>NC_137079.1:93903737-94346054 GCF_951640355.1 Cnephaeus nilssonii | reverse complement strand
AACATAGCAGGTGATGGCCACAGTGGGATGATGGAACAGGTGAGCAGGGGGCCAGACCAAGGCAGGGCACCAGTCACTGTCATCGGGGCTAACCTCTGGTGGTTACTGAAAATTCTTTCCTTCCATGCACTGCAGTCCCTCCCAGCACTCGCACCCACTGCCAGCACCAGCCCCGCTCGCACCCGCTGCTGGCACCAGAGCCACCGCTCACACCTGCCGCTGGTGCTGAGTGATCGGGGCCAGCACCAGGTGCCAGCAGCGGGTGGGAGTGGCTGCTGCCGGCTCCAATCGCCCCTGAGGGCTTCTCCACATCCCCCTGCTCCTGAGGGGAAATCGGGGCAGCAGCTACTGCTCGCACCCTCTGATGGTGCCAGCCCCAATTGCTCCACGCCGTCAGCAGGTGCAAGCAGGGCCAGTGCCCTCAGTGCGTGGGAGCGGTGGCGGCAGGAGCGGGGCTGCTGGCATACAGGAGACCAGGGGCCAAGGCAGGAGGGGCCAGGTGGGGACACAGAGGATGGGCCAAGACCTGCACTGTGCCCACTGCAGCTTCACGGCCCACAGTTCCTTTCAAGGTACATGATTTCATGCACTGGGCCCCTAGTTTATATATAAACTAGCCACACTAGCAATAAAAAGAATTATTAACTCAGTCAACCATGTACCCTGGCCACATCAAGCATTAAGGAACAGCAACCATGGCCCTGAGCTACACTGTGGCAGTGGTCTCAACAAGGGTCACAGGTGACCAATGTTGGAAGCTACCCATTGTCTTCACTATCAGAAAAGTGTAAACAAGGAGCCCAGAATGCTGGTGAACCTTGAGCTCTAGCAAGGGCCAAAGCTATGTACTGATTGTTCAGTTGAGACAATGGTGGCTCAAGCAATTTCCTGACCAAATAGTCTCAAAGTAAATCTTTGCTAATATTTACTGACCTTTAAGAGAGTCTGTCTGTTACCGGAATTGCCTGCCTGACTAAGGGCAATATGTGTATCCAAAATTGAATAAAAGGTTGGCAAGGCCTGGGCACCAGGGAAGTCCTTCCTCTTGCATTGGACTCTCCACCTGGCCCCCCATTATTTCCAAATTATTATTTCTTGTCTTGTCATTTGCCCGCGGCCCTTCTCCAGATCCTGAACCCTGAACCACGTGGGACGTCGCCTCACACAGACCAAGACCATCAGCAAACCAAGGCACGGTCAACCCAGCAGGCGTTTCATCAAGCACACAAAGTTCCTGAGGAACATGATCCCAGAGGTGTCTGTCTTTGCCACCTATAAGTGGCACCAGGGAGCTGCTCAAGGTCTCTAAGTGTAATAGGGCCCTAAAGTTCACCAAGAAAGGGTAGGGACACACATCTGTGCCCAGAGGAAGAGAGAGGTGCTGAGCAATGTCCTTGCAGCCATGAGGAAGGCAGGAGCCAAGAAGGACTGAGACCCATTCCCTCTGTGCGTCATAAAACCTGTTCAGGGTTTTTAAAAAGGAATGATAAACTGCTTCCAAAGGGCTGAGATGTATGAGCTGCATCATGAACAATGAGCATGAATTCACTAAGCTGACATGAGAAAAAGAGCATTTTATTTTTTTTCATAACTATTATTTTACTAGAGGCCTGGTGCATGAAAATTCATGCACTGGATGGGGGTTCCTCAGCCCGGCCTGCCCCCTCTCACAGTCCGGGATCCCTCAGGGCAGGAGGCAACCAGCAATCAGGGGAAGGTGATGCCCCCATCACACCTCTACTGCTGCCTCTGCCAGCAGCACAAGCCTCTGCTGGCCCTGGTTACCTGAGTCTCAGGTGGCCTGGGTGGCTGGGCAACCACCATCTAAGGCTTGCCTGCCCCTTGGGCCGGCCCTGGGAGGCTGGGCAGCTGCCATCCGAGGCTTTCCTGCACCTTGAGCCTGCCCTGGGTGGCTGGGGGACTGAGGGGACTGGGGGACTCCAAAGACAGGTGCGCAGAGTGGCCAGACCCACCTGGGGGTGGGCCTGGCCACGCCACGCACCTGCCGCCCCAGCGGGGCTGAGGGGACTGGGCGCCACCATCTTGTGGCTGTGGGTGCTGCCATCTTGGAGGGCGTGGCAGTCAATTAGCATGTTCTCTCCTTATTGGCTGTGGGCACCACCACCTTTGTGAGGGTGTGATAGTCAATTAGCATATTCCCTCTTTATTAGATAGGATTATAATCATAAGTAAATTGCTATTCTTCATAGTAATTTTTGACAATGGAATAATGACCTAAGTTCACTGAGTAATATCTGGTATACCTCCTGTAGATGAAAAATCAATTAGAATTTTTAATTATTTTTTGTAATATCTGTATAAAAATTTTATTCAAAGCCAAATTACGTGGTCTTCCTGATGATGGTGTGGGTAGATGCATTTAGGGCATTTTAATAACAAATGAGCCCAGAGTTGGAAAAGGTAAGGACAATCAGTGAGCTGTAAGTCTTAGATTGAAAGTGAAGAAGGAAGGAGATAGAAACAACAAAAGACTATGTGAAACTGTATAGGTAGGAGCCAAATCAATGAGAACCCAAAATTGGAAAGTTTCATGCTAGAAATCTCTCTAGTGGGCAGTGATGGGGCCACTGACAAAATTAGTGAGATAGCATGTAATCAAATGTGCACCTTTGATCACTCAGGTGCCAGTGGGGAGCCCACTGTTGAAGGTAGAGGTGTAGCAGGTGGAAGTGTTGAGGGATGCATGTGCACAGGCCAGAACCTTGTCTAAAGCAATGGTAGACAAAATGTTGAAATTGTTTGCTAGTGTAAAGGATGAACTGGAAATGGGAGAACTATAGCATCAAGCCCAACAGAAGTTATTATACAACAGGCCCACAATCATTTAACCTGAATTCCAAAATCCTTTATCCTGAATTCCAAAGCCAAAAACTCTGAACACTAAAAAAATAATTCTTACTAACTTATTTTCTAGCAAAACCTGACTGCCCTAAAGTTTTCTGTGGCAATACTTGCCCCACACTGATATGAGAATATGCATAATTTTTAGTTACCCCACTTGGTGTGACTATGTTTCACTGCAGAAATATTAATGTGTATGATTCCTGGGAGCTGTTCTAGATCCTTCTGGTGATGTTATAGAATATATAGTTTAGAATCCAGATTACCTTTATAAAACTAGAACCATTTGAATTCACACTTAGCAGCATAGAAAGTAGATCAACAAGACTTAACAGACAAAGGAGAGAAAGAAATATTGTTTCCGACATGGGTTTAGGACAAGAAAGACTATCACTATCCAGAATAGGGAAGAAGGAGCCAAAATATTAAGGAAAATTCTATAGGAGTTTTCCAATTCAAATTACTCACTTTTAAAAAATAGTATTTAAGTGGGTATACCATGCATACCTGAAAATCCACGTGTCTGGAATATCTCAAAGCTCTTCAGAAGTCGATAAGGGTAGTGCTTTAGAGCTTAGAGTACACTTTTCCAGAATTATTGCACTTAGTCCACAGAACAACCCAAAGGCATTTTTGTTTTCATGTGCAAATATTTAGCTAAATCTTAATTTCCATAAAAAGCATTTAATTTATTTTTTACATATGCCGTGTTTCAGAAAATATATTCAGTACCAGACAAGCCTCTGTGTGTAAGGAAAGGTTTAATAGTCTGGGGGGAAAGCAACTCAGAGCCATATGTGGTCAAATTAGTTGCACTCCCACATCAATGTGAAAAATGTTGAAATGTATACGGAATTCATCAAATAAAATGGCATTATAGGACTGCAATAGAAAAAAGTACAAGGCAGTCTGCTGTACCTCTCTCCTTTCAAGCATTCTAACAATACAGATTGATCACTATTTCTTTTCATCAGTAAATTTTTTCTCTTCTAAAAAATGCACCATAATCTATAATTGTACATCTATTAACCTCAATTGTATTTATACATCAATATACTGAGTCAAAAACAAGTTAAATTGTTCCATATATATATATATATATATATATATATATATATATATATATACATATATATGTGTGTGTATATATATATATTTCTTTATTGATTTCAGAGAGGAAGGAAGAGGCAGAGAGAGATAGAAACATCAATGATGAGAGAGAATCATTGATCGGCTGCCTCCTGCACGCCTCCCACAGGGGATCAAGCCCGCAACCCAGGCATGTGCCCTTGGCCGGAATCGAACCTGGGACCCTTCAGTCCGCAGGCCGATGCTCTATCCACTGAGCCAAACCAGCCAGGACAAATTGTTCCATTCTTGATTGCATTTTTTATAATCCTATATTTATCAGATGGTTTCATGGTACTTGGCAGTGACTTTGCCAACTCCAGATGCTAAATATTTGTCTCAATTAACCTACACCTCTAACAAGATGAAAAGTATTCTTGGAAAAAGTTGTCAGTATTAATTAGCTTTTTAAAAAGTTATACAAGCTATATACTGTAATTTTGTTGGAAATGATTCAAATATACAGCAGCACATAGTGAAATGGAAAATGCCCTATTTACAGGTATTTAGGCTCTCCTACTTCACACCACTGACAATAATTTTGTGTAATTCATTCCAGTCTGGATACTCAAAATATAGTTCAAAGAGAGAATTCACTTGTTTTTCCCTTTAGGTTCTCTCTTCTCTCTATCTCTCTCTATGCCTCAATACAGTTAATACCTTCTCCATCAGGAAATTCTGTTGGCTCAATCTTCGAAATGTATTCATCACTACACACTGCAACTGCCTTGGTCCAAACCATCAACACCTCTCACCTGGATGACCTCTTTCCTGGTCACCTGGCTTCTGTTCTTACCCAACCCTAAAAATCTTTTCACAACTCAACAGTGACAAGGATCCTTTTGAAAACAGTCTTCTTCTCAAAAGCCTCCAATTGCTCCCTATCTCATGCCTTTTGTGGTCTAGAAATTCCTATGTAATCTACCCCAGCCCATATCCCTCCAAGCCTGTCTTCTATATTTCTTCTGGCTCTTTTCCAGCCACACTGGCTTCCCTGAAGTTCTGGAATGTGCCACATCTGAGTCCACTTAGGGTCACTAGAATGAACACAACTCCACTGACACATTCATCTTAGCCCTGAAAGACTCATTGTGGATATCTGACCTTTAGAATGGGAAAATAATAAATTTGTGTTGTTTAAGCAATTAAATCTGTGGCAATTTGTTATATAAGTAATAGAAAACTAATACATAATCTGCCCTTCATGTCACAGTAGCCACAGGCAAGCACCCCTTCTAGATACAAGTCGCAAAGAGCTTTTTTCCTTTTTTTTTTTTTTTGAAAAGTGGTTTTACCTTTGAAATTTCACTGTTTCTAGTGAATGTGTGGCTTGTTCATTTATTTATTTATTTGCTTGTCTATTTATTTGTTTGCTTATCCTATATAATAAAAGCCTAATATGCTAAGTGTCCGGTTATCCAGTCATCCGTTCAACCAATCCTACTTAATAATAGACAAATATGCAAATTGACCATACCTCTGACACAACCACGAACCACGCCCACAAGCCACGCCCACCATCCAATCAGAGCAAGCATGCAAATTAACCCAAACCAAGATGGCTACAGCCACAGAGAGCAAGGTTTCCTAGGTAACAGAGGGAAACAAGCTTTCTGCCTGCCCTTGCCAGGCCTAAGCCTCCACTCAAGCTACAAAGTTTCAATTATAGAAGGTAAACAAATTCAAACAAATGGCGGCAGAATGGAGCTTGAGAGAGCAGGCCAGGGTTGCCGCCGGCAACAGGGGAAGCAAAGCTTTCTGCACACCCTGACGAGGCCCACCCGCTTAAGGCAACAAAGTTTCAATTATAACCCCAACACAAATGGCTGCCGCCGTGGAGGGAGCCCCAGGCTTGGCTCCGCTCCAGGCTACAAAGTTTCAATTGTAGAAGAAAAATAAATTCCAGATACCAGGGCTATTGTAAATAGTGCTGCTGGGAACATAGGGGTGCATACATTCTTTCTGATTGGTATTTCTAATATCTTGGGATATATTCCTAGAAGTGGGATTACTGGGTTAAATAGGAGTTCCATTTTTTAATTTTTTGAGGAAACTCCATACTGTTCTCCACAGTGGCTGCACCAATCTGCATTCCCACCAGCAGTGTAAGAGAGTTCCCTTTTCTCCACATCCTCCAAAGCACTTGTCATTTGTTGATTTGTTGATGGTAGCCAATCTGGCAGGTGTGAGGTGGTACCTCATTGTCATTTTGATTTGCATCTCTTGGATGATTAGTGATTTTGAGCATTTTTTCATATACCTCTTGGCTTTCTGTATGTCCAATTTTGAGTAGTATCTAATTAGGATCTTTGCCCATTTCTTGATTGGATTGTTTATCTTCCTTTTGTTAAGTTGTATGATTTCCGTATAAATTTGAGAGATTGAACACTTATCAGATGTAACATTGACAAATATGCAGTGAGCTTTCTTGTTATTTTGTTGATGGTTTCCTTTGCTGTGTAGAAGCTTTTTATTTGGTGTAGTCCCATTTGTTTATTTTTTCCTTCGTTTTCATTGTCCTAGGAAATGTATCAGTAAACATATTGCTACAAGATCCGACTGATATTGTGCTGCCTATGGATACTTCTAATATTTTTTTGGTTTCCTGCTTACATTTAAGTCTTTTATCCATTTTGAGTTTATTTTTATGTATGGCATAAGTAGGTGGTCTAGTTTCATTTTTTTGCATGTATTTGTCCAATTTTCCCAACACTATTTATTTATTTATTTATTTATTTATTTAATTCTTTATTGTTTAAAGTATTACATACAGTCTTACATATGTCTCCTTTTTCCCCCATTAACCTCTCCCCAGCCATCCCACAGCCCCACACATGCCATCACCCCTCTAGTGTCTGTGTCCATTGGTTATACTTATGTGCATGCATACAAGTCCTTTGGTTGATCTCTTACCGCTCCCCACCCCCACCCCTGCCTTCCCTCTGAAGTTTTACAGTCTGTTCCATGCTTCTCTGTCTCTGGATCTACTTATGTTCATCAGTTTATGTTATTTATTATATTCCACAAATGAGTGAGATCATGTGATATTTATCTTTCTCCGACTGGCTTATTTGGCTTAGCATAATGCTCTCCATGTCCATCAATCCTATTGCGAATGGTAAGAGTTCTTTCTTTTTTACAACAGCATAGTATTCCATTGTGTAGATGTACCAGTTTTTTATCCACTCATCAGCTGATGGGCACTTAGGCTGATTGCAGCTCTTAGTTATTGTAAATTGTGCCGCTATGAACATAGGGGTGAATATGTCCTTTCTGATTGGTGTTTCTGATTTCTTGGGATATATTCCTAGAAGTGGGATTACTGGGTCAAATGGGAGTTCCATTTTTAATTTTTTGAGGAAACTCCATACTGTTTTCCACAAGTAGGAATGCAGACTGGTGCAGCTAACACCATTTATTGAAGAGACCGTCTTGACACCATTGTATGCTCTTGCCTTCTTGGTCAACTATTAATTGAGCATAATGGCTTGGGTCCATCTCTGGGTTCTTTGGTGTGTTCCACTGGTCTATATGTCTGTTCCTGTGCCAGTACAAGGCAGTTTTGAGAACAGTGGCTTTGTAATATAGCTTGATATCTGATATTATGATCCCTCCAACTTTGTGCTTCTTTATCAGGATTGCTGTGGCTTTTCTGGGCCTTTTTTTTTTTTTTTTCTATATGAATTTTTGGAGAGTTTGTTCTAGATCTGTGAAATATGCCATTGGTATTTTAATGGGGATTGCATTGAATCTATAGATTGCTTTGGGTAGTATGGACATTTTAATGATGTTGATTCTACCAATCGATGAACGTGGTATATTCTTCCACTTGTTTATATCTTCCTCTGTCTCTTTGTTCAATATCCTATAGTTTTCCGAGTACAGGTCTTTTACTTCCTTAGTTAAGTTTATTCCTAGGTATCTTGTTTTTTTGTTGTTGTTGTAATGGTTAATGAGATTGTTTTTCTAGTTTCTCTTTATGTGAGTCATTATTGGTTTATAAAAATGCCATAGATTTTTGAGTGTTAATTTTGTATCCTCCTACATTGCTAAATTCATTTATTAAATATAATGGTTTTTTAATGGAGTCCTTAGGGGTTTCTATGAAAATATCATGTAATCTGTGAATAATGAGAGTTTTACTCCCTCTTTTCCAAATTGGATGCCTTTTATTTCTTCTTCTTGTCTAATCACTATGGCTAGCACTTCCAGTACTATGTCGAACAGGAGTGGTGAAAGTGAGCATCCCTGTTTTGTTCCTGTTTGTAGGGGAAATGGTTTTAGTTTTTGCCCATTGAGTATGATGTTGGCTGTAGGTTTGTTACATAAGGTTTTTATTATATTGAGGTATGATCCTTCTATTCCCACTTTTCTGAGAGTATTTACCAAAAAAGGGTGTTGAATTTTGTCAAATGCTTTTTCTGCATCAATTGATATGATCATTTGTTTTTTGTCTTACAGTCTATTAATGTGCTGTATCACATTTATTGATTTGCGAATATTGTACCAGCCTTGTATCCCGGAAGAAATTCCACTTGGCCATGGTGTATGAGCCTTTTTAATGTATTTCTACATCCAAGTTGCTAATATTTTGTTGAGGTTTTAGCATCTATGTTCATCAGGGATATCGAGCTATAATTCTCTTTCATTGTAGTGTCTTTATCTGGTTTTGTGATTAGGGTAATGCTGGCTTCATAGAAAAAGCTTGGAAGTTTTCCTTCATCTTGAATTTTTTTGGAATAGTCTGAGAAGGATAGGTGGTACTTCTTTTTGGAATGTTTGTTAAAACTCACCTGTAAAGCCATCCATACCAGGAATTTTGTTTGCTGGAAATTTTTTGAATACTGCTTCTATATCATCAGGTCTTATCCACCTATTCAGGTTTTCTGATTCTTTCTGATTAAGTTTTGGAAAATTGTATTTTTCTAGAAACATGTCCATTTTGTCTAGATTGTCCAGTTTGTTAGAATAGAGTTGTTTGTAGTGATTTGTTTGTTTGTTTTTGTTTTGTTTGTTTGTTTTTGTTTTTTTACAATCCTTTGTATTTATGTGGGGCCAGTTGTTACTTCACTTCTTTCATTTCCAAATTTGTTTATTTGGGTCCTCTCTCTTTGTTTCTTGGTGAGCCTGGGTAGAGGATCATCAATCTTGTTTATCCTTTTGAAGAACCAGCTCTTGGTTTTATTTATCTTTTATATTGTTTTTTTTTTTTTTTCTGTGTGGGGAGTCCCTATGTCATATATTAGTATTTCATCTCTGATCTTTTATTATTCCCTTCCTTTTGTTTACTCTGGGATTTTCTTGTTGCTCTCTTTTTAATTCTTAAATTATAGGGTTAGATAACTTATTACAAGTTTTTTTTTTTCTTTTTGTGGTAGGCCTGTAGTGCTATGAACTTCCCTCTCAGGATTGCTTTCACTGTATCCCATAGATTTGGGATGGTTGTGTTTTCATTGTCATTTATTTCTAGAATTTTTTTTTATTTCTACTTTGATCTCTTTGGTAATTCATTCATTGTTTAATAGCATGCTATTTAGCCTCCATATGTTTGATTGTTTTTTAGTGTTTTTATTGTAGTTTATTTTTAATTTTATGCCATTTTGATCTGAGAAGATGCTTGATATGTTTTCAATCTTGTTTAATTTTTAGAGACTTAGCTTGTGTCCAAATATGTGGTCTATCTTTAAAAATGTCCCATGTGCACTTGAAAAGAATGTATATTATGTAGATTTGGGGTGAAATGTTCTGAAGATGTCAATTAGTTCCATCTGATCTAGTGAGTTGTTTAGGATTGCTGTTGCCTTGATGATTTTTTGTCTATAAGATTTATACAGTGATGTCAATGCAGTATTAAAGCCCCCTACTATGATTGTACTGCTATTGATCTCTCCCTTGATATCTTCCTGAAGTTCTTTATTTATGTATTTGGCTGCTCCTGTATTGGATGCATATATGTTTACCAGAGTTATATCCTCTTGTTGTATCTATTCCTTTAGTATTATGCAGTGGCCTTCCTTATATTTTGTTATGGCCTTCACTTTGAGGTCTATTTGATTAGATATAAGTATTGCTACCCCAAGTTTTTTTTTTGTTTGTTTGTTTTCTGTTTTCATTTCCATTTGCCTGAAAATGTTTTTCCATCCCTTCACTTTCAGTCTGTGTGAGTCCTTTGTTCTGAGGGGACCTCTTATAGACAGCATATATATGGGTCATGTTTTGTTATCCATTCAGCCACCCTATGTCTTTTGATTGTAGCATTTAATCCATTTATGTTTAAGATTATTGTTGATAGGTACTTGTTTATTGCCATTTTTATTCTTTATGTCTGTGTTTCTCTGTCTCTTTCTTTTTCTTCTTCTTACACCAGTCCCTTAAGGATTTCTTGCATTGCTGGTTTGGTGGTAATAAATGCCATTAGCCTGTTTTTGTCTGTAAAGCTCCTGATTTCACCTTCAATTTTGAATGATAGCCTTGCTGGACAGAATATTCTTGGATTCAATCTCTTGCTTTTCATTACTTTGTATACTTCATTCCATTCCCTTCTGGCCTGATGTGTTTCTGTTGAGAAATCAGCTGAGAGTCTAATGAGATATCCCTTGAAGGTAACTTTCTGTCTCTCTCATGTAGCCCTTAAGATTCTTTCTTTTTCGTGACATTTGCTATTTTAATTATGATGTATCTTGGTGTGGGTCTTTTTGGGTTCATCTTGTTTAGGACTCTCTGTGCTTCCTGGACTTGTGTGACTTTTTTCTTCCCCAAGTCAGGGAAGTTTTCTGTCATTGTTTCTTCAAAGAGGTTTTCTATTTCTTGCTCTGATTCTTCTCCTTACGGAACCTGTATTATATGGATATTGCTTCATTCATGTTGTCCCAATGCTCCCTTAAACTCTCCTCCTGCTTTTTAATTTTTTTCCAATTATTGTTCAGATTGGGTTTTTTTCCCTAACCTGTCTTCTACCTGGTTGATTCGGTCCTCAGCTTCTTCTAGTCTACTGTTGAAACCTTCCATGGTGTTCTTTATTATAGCTATGCCATTCTTCATTTCCTCTTGATTCTTATCCATGTTGGTGAATTTCTCATTCAGCTCCTTATAATCCCCATTAAGTTCCTTGTAATTCTGTCAGATGTTTGAGCATCTTTATGACCCTTACTCTGAATTCTTTATCTGACAAATTAATCACTTCCATTTCATTTAATTCCTTTTCTGACGTTTTCTCCTTTTCTTTCCTTTGGGGATTGTTTCTTTTTCTGACCATTTTTGCTGTCCCTTTGAATTTGATTCTATGTAATATGAGTTGCTATCTCTTTCTGAATCTGGGCAACCTGATTAAGGTTGAGAAGTTAAATCCCCAAGTGGCCCAGTGGTCAGAGACTCTTTAGTCCAGAGGCTGAGTTCACCTTGAGTCTCAGATCTTTATTGTCTCTGCTCTGAATTGTACTTTCTTCCCCCACAGATCTGGTCTCTCAGGTGTGAACTGTAGATGCTCAGGGTCAGCAGGGGTGCATGCACAGTTACTCTGGTGTGTGACTCCCTGGGGGTCCCAGATCCCTCTGGAAGGCAATTCACTGCTTGGCCATGGAACCTGCAGCAGGGTGGCACACGAGGTCCTTCTGGCTTGACATCACAGGGCTCGGTCCACAGGCTTGGGCAGGGTTTCTGTTATGCGCTCACAGCAGGGTTCTGGTGCCTGGGTGGGGAGGCATGCGGGGTCCCTCTGGCATGCACTCACAGCACAGGGTCCTGAAGCCTGGCACGGAGGCAAGGGAGATCTCTCTGGTGTACACTCACTGAAGCCCCAGTGAAATAGCACACCACTCACTGCAGTGGCATGGTGGGGTTCACTTGTGACTTATGGCTAGTGAGCAGCCCACTGTGCATGTTCAGTGTGGTATCTGAGGCTAGTCTGGGTGTGGTGTGGCTATGCTCTTAGACTCTGCTGCTCTCCCCTTCAAGATGGCATAGTCTCTGCACTAGAGCCACATCCGGCCTGGGAGTGCCTGTAGCAGTAGCAGGGACTCCCTGTCCAAGAAAGCCTGATCTGTCAGTTCCTGAGACTCCTGCAAGATCTAACTGTCCTTATCACACATGTCCCCACACTCTCCTCTCACTCCTTTACTTGCTCACATTGTCCTCCTCACTGCCGTCCTGCTGGCCACCATGTTGGGATCCCCAAAGAGACTGTCTTGACTCTATTTGTCAAATATTAATTGAGCATAATGGCATGGGTCAATTTCTGGGTTCTCTGTTCTGTTCTATTGGTCTATATGTCTGTTCTTATGCCAGAATCAGGCTACTTTGATAACAGTGGCATTGTAATATAACTTGATACTTGGTATTGTGATCCCTCCAACTTTGTTCTTCTTTTTCAAGATTGCTATGGCTGTTTGGGGTACAGACACCAGCTAGAGTCAGTGAAGCTGGAAGGTGGCGGCCAGAGGGAAAGCCTGGGTCCCAGGTGCTGGAGAAAAACTGGTGCCGGCAGCCAGGTGAAGGAAGTCCTATTGCACGAATCTTCGTGCAACAGGCCTCTAGTTATTAATAATGAACTACAACATTTGCTAATGACTGATTACTATAATCATGTTACATTCATTTCCCTACGCGCCTTACACACAGGCGCACCATTTCTCTTCAATAATACTAGCAGTGAATATTTTAGCAGCCGATTGCCACGTCATTAGTCTTGTACTGACTTGTTTGGTGTGTGCAACAGGAAATATTTTGCTTTTGGAGAACAAGAAAAATAGGTTTATTTGCGTTACACTTATTAATTTGTGCAGTTAACAGTGTCTGGTAAGTTAATGTTCAAGAAAAAAATATTAATTTTTATTAAAATGTTCTATTAGTTTATGTTAACGATTACCCGTTTATTTCAGCCCTTTGTATTCAGCATGTCTCTATTGAAATAAACCTATGTTTCTATGAAAATTGAAGTTTTTTTTGTGTGGCCCACATAAACTTAAACCTTGTTTATTTGGCCTGTGTTAGCCTTTGAGTTTGACATGCTTGATCTACTGGCTGAGTCCCAATTGACCCACAGGTCCACAGGTTCAGACCTGGGCCACAAAACTGATTCTGTGAGGTAATTTGTCAGCTTCCATAGAGGTCATTCACCTACCAGTCCTTTCAGCAGGATCAGTCCAACAATTTGCAGGGCCCAGTGTAAATGAGACTATGGGCCCCTTGTTAAAAAAACAATAAACAATGTGGCATAGGAAAGAAGCCAACCAGAAAATTAAACCAAATGCAGGAATCTTGTTCTACTACACAAGAGTATACACCCATGAAACTAGTCCTGCCTTTCAGATGATATTATTTACAATCTGTGAGTCTAGCTGTTGGTTAAAAAAATTTTTAAAGCTTTTCTGTAATTAGATTCATTTTCTCCAGGGCAAAGTACACTCAATCAGTTAAATCAAGCAAAAGAAGAAAAAGGCCAAGGGAAGATTTGTTGTAAGCCATCAACTAGCAACCATTACTCAGTTCAATTAACTTTCATTGAGAGAAGGGAAAAAAAGGATATTGGTGGAGTTCTTATTATGTTTCCAGGGATTTAAAAATGGCCCTTGTTTAACTTCAGGTACCAAGTGGGTATACTGGAAAGATTTTCTGTGGGTTTGGGGGTGGGAAGCAGACTTGAAATTATGTCCTAGTTTCCAAATAACTTCACGTGGAAACCTTGTCCACCAGTTAACTTGGGCCAGAATTCAGGTTTATTCCAACGTGGGAGTTTTCCTGTTGCCTCTGGGAAGATGGTGCGCCATCCATGGAGGCCAGTCTTTGATGTGTGGACCCGGGAGAGCAGCAGCAGGAGGCGGAGCCTCCCCTGGGGCTGCGGGGAGAGACCTGAGGGAGGGGCGGGGCCGGCGGGGCGGGGACAGTGGGGGCGGGGACAGTGGGGGCGGGGCCGGCGGGGGCGGAGCTGCGGGCGGACTGGCTGAGGTGGGCGGGTTCCGGAGGGGCGGGTTCCGGAGGGGCGGGTTCCGGAGGGGCGGGTTCCGGAGGGGCGGGTTCCGGAGGGGCGGGTTCCGGAGGGGCGGGTTCCGGAGGGGCGGGCCCAGGCTCGGGCCCCAGCGGCCCTGTCGAGGCCCCGCCTTTCGGCTCCAACTTGGGTTACTGCCGCCGTCGCCGGAGGTGAGACTGGGTGTGCGCAGCGATGGCTGTGCTGGGCTCTCCGGGGTCGGGGGCTGCACCGGCCACGCGGCTGGGGCGGGGCGGACGTGATGCCGGCGGGGCCCGCGGGCGCGAGCGCCGAGACAGCGGCCCGGCCCGCTCGCTGCCCAGCCCGGGCCGCAGGCCGAGCTCTGGGAGGAGCACTTTGTCCCAAATCCCTGGCGTTCGCTGGAATCCTGGAGCGCGTTCGGGCGCTGAGAGGAAGCCGCGTCCGCCACAGGCCACAGAGTTTCCCATTCCGTGGCCTCTTCCCGCCCTGCGCCGCCTGAGGTGGCTGTGCGCCCGGTTTACTGGGGAGACCGGCCACACAGCGCTAGTGTCCCGGGGCCCTGTTCGGGGGGCCGGGAGCCCGCACCGGTGAACGGGGGCCCGCGTCTCCTGAAGCTCTGGCGACTCTGCACCTCCTGTTTGTGTGGTACAGGCCTGTCAGCGCTGTGGCGGCCTGGGGCACATTTCTGAGGGCGTCCTCGGAGACGGCCTCCCGCAGACCTGGTAGGAGGTCAGTGGAGGGTGGGGGAGTAACGGGGGCGAACCTCTGTCTGTTAGCGGCCGGCAGTGCTCTAAGCCAGGCCTGAGTTAACCCCGTAGCCCCGGGGCCGCCGCGGTGCCTGACCCAGGGATGCTGGGGGGAGCTGTGTGTCCGTTAACCCTTTGCACTCGCTTCCTTTTCTCTCGATTCCTGTATTCTACTCGGGATTTAATTTTTTAAATACCCCAGATTTTACAAAGCGCAGCAGTAGAATAAAAAACTGGAGTTTCTTTTCATACAAACTTATTTATTTGGATTTTTTTATATTTCAAATTATTGATACATTCAATACAATTCGACATACGAGCTGCTACTGATGCTAACCGTGTCGAGTCACACTCGACATCCGAGTGCAAATTAAGAGCCAGTGGAGTGGACACTGCAAATAAATGGATCAGCATCAGGGAGTGTGAGGGAGCAGGAGCAAAAACACTACTTGGGAAGAAGGAAAGAATGTGTAAAAACGCAAAAATATTCCTGGAGGTGGATGACATCTAGCTTCAATAAGAGTTGACCTACAATTCTTGGCCAGACACATCTAGGCTTTTTATCTTACTCTGCTTTCCTAGTCCCCACTCCTATTTTCTTCACTCTCAGGACTTGACTACATCTTATACTTCTAAATTATATTTTAAAACTTTAAAAAAATTATTATAGTACCTTAATCCTATGAAGTAGAAATGCTGTTTTATCAGCTGCATTTTCCATGCTACCATATCCCAGGGTCAACAGCCACCTGACTAAGGGGAAGAAAATGTCTCCGTTAAGAATGGTTGATTAATCTACTGTACATGTCTGTATAGCCTTTGTTGTGAAAAGTATGTCCTGTTTATAAACCACTTGTGTTTTTTTCCAGGATCATTTACTCTTTGGTATAGACAAAAGAGCAGTTAGCAACTGGACAGGTAATTTAAGTTTTATATCTTGTATGTTACTTTGAAGTTGAATGAAAAACCTAATGACTTGATTTGAAACATTATTTCACTCATAAAAAATTTTTAATGAAAAATGTAAATTACCTAGTGTGTCATATCATAAATCATAGTATATCTAGTTCTTAGCTTATGTCATATTTCTTAATGAACCTGACTTTTTTCTTGATTTATAATTGACAGTCGTTTCTAAAATGGATTGTTAGAGAAAAAAACATGTAGAGCTTTTATTTATTTTTTATTCATTTTACAGATTTAAAAAAAAGTATTTTTACTTTGTTTTCTCTGACCAAGTGGAAAGTATCTGATTTTGAATTTGAATAAAAACCAGAGGAAATAGACTAGTTGTAGTTTATTCAAATGAATAACAAAGTATGGAGTGATAAAGGACAAACTAATTTTAATTTTTTTTTTAATTTTATCGATTTCAGAGAGGAAGAGAGAGGGTGAGACAGATAGAAACATCAGTGATGAGAGTCATTGATTGGCTGCCTCCTGCATGCCCCCTACTGGGGATGGAGCCTGTAACCTGGGCACGTGCCCTTCACCGGAATCGAACCCGGGACTCTTCAGTCCTCAGGCCAATGCTCTATCCATTGAGCCAAACCAGCTAGGGCAGGACAAACTGATTTTTAAAACTTTCACATAATAGGTAGTAAGAAGTTAAAATTTAATCATTAACTCAACAAATAATTATTAGTAACTCTTATGTACTAGATACAGACTCAGTGTACCCTGTTTTGGGGAAGCAGCAGACAGTACCTGCTAGGTTTAAGAAAATAGGATTTCCCTGTAGAATAATTCAGCACATCATTAATGTATCTATTAGTTCATTATTTAAGATAGGATCTTGAGCAAGAGTAGCTGAAGTAAATATTCAGAATTAATAACATCTAGTGAGTAGTTTGTTGTTTAAGAATTTATCCTTTATAGATTAAAAGCATAAATCTATGAATAGAAGGTTATGTCTCTATAATTGTAGTACCTTAATACTATAAAATTAGTCAATCTTAGTGTCTAAAAAACAGAGTATTTAAAGACCATCTAGGGCAGTGGTCGGCAAACTGCAGCTCGCGAACCACATGCGGCTCTTTGGCACCTTGAGTTTTTAGCAAAGGTCAGCTTAGGAGTACCCTAAGCCTCTCTAATAAAAGGATAATATGCAAATTAACCATCACTCCGCTACATAAGCCACGCCCACCAGCCAAGCCACGCCCACCAGCCAATCAGGGCAAGTATGCAAATTAACCCCAGCTAAGATGGCTACCATTGGGTTTCCCCGGCAACAGAAGAAGCCAAGCTTTCCACACACTCTGGCGGGCCCAGGCCTCCACTCAAGGATACAAAGTTTTAATTATAGAAGGTAAACAAATCCAAGCGGCAGCCACGGATCCAGCAGGAGGCTTGGCTCCGCTCCAGGCTACAAAGTTTCAATTGTAGAAGGTAAATAAATTCCAGATACCAGGGCCTCTGCTTGGGTCACCAGCAGCTTGGCTGGCCTGCAAACCACCATAGGCCCCTTGCTCAGGCCTCTCCACGCCCCAAGGGAACCCCACCCTGATCTAGGACACCCTTCAGGGCAAACCAGCTGGCCCCCACCCGTGCACCAGGCCTCTATCCTCCTATCTAATAAAAAAGTAATATGCAGATTGACCATCAACCCAGCACACAATATGGCTGCCCCCATGTGGTCAAAGATCCTGCCCCTATGTGGACACAAGATGGCCAGCAGGAGAGGGCAGTTGGGAGGCACCAGGCCTGCAAGGGAGGGCAGTTGGAGGCAATCAACCCTGCAGGGGAGGGCAGTTAGGGGTGACCAGGCCGGCAGAGGAGGGAAGTTGGGGGCAAACAGGTTGGCAAGGGAGCAGTTAGACATCAATCAGGCTGGCATGGGAGTGGTTAGGGGGTGATCAGGCTGGCAGGCAGAAGTGATTTAGGGGCAATCAGGAAGGCAGGCAGGCGAGCAGTTGGGAGCCAGCAGTCCTGGATTGTGAGAGGGATGTCCGACTGCCTGTTTAGGCCCGATCCCCAGTGGGAATCGGGCCTAAACGGGCAGTTGGACATCTCTCGAGGGGTCCCAGATTGGAGAGGATGTAGGCTGGGCTGAGGGACACCCCCCCTCCGTGCACGAATTTTGTGCACCGGGCCTCTAGTTAAGTTAATAACAATGTACCTGCCTATATAGTTTAAGTTTAAAAAATTTGGCTCTCAAAAGAAATTTCAATCGTTGCACTGTTGATATTTGGCTCTGTTGACTAATGAGTTTGCCGACCACTGATCTAGGGAGGCAGGAGAGCATAGCAGCAGAGTCTCTGATATCTTTCTGGTTCAAATCCCAGCTTTCCAATGCAAATCTAAGTATTTGGATTTATTGAGGGGATTGCTTTAAGGTAGGATTGAAACTAATCTTGTTTAGAATTTTGCAAAGACATTTCCAAAATTAGCTTTTTAAGTATTTTTGAGGAATTACCCTAGTTCTGCATCTGATCAGCATACAGAACCCTTTACTGAAAAGACCACCAAAGTGGTAATACTTGAGGGAAAGGAAATCCTTTCTTGAGAAATACAAACCAGAGTTAGTCTGGTTCCTCTTTGCTCAGTAAGCACTTATTGATAAAGGTGATTCTCCAATTTTTAAGTTTATTTTTAAAAATTAATAATGTGTGGTATCATAACATTTAAATTTAAAATTATTTATGAAAACTTAAAGGCTTTGCTGGAGAGAAAATAATTACCAAACTTCAAAATTTCCCTAATACAAGCTGTATTTTTATTTATTTATTTTTATTATTTTTTAAAATTTAAATTCTTTATTGTTTAAAGTATTACGTAAGTCTCCTTTTTCCCCCATTGACCACTCCCCGGCCACCCCCACCCCCCAGCACATGCCCTCACCTCCACCCCCCTCTTCTCCTCCCCCCAGTTGTGTTCATTGGCTATGCTCATATGCATGCACACAAGTCCTTTGATTGATCTTTTACCCCCCTTCCCCCCCGCCCGCCTTCCCTCATAGGTTGGACAATCTGTTCGATGTTTCTATGACTTTGGTTCTATTTTACTTATTTATATTCTGCCTCTTTCTAAAAAGAATTTGGTATAGTCCACACATACACAAAAACACTTGCTAATAAATTGATAATGACACACCATAATATTAAAGTTTTTTAAAGTGGTAACAAGTAAAAATGTGTGTATGAAAGTTAGTTTCTTAATATTACTTATTAGAGAAAAATAGCATGTGAGGAAAAAGTACAGGTGAAAAAAAACAGTTGTATGATTGGATAGTTTATCTGAAAACAGTTTTCAAATTTTTCAGGAACTAGTTCTATAGAAATTAATGAGATTAATCTTCATTAATAGGAAAAGAATGGCATTGAAACAGATTTCCAGCAACAAATGCTTTGGGGGATTGCAGAAAGTTTTTGAACATGACAGGTAACCACTAAGAAGATACAATTTTATATGTCTCTCATTCTTCTTCCATCCATTTGATTCTTTAAGACCATGAAGGGTCATTGCTGCATAAATTACTGTTCACATGGACAAAATATGTTTGTTTTTCAATGAAAATTATCTAGCCTTGATAGTAGTGATTTTAATAAAATATTAGTGATAAAGAGCAAATTAAGGATGTGGTACATTTCAGTGCCCATGAGTGAACATATAATTTAATATTTTTAGAATAAATTTTTTATGAAATTTTATACATCATTTTAGAACAGAAACAGTTTTTCTTTTAATAATATTAGTGCTACATTGAGCATATTAAAATTATTTTTAAAATTTATTCTGGCCAAAATGACTGTGTTTTTGTGCACAGAATAGGCTTAGGTTGGTTAATAAATCACTAGCCTAAGTTAGCCCCATTCTTTAAGGGCCAAGGTACATTCCTTAACGTTAGTGGAATTACATTGGGCATTAAATCACTTATTTTATGTTTCTGCCTTGACTGATGAGGAGCATTGATTTTGTGTGTGTGTGTGTGACTGTTAAAATTGCAGTGTTGAACTGAACTGCAAAATGAAATTTGCTATCTACTTACCACCAAAGGCAGAGACTGGAAAATGCCCTGCACTGTATTGGCTGTCTGGTAAGTGTTAAGTATTTGAGTTTTAAAATGGAATTTCTTTTTCTTTTTAACTGGCTCATTTATTTTTACTCATTTATCTTGACTTACTAGTTTGCTTTCTGAGCCATTTATATAAGGCTTTAGGAAACTGTCATAGTTTACTCTTACTTTATCCTGAGAATAATTTCATGCCTACTGAATTACATTTATTTCACTTCTGTTTTGTTTTGTTTTGTTTTGTTTTAATTTTACCTGTTAAAAATTCTAGGGAGAGGAAGATGAAAAACAGTAGGACATGGTTTTGCCCAGGCAATATCTATCCCAGGGAAGACCTTGATACAATATTAAGGCCCAGTAGTCAGCAATTTTTTTACTAAAAGGATGATAGATTAAATTTCATGTAATCATAAAACAGCATGACTAAAAATTATAGCTAGAAATCTATGGATTTTATACAGTAATGTTTTATACACATATCACCACCCCCACAAAAATAGTAAAGCTATTTTACTAAATACAAAATCACATTTAAAAAATTACTTTTTTTTAATTAAATGTATTGGGGTGACATCCTATATAGTAAAGACGTAATATGCAAATGGTTGTTATTCCGTGAAGCATAACGACCAACCGTGTAACGACTGGATCACAGATCAGCAGGAGGGTGGGGCATCGAGCTATAAGCGGGCGGTGGAGAGCTACAGGAGGGGGCAGGGCAGCAAGCTATGGGGGCGGGTGCAGAGGGAGCTACAGGAGGGCGGAGCAGCGGGCGGAGAGCTACTGGAGGGGAGCTGCAAGCTATGGCACATGGATTCGTGCGCAGGGCTACTAGTTGCTTAATAAAATTATGTAGGTTTCAAGTGTATATCATCTGTATATTTATTACATTGTGTGTCCACCCCAATGTATTTCACCTTCTTTTTCAGTTAGACCAAGTAATTTAACAGAGAATGTAAAGTTCTGGACTCAGTGGCAAGAGCTAAGAAAAGTTACTTACCTAGTTTATACCTACATACCCACGTATTTCTTGTAGAGATTTTACCACTCACATAGAACAATATTAAGGTAAAACCAGGACACCAATGACACACTAATTTGGAACTACATACAAGTAACTTCTTATCCTGTTGTCTGGAATATTTTAATTGGACTCCATGGATCTTTTCTGGCAACAGTTTGGAAAAATTACAAATAATAGTAATGCTTCTTAATCAGGTGAATATTAAAGACTGTAAAATGGATATTAGAGAGAGTAAGGTTTGCCACCAGTAGTTTTGAACCTCTGTGTTAACTTTACTTTTACAAGATGTTGGCACTTCATCTATGGAAGCAAACATTACAAGGAGAGACGCAGAAACCAAATTATGGCACAGAGTGCTATCTTTGTTTCCTTGAAATTTCTTCTTATAACTTGTCTTAATAAATCCTCTCTTACGTATGGTTTCATCAAGGATAACCCTAAATACCAATCTTTAAAAATTAGAATGGATATTTTAAATGGCAAAAATTAAGTGCCTATCTGATTTTAACTCAACAACCCATTACTGTGATAGAAAAAAAGCAAACGGTTTTGCTAGAAGAATATTGGGTATTTCCAAAAGCAGTAATAACAAAATTACATGTTTAATTGTTTTAGAAACATAGCTAAAGATGATCTTCCAAATCATGTAAGCTATTTTATAGGCCCAGTGAAGTTATATCATAACACCTAAGATCTCATAACAGGGTGAACAAGTTTTCTAATTCATGGTCCAGAGCTGTATTTAGTCCTTTCTCCTGTTATTTTTGCTTTTTGTTTCTGATAAGATCAACTAAAGTCAGATCTCTTGGTTAAAAGAATAATAATCCAGATCAGAAATACCAGGTGTTGTATAATAGGTACTATAATAATAAGACCCTAAATTCCTAACCAAGATTTAAATCCATTAAGACAAAACATTGAGCTTCATGAGTATAAAAAACAGAATGTTTTTTTATTTACATGAAATAATGGGATAGTTTCCTTAGTGAGATGCTGAAGAACAGATATACCTTGGAAATTAAGGCTTGATTTTCTGAAAAAAGGTAAGATTAACTAGTACACTTGAGAAATAATGACAAAATAATTTTAGAAGATTTACTTTACAATAAATTGAAGGAAAATAATTACAGAAAGATTACATTATCTGTTATACTTCTAAAATTAAGAAACTAATCAAAATCCAAACATTCAAACTGCAATTCTAGAAGGTGGTCTGGATTCATTGTATTGCATCTGACCATCAAAACAGTCTTTCATTAGATTCATGCAAGAATGGGCCTTCCTTCCCCTGGCTGCCGGCACCGCCTTTGCTCCGACTGGAGCTGCCTTTCTGCCTTTGCTCCGGCCTGGAGCCACCTTTCTGCCTTCCCACGCTGCCCAGAGGCCTGGAGCGGCTGGGGTGATGTGGAACGCCTGCATTGTCACCATGGCAATGACACAGGCGTCCCTCCCCGCTCCCGGCTGCTTGGCACCTGCGTATGCAAATTAACCTGCCATCTTTGTTGGATTAATTTGCATACACACTCCTGATTGGCTGGTGGACGTCGTGAAGGTACGGTCAATTTGCATCTTTCTCTTTTATTAGTGTAGATACCCAAGAGAATTGAAAACATGTCCACACAAAAACTTGCACACAAATGTTCATGCATTATATTATACACTAGAGGCCTGGTGCGGATTTGTGCACTGGTGGGATCCCTCAGTCTGGCCTGCACTCTCTCGTAATCTGGGGGATGTCCGACTGCCAGTTTCGGCCCAATTTCTGCAGGCTGCAGCTGCGCTCGCCAGCCGTGAGCCCGGTGTCTGGCACCCATCGGTCAGATAAGTAGCACTCATTCTGTGGGAGCACACTGACCACCAGAGGACAGCTCCTGCATTGAGCATCTGCCTCCTGGTGGTCAGTATGTGTCATAGCGACCTGTTGACTGGTCATTTGGTCACTTAGGCTTTTATATATATAGACTAGTAGCCCATTTGCAGGAAAAATCCTGCAAGCGGCCGCATGCGCAGCCGCTGCCGCCGCTGTTGCAGCCGCCGTGCCTGCACCCGCGCGCCGCTGCCACCTGCCCCGCTTCGCCCCGCCCGGGCTTTCCCTCTGGCAGCCATCTTGCTTTCTGCTTTTCCTTCGTCTTCCTTCTAAGTTGTCATCAGTCTTCACTCCTCCCTCCATCAGCATATGCAAATTAACCTCCATCTTTGTTGGGTAATTTGCATACTCGCCCTGATTGGCTGGTGGGTGTGGCTTTGGATGGTGGGCGTGGCTTGGGCGTAGCGAAGGTGCGGTCAATTTGCATATTACTATTTTATTAGGTAGGATTATAATAGCAAAAAAGTAGAAAAAAAATCAAAGGTTCATCAATTGATGAAATTATAAATAAAATGTGGTCTATCCATTATTCAAAAACATAAAGTAATAAAGTCCTCATAGATGCTACATATAACGTGAATGAACCTTGAGAACTTTTTTTAAATAAATTTATTGATTTCAGAGAGGCAGGGAGAGGGAGAGAGAGAGATAGAAACATCAGTGATGAGAGAGTCATTGATTGGCTGCCTCCTGCACACCCCCTACTGGGGATCCAGCCCACAACCCAGGCATGTGCCTTTGTCCGGAATCGAACTTGGGACTCTTTAGTCTGCAGGCCAAGGCTCTATCCATGGAGCCAAACTGGCTAGGGCAAATCCATAAAGGTAGAAAGTAGTATGTGGTTGGTTACCTGGGGCTAACTAAGGTTGGAAGAAATAGGAGTGAGTACTTATGGGTATGGGGTTTCTTTCTGGGGTGATGAAAATATCCTAAAATTAGATAATGGTGATGGTTGCATAATTATAAATATACTAACAATCATTGAGGTAGTACATTTTAAATGGGTGAATTGTATGGCATCCGAATTGTACCTCCACAAAGTTGTTGCAAAAAAAACCTCGGCTCTTCATATAAAATAAATGCAGTTGATCAAGTAGATATTAAGTAGTAATAATCTCCAGACTCCTGAGAGTAATACTACTATCAGAAATATCTTCATTTCTATTAATCTACAATTCAGTCCCTACTACTTTAATAGAGGGACTTGTATTCTAATTAGAAAAATATTTTTTTTCCTCTGATCTCTAAACAGATTTACATTTCCCGAGTGCAAGGTACTATGCATTGTGTACCAGACACAATTCAAAGCTCTTCACATGTTAACACATTTAATCCTCACACTACTTTATGAAGTAAAAATAAACAATATTATGCCCATTTTTCTTTCTTTTTTTTGGTTACTCCTCACCTGAGGATATTTTTCCATTGATTTTTAGAGAGAGTGGAAGGGAGAGGGAGAGACAGAGAGAAACATCTATGTGAGAGAGACACATCGATCGGTTGCCTCCTGCACGCACCCCGACCAGGGCCAGGGAACCTGCAACCAAGGTAGGTGCCCTTGACTGGAATTGAACTCGGGACCCCACAGTCCGCAGGCCAACGATCTGTCCACTGAGCCACACCGGCCAGGGCTTATGCCCATTTTTTAAATGAAAGAACTGAGCTCTGAATATTTGAGTTACTTTCCTGATTTTGTTTAGCTATAGTAAGTGGTTGTGTGACATGGGGAACCCAGATCTTTCTGAAATCCAAAGCCCGGGCTTTCTACACTATTATCCTTCCTCTTTTGAATACATTTATGTCCAGGTCAGCAAAATTATTGAACCTTTATCTGTATTTGGAGCAATTCTTCACCATGATATGACTTTCATATCTCTGGAAGATGTGCTACAAGGGAACATGGTGGACAGAAAGGATCTTGTTTTCTTGCCATGACTAGTGAAAGTTTGTATATCCTGATGGTTTATTTAACCATAAACTTCCATAACACTTTATCCAATGATACTTGTAACTTTATATGACCTTCACAGGACAGCTATGGGAGCATTTAACCTAAGACAGATCTTAGAGTAATACTGTTACGAATTTTATGAAAAGGGGAACTTTAGCATCTTTTTTTAGAATTATTTCTAAAAAATTATTAATTTAGCAAATCTTGATTAGGCAATCAATTCATAAGTCTGTGCTGCTATTAGGGGATAAATAGAAACTATAAAAGTGTTCTGTAGTTACTCATATTGCATCATGCATATCAGTAAGCTTTGACAGTGCTAATTACCAGGTGTAGTGGGGTATTTATCATTGGCTACTGAAAAAGGGCTGTTGGGTTGGGTGCTTTTGGACTCAGGCATCTATTGCCAGTTCATTCTTGGCCATTCTCACATCTTGGCCAGTCTTATCAGACTCCCATAGTAAGAGAAGTAAATCATCTCTTCTGTCATATTACTGAAAAGCTTAGAGGTAGGAAAAATAGAAGAAACAATTGTAAGAATGGGCTTAAACTCAATTTAAGGAAGGTATGTGGTAGCCATTACCCTCTTCTTAGTACATTGAGGAATACAGAGATGATTAGGCTGGATTTTGTTGCTGTGAACTACTTGTATATAAAAACATTAAGTTATTTGTATTATGATTACCATAGTATTTTCTCACTGTGAATATTTATGTTTTGATGAAGAAATAGTAACATTTCATTAGCATGTTTGATAACATTGCACTGGAGTTGTTATAACACTGGTTCTATGCGCCATATTGCTATTCTACAGCTTGAAAATTTCTGAATTCCCAAATGCATCTGATCCTAATGATTTTAGTGATTGAAACTTTAATGAGTGACTTTCAACGGACAGCTAAGGGAGCACTTAACCCTAACTCAGGTCTTAGATTAATACTGTTATAAATTTTATAAGAAGGGGAACTTTAAGCATCTTCTTTAGAATTATTTCTTTAAAAAAAAGCTTTTTGATAATACCTAGTGAGATTGTTTTTTTATATTATAAAAATGTTAAAGCTTCTAAATCACTTGCAATATAGCATGAGATAACAGTATTTTTGATCTTCAGGTTTAACTTGCACAGAACAGAATTTTATATCAAAATCTGGTTATCATCAGGCTGCCTCAGAACATGGCCTTGTTGTCATTGCTCCAGATACCAGCCCTCGTAAGTGTTCTTGTTCCCAAGTACTTTGTAAATAATATAAATATTTAAGACTAAGTTATAAGTGGGATATTATATACACTTTAAAATTAATTTCATATTTTTGCTATATCTCTATTAATCTTTCAAATGACTCCATGACCCTAAAATACCATGTTATATACATTTTGTATTATATAGGTAAACTGTCTTGTCATATGATAATTATGTCTTTTTTCATCTCTGTTAGTCATCAAATCATCATGCAGTTTAAAAAGGATTAGTTTTAATATAAATGTCTAAAATGTTTACATTAGAGAATATTAAACATTGTGCAGCTTAATCCATCAGATAGTTAAAACTTCTTTTGTGGACCCTGGAAGTCTCAGGAAATGGAATTTAAAGGCCAGCTGAAACTATCTGGAAGTTAAATGGCTGACCTGGAGAAGTAGTGCATTTCCTTTCACGGCTATATTACACAAAAGCAAGACATGTCTCACTAGAAATGTAATAACAAATTTAATTCAACATAGCATCAAAAATATAAAATGCCTAGGCATAAACTTTAAAACTATGGAGATTTATTTTTTTAAATGATAAAATTTGCTGAAGATCATAAATTAAAACCTTAATAATTGGAAAATTGTTATGTTTCTGGAAGGGTAGACTGAATATTACAAAGAGGTCATTTCCTTCGAGTTACTCTACCTATTACTCTAATTCTATTCAAAATTTTAATGGTTGGTTTTTTAGCTACATGTAAATATATAGAATAAATCCTAATAAATTGAAAGGAATACAAAAAAATCCCAATGAGGCATGAGTAAATAGGGGAAACATGATGGAATGATTCCAAAGTACATGAGACACTCTAAGTTCATGATAATAAGTTGAACGCAAGCATTTGTCTCCTGTCACTTCTAAGACCACAGTGATAAAGAGAATTATAGGAAGTGTTGGTTAAGGGCGAGGGTCATCAGAGAAGGAATCTCAGCAGTTTTTGAAATAAAAGAGGTTGTAAGCCCTTTGACAGGTAAAACTGAGTGAGGAAGTACAGGTGGGGACTTCACCATCAGTGCCGGGTGCTTTGTGTTGGCAGTGAATACCCAGCCTGGAAGGGCATTCTTTCTCTCACCTCATTGGCTAGAACATGGCCTCACTCAAGAGGGTCAGGAAGTATGTGCCCCAAAAGGCAAAGAAGAGAGGCCCACAATATCTGGCTAACAGCTTTAAAGCAAATGAACGTTCAGATTCATTTAAAAGTGTGCAATTAAACATGGACCATTACTACAGAGTAGATGAAACCACAAGTTTTCCTTGATAGGTGGCTGCAATATTAAAGGAGAAGATGAGAGCTGGGACTTTGGCACTGGTGCTGGGTTTTATGTGGATGCCACTGAATATCCTTGGAAAACTAACTACAGAATGTACTCTTATGTAACGGAGGAGGTAATTTTATTTATATTGTAATTATTAATCCATGACTGCCAAAACACTTGATTTTGGACACAAAATCCTTCTAGTCCTGAGAATTTTAAACTAGGATATGATATTGTTGAATCTGCTTTCTACAAATTTATTATCTAGTGACAGTTCCAAGGTTTACTAGTATTATCATTCTATTTACTGCCATTTAAATTAACACTAAATACAATTTTAGAGAGTTTAATAATTATATTGGTATCTATGTGTACTGCCCAGGTTACACAAAGAAAACAGTTTATGAAAAATTTTTTTATTTCTCTAGCAGCTGGTTCATTCACACATTTTATAGTGATTAATCAAGGCTTAGAAAGGATAAGTAGTAAAACATTACTTTTATTAATAATATTTATGTTCAGATTATGCATTTTTCTAAATTTTATATCATTTTAATTGTTAATGTATGCTATATTATAAAAACTCAGAAACAATAACATGGAAGTCACCCATTATCCTGTCACTCCAAATAATGGCTGTGTTTGGTATATTCCACATTTTTTTGGTATGATTAGTTTTTCTATAATTGTGAAATATTTTTTATCTTATTTTTTTTTAATTGAAAAAATAAATATTTTTCAATATTTATTTATAACATACTTTTAATAATTGCTGTCATATGCCATAATTTACTTTGTCCTAATGTAGGATATTTATGATTACATAATAAATATTAGTGTGTTAATTGTCTTTTTGTATAATTCTTTTCACTTAAGGACTTTTCCCTTAGAATAGATTCCAAGCAATGGAATTACTAGGTCAAAAGTTTAGGACATTTTAAAGGTCCTTTATGCATCTTCTTAAAGTTGGTTTCTGAGGAAGATATGCCATATATTCTCCAGTGATATATTAATTACCATTGTCTACCTGAGATTTTAAAAAAACTTTAATAGTTCATACCATTGTAAGACTGTGACTTAGAACTATTGATTGTGTAATTATTTTATATAACTGAAAAAGTTTGAACTTTCTCTTATATCTTTTGTCACACTATTAAATCTTCTTTAGCTTCCGCAACTCATAAATGCCAATTTTCCAGTGGACCCCCAAAGGATGTCTGTTTTTGGCCACTCCATGGGAGGCCATGGAGCTCTGATTTGTGCTTTAAAGAATCCTGGAAAATACAAAGTAAGGTTACCTAAGCTTCTAGTGACAAATATGTCTCTTGGATAATATAATTTTAAGAACTTTCAAAGATTGAAGTTAGGATATTATTATAGTACTGGGACCATTCTAGAAGTGTTGGGAATTTCAAGAGGTTGTAGGGGAGGAGTATTAATTTTGACCACACAATGTATGCTACATATTCAGAAGCATAAGAATTCAATCACAGTGGTTTCTTGTGGGTTTACTAGAAGTATTAAAAAATTGTATCATATTTCATTGCTTCAATTCAAACTATAGTTTTCTAGGCATTTTCTTTTCTAAAGGTTATTCTTGATTAATATTATATCATGTACTTATATTTTTACAAAGAACATTTTTGTGAAGTTTGATTTAGGTTTTTTGAGAGAGAATTTATTCATGATTTGTAAAAATGTAAGATTTCTCGATTCTTAATGCCTCTGATGAAAATTGGAATGCAGCTTGATTGAAAAATATTACTCTCAGCCTTCCTATTTATTTATTTTAAGCTTTACTTTTTGTTTGTTTAAGCCAAATTGGAATAACCACTGTATGTAGAATGCTATACTGCGCAGCACAGCATAACATAATATGGAAAAAGGAAATCTTGAAGCAATGGTCATCTTAAGATTGCTTCTGTCTTTAGAATCACAAGACTATCAGAGACCTCAAGATATATTTAATCCATTTCTTTCCCTTAGAAAGAACTTCTTAATCATTTGTGTGTGCCACTGAGAAATGAAAATATTTCTCATAGCAGTTTCTTGCTTTGTTACCAAATATTTTCCTTTTGGTAAGCTTTATAAAATTGAATTAATTCATGTCATGACAGAAAACAAGGGTTTTATTTTTCTTCTTTTGTGCATAAAGCAATCAAATTTATTGTGTTTGAGGGAGAAAATCAAATTTGGTTGAATTTTTTTGTCCTTTAAAAAAGCTAGTAGACATGGATAAACATAACATTGACAAACACTCTGAAACTCAGTGATTCCATCTTTGCATTTTTATCCAGTGACAAACTATATTGCATAAAATTATATTGTATTAAAAATTCTTCCATATTTAATGGCATTGTTCAGGGCTTTTTTGGCACTGTTTAAGAGAAATAATGTGTCTCAGATTTAATAATGTGTTCAGAAACGTAGGCATAAACTGTTCCATATTACTACACATTAATTTTAAGCAAGAAAAGGAGTAGAATCTCAATATAAACTTCCATTGTGCATTACTTAATTGAAAATGTAATGTATCACTTTGTATTATTTTAGCACCTGTAGTTTATTAGCTCTCTTAATAGAACACACAAAAGATGTATTATAAAAAGATCTTACAATATAAGCTCATAATATAGCAAATTGAAAATTATTCACAGGTGTTATCATGGAAGTCAGAGTCATAAGCAAGTTGCAAATAAGTTTTGAGTTCCTAAGCAAGTTTCAAATATCTGTTCATATTTGATTTAGCAACATATAACTTGTTTTTAAATTTATTTGTTTCTAAAGTCTGTATCAGCATTTGCTCCAATTTGCAATCCAGTGCTTTGTCCTTGGGGCAAAAAAGCCTTTAGTGGATATTTGGGAACAGATCAAAGTAAATGGAAGGTAAGTACCAGATGGCTATCTCAATACTCATTCTGAAGTTTTCAATTTTTTAAAAAAGCTGTACATAGGTATTGTGTAATGTACATTTATGAGAATACTAGTGGCCCAGTGCACGAAATTCGTGCACATTAAAAGGGAATTAATTAAAGGAAATATTTTAATATTGCTATTTGCCCTTTATAATAAAAGTGTCAGAGATTAAAGAAAATTAGTAAAATGTATATGAAAATCTTTCTCCGGTCAGAGTCTGGAGCGCGCCACGGGACCTTGAGTCAAGTCCCCGCCCACCACCTGCACGCGCTTCAAAAACGCAGAAGGCCCAGACCCGCCAGCCCCCACCCCTATCAAGCCCTGCCGGGCGGGGTGTGCAGCCTCACGTCCCCTGGCCCAGCACCGGGGCGGGGGGTGTGGCCTGAGGTCTCCCGGCCAGTACTGGGATGGGGGGACACGGCCTGAGGTCCCCGTCAAGCCCTGCTGGGCTGGGGGCACAGCCTGAGGTCCCTTGCCCCAGCCAGGTGCCATGCAGCCTCAGGTTCCTGCTGTTCGGTTGTGATGTTACGGCATCCCAGCTAATTTGCATATTCCTCTATTATATAGATAGATTATATAGATAGATTCCTAGCAGCAAGATTGCTTTTTCAAGCATAGGAACAGATGCTTCAATATGAAAATAAAAATAGTTCTTTCTCCTGACACTCATTTTACTCTTGTGTAGAAATGAGCCATTTGCAGACTACATCCAGACTTTGAATATTTTACAAATGAACTCATCATGTGCCTGTTAAGTAGAAAATACTTGAGTGCTTTCAAGGTCATTTACACATGGACCCCTATTTTAAGATTGATCTTTGAAAGTCTAATAAACTGGAGAGTCAATTCTTTGCTCACTAGATTAGAATTTTCTTTGGTTTTGTTCAGTCTTAGATTTTTGTTGTATTGGAAGAGGGTTGAAAATGATTAGTTTAGGTGCTTTGAGACCTGACAATGTGCTTACACCAGTATTTTGAGTCCTCGCCAAGTGCAGAGTCTGTGCAGCGTTTGAGATCTGTGTCAGGAGGGTGATGACCCTTTCCTTTCCACAAGGTACTTATGGTCTAATAGAAGAACTGGGTGGAAAACTAACTAATTAAGAGGAGGTAGCGACACAGTAACCTTTAAGGAATCTATGTAATTTTTTCTCCAAGTGGCAGTAGATTTTATCTTAATTATGCTGTGTTTAAGCTATTATTTAATTTATTATTGTAATGAGGAGGCCATGCAGAATTATGAAATCATAGAACTAGTTGGACTTTATAAGTCACTTTCTACTTCTTCCTTTTAACACATTGCAGACGGAACATGAGAGTTCTCGTATTTTCATATTACACAGTGTTTTACAAAGTATCATACTTTAAAAAGATATTAGCTTGTAAGAACATGTAATAAATAACTTCAAAATGCGATGGGTATTTAATTTTAAGGCGTGCCTTTAACATTTATGTAAAATGTTTTTTGTACTCGTTCAATAGAAACTTATCTGGCCACTGGGTAAAGCTAGCAATAAAACAACTGGTCCACAATTTAAGATTAAAGAAAATAAGTCTTTTTAAGCATGATACTTTAGAACAGCAGCAGGGAACCTTTTTCTGTCAAGGGCCATTTGAATATTTATAACATTGTTTTCGGGCCATACAAAATTAATCAACTTAAAAATTAGCTTGCTGCCTTTGGTCAAAGATTTAATTAACTCACCCCTAATGTCTTGGCAGGGCCAGATCAAATGATTTCTCAGGCCTTATATGGCCCGCAGGCCAGACATTCCCCACTCCTGCTTTAGAAGGAGAAATATTTTTATTTTTGTTCTTCTTGATCAATGCATAAAAGTTGTGGTCACTAAGTAGATATGAATAATCAAGAATATTTAAAGGTGGATGCTAAAATATAAAATTGTAACTAGTAGCAGCTCCTTAATTTTGAGTTGTTAATATGATTCAGATTATTCAAATCACGATTTCGTGAAAATTCATGGAGATAGCAGATCTTTTGTGCTGTTCAACAGATAGCAAAAGGTAGGGCTGAATGTACGTATGTCTGGAATTAGAGCTAAAAGAAAGAGACAAAAAATAGACTATTTATTTGAAATAGAGAAGATTTGGAAATAGAAAAAGGTAATGGAATTGGAAAAAATAGTTAATTTTTGGAGGGATTTACAAAGGAAAATAATTAAGGGTTTTGTTTTTTTTGTTTGTTTTTTGAGGTGAGAGGTGATTAAGAACCTTAAAAGTTTAGAATAAAAAAGGCTATACTCTATAGAATGTTTGAGATACAGGATTCTTATCACTGGTATCTGTCTGCTTCAAAGTAGGGGAGAGCCTATCATTGGGAAAGAATTCTGAAAACTTCCTATCTAATAAAAGAGTAATAGGCAGATTGATCATCACTGCAACACACAATATAGCTGCCTCCATGTGGTCAAAGATCCTGCCCCCATGTGGACACAAGATGGCCACCACAAGATGGCCAGCAGGAGAGGGCAGTTGGGAGGCACCCGGCCTGCAAGGGAGGGCAGTTGTGAGGGACCAGGCTTGCAAGGGAGGGCAGTTGGAGGTGATCAACCCTGCAGGAGAGGGCAGTTAGGGGTGACCAGGCTGGCAGAGGAGGGAAGTTGGGGGCAAACAGGCTGGCAGGGGAGCAGTTAGGCATCAATCAGGCTGGCAGCAGAGTGGTTAGGGGGTGATAGGCTGGCAGGCAGAAGCGGTTAGGGGCAATCAGGAAGGCAGGCAGGCAAGCAGTTGGGAGCCAGCAGTCCTGGATTGTGAGAGGGATGTTCGACTGCCCGTTTAGGCCCGATCCCACCGGGGCCTAAACGGGCAGTCGGACATCCCTCAAGGGGTCCCATATTGGAGAGGGTACAGGCTGGGCTGAGGGGCAACCCCCCTCCGTGCACGAATTTCGTGCACCGGGCCTCTAGTTATAAATAAAAACCAGGCAAGCCAGCTTTTAAGTCAACTTAAAAGCATATTTCCAATTTAATCAGCCTTAGAGTTTAAATGGCTTTAAATTTCTATTTGGTTCTAGTATAGTATATTCTAAAAATATATATTTCTGGGCACTTTTAGATTTATTTTTTAATATTTTTCTTTTCATAGGCTTATGATGCTACTCATCTTGTGAAGTCCTTTCCAGGTTCTCAGCTTGACATACTAATTGATCAAGGAAAAGATGACCAGTTTCTTTCAGATGGACAGTTACTACCTGATAACTTCATAGCTGCCTGTACAGAAAAGAAAATCCCTGTTGTTTTTAGATTACAAGAGGCAAGTATTAGGAAATCTTAGCTTGTTCTAAATAAGTATTAAAAAGCAGGATTCCAAGTACTTTTAAATTTTATTTTAGAATTTGAAATGCTACCTGTAGTAAGATATTTTTTAATTATAATAAGATACGTAAAGCCTTTCCATTAAGTTAGTGATATGTAAGACAAAAATTCATAGAAATAAGCTTTTGGAGGTGAAAAATATTTACAGTTTTCTTTTCCACTGTAAAAACAGTAAATAACAAGAAGCTTACATACTTGCATGGTACTTAATCATCAACATTACTGAATATATCTTACTGTATACATGCAGGACAAGCTTCCACCTTATTTTATGTACACTTCTTAGCCCCAGATGCTTTATATTGTTTGTCTGACACACACGTGTGTACTTTATATTGTGCTACTTAGTATTTCTAGTTGTTCAAGAATAATTACTAGGTTTCAGTTGGTTTGCAAGTTTCCTTGATTAAAATACTTTTGACTATTTACTACTCACCTAACTCTATGTTAATATAGTTATAATTAAAGAAATTCTGCTTTTATTTTTTAAAATATTTATTCATAAGCTTTGGAGTATAATATGAACAAAAACCATTTTTTTCAGAATGAAAAGTGAACACTGAAAATTATACATGATTGTGATTTCTAAAAATATTTTCATTCATGTTTAAGGGTAATTTGTCAGGTACATTGATCTACAATTTAATTATAATGATAAATGTTCAAATAAATCTAGATCAATGTGTAATGTGATGCATTGCAGTTTATGAAATGTTTTCATAGCATTAGCTTATTTTATCCTAATGAGACCATATGAGAGACCATTCCTATTCTATCCATCTATTTTTTAAATTATTTTTCAAATTTTTAAGTTATGATAAAATATCATACCTAAATACCATATCATTTTAGCTATTTTTAAGTATACAGTTCAGTGGTATTAAATACATTCATAATGTTGTACAGTCATCACTATCATCCATCTCCATAACTCTCCTCATCTTTTAAAATTGAAACTCTGTACCTATTAAACACTAACTCCCTATCACCAACCCCTAGACCTTGGCAACCACCATTCTACTTTCTCTCTCTGATTTTGACTATTATAACTATCTCACGTAAGTGGAATCATACAGTATTTGTCTTTTTGTGACTGGCTTTTTTCATTTAATGTTCTCAAGGTCCATTCATGTTGTACCATGTGTCAGAATTTCCTGCCATTTTAAGGTAGAATAATATTCCATTGTATGTATAGACCACATTTTGCTTATCCGTTCATGTGTCAGAGGATTGATGATAGTTGATTACTTTTACATTTTAGCTGTTATGAATAATCCTGCTAATAACATGTATGACACATATCTCTTCAAGAACCGCTTTCAGTTCTTTTGGATATATACCCAGAAGTAGAATTGCTGCATCATATGGCAGTTCTATTTTTAGTTTTTTGAGGAACCTCCATACTGTTTTCCGCAGCAGCTGTACTGTTTTATAATTCTACCAACAGTACATAAGGGTCCCAGTTTATCCACATACTTGCCAACACATTTCTTTTTTCTTTTTTGGTAGTAGCCATCCTACTGGATGTGAGGTTATATCTTTTATGGTTTTGATTTTTATTTCCCTAATGATTAGTGATGTTAAGCATCTTTTCATGTACTTAATTGGCCATTTGTATAACTTTGGAGAAATATCTGTTCAAGTCCTTTGCCTATTTTCAAATTGGGCTGCTTTTTGTTCTGGAGTTTTAAAACTTCTCTATTCTGACTATTAAAACCTTACAAAGTACATGACTTGCAAATATTTTTCTCCCATTCTGTGGGTTGCCTTTTTACTCGTTGATACTGTCTTTCGATGCATAAAATTTTTTAATGTTCATAAGGTCAAATTTGACTGTTTTTCTTCTGTTGCCTGTGCCCTTCGGTGTCATATCCAAGAAATCGTTGCCAGGTCCAGTGTCAGGGAGGTTTTGTCCTATGTTTTCTTCTAAGAGTTTTACAGTCTTAGAACTTAAATTTGGGTGCTTGATTCATTTTTAGCTAATTTTTGTATATTGTATTAGGTAGGGATCCAACTTTTTTCTTTTTCATGTAGATATCTAGTTTTCCCAGCACAATTTGTTTAAAAGACTGTCCTTTTGCCATTGAATGGTTTTGGCACTCTTGTCAAAAATCACTTGAGCATACATGCAAATGTTTATTTCTAGACTCTCTGTTCTATTCTATTGGTCTATATTAGTCTGTCTTTATACCAGTATCACACTGTTTTGATTACTGTAGCTTTGTAATAAATTTTGAAATCAGGATGCATGAGTTCTCTAGCTTTGTTCTTCTTTTTCAAGATTGTTTTGGCTATTCTGAATTCTTTGAGATTTCATATGAATTTAGGTTGATATTTCCCATTCTGAAAAAAAAAAACACGTTATTGAGATTTTTGCTAGGGATCGCACTGTATTTGTAGATTGCTTTGGGTAGTATTGACATCTTAACAGTATTAAGTCTTCCTACCCATGAACATGGGGTGTGTTTCCGTTTTTTTGTGTCTCCTTTCATTTCTTTAAGGTTTTGTAATTTTCATTGTAAAAGTCTTTCACTTCTTTTGTTAATTCCTAAGAATTTTATTATTTTGGATACTATTGTGAATGAAATAGTTTTCATACTTTTCTTTTCAGATTATTCATTGTTAATGTATAGACATGCAACTGATCTTTTTTGTGTATTGACTTTATATCCTGCCATTTTGGTGAATTCATTTATTGGCTCTTAACAGTTTATTTTTGGAATATTTAGGGTTTTCCACATGTAAGATTATATCATCTGGGAACAGAGATCATTTTATCTCTCCTTTTTTAATTTGGGTGCCTTTTATTTCTTTTTGTTACCTAATTGCTCTTGCTAGAACTTCCAGACTATGTCGAATAGAAGTGTCAAAAGTGGGCATCCTCGTCTTGTTCCTGATCTTAGAGGAAAAGCTGTTAGTATTTCACCATTAAGTATTACATTTGCTGTGGGTTTCCTTATATGGCTCAAGTCCATTTGTTTTACAAATGAGAAGACAGGCTCAGAAAAGTAACCTATATATATATAAGGTCACACAGCTAGTTTATAGTAGAACAAAAAACTGAAGCAAAGTCATTTAACTGCAAATACTGTCCTCTTGTCATCTGTGTAACCATTCCTAAGCAAGGTGAAGCAATACGCCTAAGGAGCAAAGGGATGAAATTATAGCTAACACAAGGAGAAATTGTGTATGATCTGCTTCCTGTCTAACCTATGCAGCAGGTCTTAGCACTCTTCCTATTATTTTAATCTTTCTGATATTTTGTTCAGGTAAACAATACACATATCATGTGAGAAAATATGTCAAAAAACAATACATTCTATATACCTTGTTGTCTCTGAGTATCCATCCTTAAAAATAGACTTTTTAAGATTAATTTAAACATTTATTATCAGCATCACATATTTTAGATCAATAACCTACCTAGATATAGTAGAGTAGTAGAGTGTTTAATTCTGTTAATTATAGCTATAAGTGATGTAACAAACAATGTTTTTTTCCAAATGACTTTAACTTTTAGTAATATTGGATACTTCTTCTGATTCCTCCAAGGTGTGCTAGGAAATTTTGTTGTTAAAAACAAAGTTTCAGCCTGCTAATAATAAAGGCTGAAAAAAAAATCTCTGGAATTTGTTAGGACACTGATGAAATTCTTGGAAGGAAAAAAATAATTAACGTATTTATTTCTAAAATATTTATATCCCAGGCAACTAAAAAACATAGTTGGCTGTACTTAATGTGGAGTCAAGATAAAGCAGTCAATTTTTCTAAAAAAGTGAGAAAGTATTGAAATCAACAGTCACAGTCTTTATCTCAGGCACAATTTTCTGTTCATTTTATTTCTAACAGGGTCAAGTTAAAGAGTGAACTAAGTCTGAAGCAGATTGTTTAGGCTTACTGTCATTGAATGGGTAACTGAATGGACATGCCTGGGCTCCAGAGAGGCTTCTGTCAGATTTTTCAAGCTGACTTTTACTGACTTCGCATTACCTAAGTAAGGCCTGAGAGTCTTAACTGCTTATAATTTGATTATAAGTACAGTATAACTATTTCTTTATGAAATGGGAGCTATAAAGAAATGTTTAAAATAATGGTGGATATACTAGTATATAAATAAGTTATTTAAGGAGGAAGAAAGTTATTACAGTCATATGCATTGTTTACCCAATTTCATTTCTTTACTTCTTTTTAATGGTGTTAAGTGCTCACAATCTATATTTATACTCTCAACTGTCAAAAAAAATGGGAGGGGAGGGTAGTGCATAGGGATATTAATTTGGTTGTTACCTAATATAAGTTTTCTTTTTCTGTTTGGCTTCAGCAAATCTAAATTGAAAAAGCACAGGTAGCAGAATCTTATAGCTAGTATACAAAGATCAAATCTTAGTCTGAAGAAGAAAATAAGTATGTCTTATTTTCAGTAATTGAAGTTGCATACGGGAGGGCGGGGGGGGGGGGGGGGGGGCGGAATTCAGTGGCCTAATGGAAACTTCCAGAAACATTTGAAGATGCAGAGATTGTCTTGGCCTCTGTACCTGCCCATTAGAGAAAAGTAAGAACATGGCACAGACTTTCAGAAATGGAGGGATCTCTCACTCATCTCTGTATCCCATGTTTGCATAATTATCTAGCACATAGATTCTCAGGAAGTACTTATTAAATAAACAAATGAGTTTCTTTCAACAATCTTTGTTCTTTGATGAGACTTAGCTTGAGAATTCATATCTGAGTTTTTCTAATTGGGTCTGGGAAATATATAGGAAAACTGCCTCCTAGAATAAATTAGTTTCAGGTGTACAACCCAGTGTTTAGGCATTTATATAACTTGCAAAGTGATCGCCCCAATAAATCTGCTGGAACACTGCTGCTTTTGTGAGAATTGAGTGAGGAATGAAAGAATATGTTCATTTATTTTTGTACTCTTAAGAGTCAGAGTTTTATTACAGAGGATTTTTCCATTTAAAGTGTGAGGTTAGAAGGGGAAGGACCTTTCAAGTGTCACTAAATATATATAATCACACAAACTGCTTAACATACCAAACCAACTCAGAATATAATGAAAAGAGCCACCTCCATTTTTACTGATAAATAGAACTTGAAACTAGTCAAGAATGACATAATTAGCTCCAATTATATAAGCATCTTCTATCTACAAGAACACCAATAATTCAAATATCTTCTCTTGCCTTTATGTTGACATTTAAAAAAAATCTTTTTTGGTCCCTCATGACAGGCATTTTCTAGTTTCTCATAAAGGTGGATCTTTGTTAAATATTATGAAAATTAAGGATATATGCTTTGTATTTTAGATGAAATGCACTGTTATCTTGCAGTACACCTGAGAGCTCAAGATTGTCACTTTGGTTTACCCTACGATTTCTCTAATAAAAAATAACAACCATAATGGTGACTACCCACTATGTACCTGAAACTTCAAGGTGCTGAACACAGTGAAACTAAGCATAACAATACAACATACTCAGTCATATTGGATATTTTACACAAGTGTTTTGAGAGATTTGTTCCTAGCATCTGTGCCTATTTTCAGTCAGATCTGTTTTTATTTGTGAAAAATGACAGGTTCTACCTGGTACTGTGTTTCACAGATTTTGTGACCTGAAAACCACGGGCCTGCATAACCTCTTAATAATTCAAGAATTACATGGGGGGGGGGCGGGTAGGGGCGGGAAATGCTTCTATTTAAGTTTAAGAAACTGTCCTTTAGCTCTAAATTTAACTAATTAACTGACACTTGTCTAATCATTAAGAGGCATAAAACCAAGTAATTGCAAAGTTCAGCCTCAATTTTGACAATGCTTCTATAATATTTACTTCCATGGTATGGTCACAGAAAACAAGACAGATTGCTTTTAAGTTACTTTTATGACTTTAAAACTGTTAACTGTTATTCCCAAGATATGCATTGCAAACCTCTAAAAGTAAGATGTTGAGAACATTTACCAGGGCAACAAAAACTTAGGTGTTTGCCTTCCCTGAAACCCAGATGATATTTTCATTAGGTCTATTTTTGTTTCTTTAAGGACATAGAAAAATTTCCATTTTCTCCCATCAGAGACTGTTCACTAGATTAATTTAAAAACTTAAAAATCTTTCTTAGACTTTATTGCTTTCAGTTCATTCTGTCTTGTGCACGTTTTAATTGTCTATTGAGGGAGTGATGGGCTGTCCCAAGAATTATTTGGTTTTTAAAACCTTAGGTTCTTCCCACCTTAATTTTTTTTCTTTGAAAATTACTTCTTACCTTTTTAAATTTTTTTTTAATTTTCCAGTTACAGTTGATGTACAACATTCTATTAGTTTCAGGTGTACAACCCAGTGATTGGGCATTTATATAACTTACAAAGTGATCACCCCAATAAATCTAGAACCCATCTGACACCATGCATAGTTATTACAGTATTATTGACTATCCCCTATGCCAGTGATGGGCAACTTTTTGAGCTTGGTGTGTCAAACTTCGCCAAAAAACTGAGCATAACTCGGGTAGTGTGTCACTTTGAGGAAAAAATATTATTTCGCGATATTTATAGTTTAAATAACATAAATGTATAATTGTTATATATAATTATATTTAATAAACCTCAGCGGCCGCGTGTCATCAGAAATGGCTACGCGTGTCAGTGCTGACACGCGTGTCATAGGTTTGCCATCACTGCCCTATGCTGTACTTTACATCCCCATGACTATTTTGTAACTACCAATTTGTATTTTTTAATCCCTTTATTTTTTTCACTCTTTTCCTTAAACCCTCTTCTATCAAAATGTTCTCTGTATCTGTGAGTCTGTTCTGCTTATTTATTTTGTTTTTTAGATTCCACATGTAAGTGAAATCATATGCCACTTGTCTTTTTCTCTCTAACTTATTTCACTCAGTATAATATCCTCTAGTCCATCCATGTTGTTGCAGATGGCAAGATTTCATTGTTTTATATGGCTGAGTCATATTCCATTGTATATATTCACCACTTCTTCATCCATTCATCTACTGATGGACACTTAGGTTGCTTCCATATTTTGGCTATTGTAAATAATGTTGCAATGAACATATATCTTTTTGAATTAGTGTCTTGGGTTTATTTGGATCAATGTCCAGAAATGGGATTGCTGGGTTTTTCTTTGTCTTGTTATAGCCTTTTTGTTTTTTGGTTGTTTTTTTTAATAAGAAATTAAGTAATTGGTTTATTGACTAGGTATTCGACCTCTTGGTTTCTTATAGTATTAAGTGAGTATTATAAGACTGTGCCAATTCATTTAATTTGACATAGCTTATAAAATTATATAGATTTCAAGTGTACAATTCTATTAAAGTGATATTTATTTTATTATTTTATCTTTATTGTTATATTACATAAGTTCCTCTTTTCCCCCATTGACCTCTTCCAGCTCACCGACCCCCCCCCCCCATTGTCTGTGTCCATGGGTTATGCATATTTGCATACAAGTTCTTTGATTGATCTCTTTCCACCCACCCTCCCCTGCCTTCTGAGGTTCGACAGTCTGCTCCATGCTTCTATGTCTCTGGATCTATTTTTGTTCATCAGTTTATTTATTAGATTCCACATATGAGTGAGATCATGTGATACTTGTCTTTCTTTGACTGGCTTATTTCACTTAGCATTATACTCTCCAGGTCACTCCATGCTGCCTCAAAGGGTAAGATAGTCTTCCTTTTTTACTGCTGCATAGTATTCCATTATGTAAATGTACCATAGTTTTTTAATCCACTCATCTACTGATGGGCACTTAGACTGTTTCCAAATCTTAGCTATTGTAAATTGTGCTGCTATGAACAGGGGAGTGGTTATGGGGTGATCAGGCAGGCAGGCAGAAGTGGTTAGGGGCAATCAGGAAGGCAGGCAGGCGAGCAGTTGGGAGCCAGCAGTCCTGGATTGTGAGAGGGATGTCCGATCCTACCGGGATTGAGCCTAAACGGGCAGTCGGACATCCCTCGAGGTGTCCCAGATTGGAGAGGGTGCAGGCTAGGCTAAGGGACACACACCCCCGTGCACGAATTTCTTGCACTGGGCCTCTAGTCTTGGTTATAAGTCCTTGGTTTTGTTTGTTTTTTATCACTGTGAATATTTCGTGACACTTCCTTCTGGTCTACACAGTTTCTGTTGAGAAATCAGCTAGTTGAGTCTCATGGGGGCTTCCTTGTAGCTAACTAACTGCCTTTCTCTTGCTGCTTTTAAGATTCTTTGTCTTTACCTTTGGCATTTTAATTATGATGTGTTTTTGTGTGGGCTTCTTTGGGTTCATTTTGTTTGGGATTCTCTGTGTTTCCTGGTCTTGTATGTCTATTTCCTTCACTAGGTTAGAGAGTTTTCTGTCATTCTTTTTTTCAATTATTTGCTGTCTCTCCTCTTTTTTCCAGCATCCCCATGATGCAAATATTATGCTTGATATTATCCCAGAGGTTCCTTACATTATTCTCATTTTTGTAGATTATTTTTTTTAAATATATTTTTAATGATTTCAGAGAGGAAGGGAGAGGGAGAGATAGAAACATCAATGATGAGAAAGAATCACTGATCAGTTGCCTCCTGCATGCCCGACACTGGGGATCAAGCCCCCAACCTGAATATGTGCCCTGACCATGAATTGAACCGTGACCTCCTGGTCATAGTTCGACACTCAACCACTGAGCCACACTGGCTGGGCTTTTTTTTCTTTTTGCTGTTATGATTGGTTGTTTTTCTGCTACCTTATCTTCCAAATAGCTGATTTGGTCCTCTGCTTTATCTAATTTACTGTTGATTCCCTCTAATTTATTCTTCGTTTTATTTATTATATTCTTAATTTCAGACTTATTTTTTTATGTTATTTATCCCCATTTTTATGTTTTTTATCTCTTCATTAAAATTCTCACTGAGTCGACCCCATGGAAAAGGACTCACTTCAGCAAGACTCTGGTGCCCATCAAGTAACCCCCTTGAGAGTGTTACTGGTGGAGGTGGTTGGGTGGTGCTCTGGTGTGATCTGAAGCCAGATGTGCTGACTGAGCCTCCTAGGAGATGCAGGCCACTGCTTCTGTCCTGCTCAGGGCCACCCAGCATGAGCTACTGAGCGATCTGTAGATAGCTACTACTTATCCTGGTCTTGGAGGTACCTGGGAGAGGCTAGGTGGGGAACTGAAGCTAACTGCCACTAGTGCCAGGCTTGGGGCCACTTAGCTCTGGTATGGGGCATGCTGAGGCCAGATGCTGCTTGTTTGGGGTTTGTGGACCTTTGAGAGATTTTTAGGAAAGTTCACAGCATGAGCCAAGACAGATTGTTTTTATGGAAGAGCCACTGGAAGCCACTTGGGTGGGTCTAAAAAGTGGGGCAGAGTCTCAAGGAATCACCCAGTGGGGTTGGAGGGGAGACTCGGCTATTGCTCCTGCAGGGGAGGACTCAGCAAGGGAACAGTGGCCTCTGTTAGCACTTTTGTCAGGGAGAAAGCTGCCCCTCCAGCCTTCTGAAGCCTGGTGATTTAGTTCCTCATATGTTCCTGGTGCCTTTTGAGATGCTGACCCAGAGCTGTATCTCAGAGCAAGTGAGTCTGAGTAAGTTCATGCAGGCCCTTTAATAGGAATGCCTTGGGTTCCAGCAGCCCTCTGTCTTACTCATCCATAAGCCCCACTGGTTTTTATAGCCAGAAGTTATGGGGAGTTCTCTTTTGGCACTGAAACCCTGCACTCTGGCCAGGACCCCTCACTCTGCAGGGGAACTTCAGAGATATCCCTCCTGATTTTTATCCACTACACGGGGGTGTTGAGACCTGCCTGTTCCTTGTCTCTGCCCCACTAACTAGTCTTGAGTACTGTAAATCCTTAGTTATAGGACTTCTGTCCAACTAGGTTTCAGGCAGTTCTCAATGATGGTTGCTCTGTAGTGTAGTTGTAATTTTTGTGTGGTTGTGGAAGGATGTGAGTTCCACATTTACCTATACTGTCATCCCGACTGGAAGCCAAGTTTGAGGAAGGATTGCCTTTCCATTTAACCTATATCAATGGTTTTAATTGACCGGATAGATTGATACTTGTTTCAACTCAACTGCCTGGCACATTACATTTCCTCTCTGTTTTATAGTAGTTTTCAAAAGAATTTATTAACTTTTTCCCAGTTTGATTTATTGCTGAAGGATATCAAAGTTTAATGAATTATTCCTTTTTCCTTAAGAAGAGATATGGTATGCTTTTACTGCGTAGGTGGAATTCTTAACAAGATTTATGATGACTGTTTGCCTTCCCAAATAGTAATCGATCATTTGGGTATTTTTGTGTTCTTTCTCTATATTGTTTATGTATGCTCATTTTGTATTTTAACATTCCCTCTCCTATCCTTGTTAGTGCACTTCTTTTGTGAGTTGAAACTTCTTACCCGTGTTTCTAAGTTCTCTAAATTCTGATTCTTTCAGTCCTTGCTTTACTCTGTACATTTAATTAATGTGTTATTTCCTCTCTTTGCATATAAATGGCAGCATCTAGAAACAAGGTCATGCAGAATGTTTAATTTTTCTTCATATTTTTAAAGTATATTTTTATTGATTTCAGAGAGGGAGAGGGAGAGATAGAAATATCAATGATGAGAAAGAATCATTGATTGGCTGCCTCCTGCATGCGCCACACTGGGCACATGCCCTGACCAGGTTCATAGGTTGACGCTGAACCACTGAGCTACACCAGCCGGGCTTTCTTCATATTTTTGCCACTCTTTTAATGTTCAGTGAAAATATTAAAGTACAGTAAGCTTCATTTTGATTATAAACCTGCTTCATATTATAATATTTTGGCTATTTATAAACAAATTGAGATGAGAGATTTAATGTCTCTAATATCAGTGTTTCTGAATGGTGGATAAATGTCTTATCATCTCTCTATTTTGTCTTCTAGGGTTATGATCATAGCTACTACTTCATTGCTACCTTTATTACTGATCACATCAGACATCATGCAAAATACCTGAATGCTTAAAAAACTTCAGATATGAGAATCTCTTCAGGATTATAAAAATTATAATAATTGCAGGGAAAAATATTTCAAAACATTGTATTTCATAGTGCTAAAAATGCTTCATTCTATAGTTGAATCACCTTCTGAATAAATATATGAAAACTTCTTCTGATTTTAAAAGTTATTTACCAGTGTTCACATGGGAAATCCATAATACTTTATAGTTTTTTTGGTCATTTGGAAATATCGTTGTTTGACCTCAGGTCACAATATGAATGTAATCCCATTCAAATCAGAATGCCAACTGTGGAACAGAGGATTTAAAAGTAATTTAGCCCGAACTCTTCACCTTTCCATACTTTAACCCTTTGCACTCGTTTGCTTTTTTCTCGATTCCTGCTACCGATGCTAACCGTGTCGAGTCACACTCGACATCCGAGTGCAAAAGGTTAAGCCTCTGAAGGTGCAGACTGTTTTTGTCATGTCCATTGTTATATCTCCAGTGTCTAGCAACTGCTTGGCTTCTAGTAGTCATTTAATAATTACATGCTAGCTTTGAATCAGGAAGTAGGCTCAGAAAGGTTAAGTGAATTTTCCTTCTCATTATACAGTTATTTGTGGAACACCTAAGATTAGGAGCCAGATTTCCTAAATCCAATCCAATGATACTTCTTATCTTTTGAGCCAAGTAGATTTATGGACATTGGTTTATGGGTGTATCTCAAATATAAGAATATGAATTATCTGAAAATAGCTATTAAGGAAACATAAGTTTCATGTGTTACTATAAACAAAGATTTTTCTCTTAGTTACATGTAGAAATTTAGCTTGTTGAGTTCACCAAGAAAAGTAATCAGTCTCTTTGTAATACCAGATTGTGTTCCTTTAAGAACTTAATGGATAAACTTGAAACATGATAGATGAAATCTGGTTGTTTTAAAAAATATATATTTTTCTGTTAAAGAGCACAAAGTGTATATATTTTAAACATTCAATAAGAACGTGTATTATGTGGTAATGGAATAAGACATCAGGTTCTTAAAGTTATAAAATTAGTACTTTTTAAATATAAATTAGGTTGTTTTAAAAATTAGTGCTACTTAAATATTAGTGAAAATTGAGCCCTGTAGTGAGCTACATACAAAACTGTTCTAGTCTACACACTCTACTTTTCTCTAATAAGGTTATGTAAATCACAAATGTTTTACATGTTGGTAGTTCCTTTGTAAAGAAAATGCTATGTGGTCCTAAGGTCAGTGTATTAGTTGAGAATTTAGTCAGAGAAGAATAGCTAGTAGCAGATCCTATCTAATAAAAGAGTAATATGCAAATTGACCATCACTCCAAGACACAAAATCGCCGCCCCATGTGGTCAAAGATGTATTCATGAGCAGAATGGAACTCCATGAGCAAGGGCTGCAGCTATTATCCATAGGCAGAATTTCTTAATCTCTTGAGGAAGCCTCAGTCTTGCTTTCAAGACCTTCTAACTAAGTGAGGAAAATTATCCTTATTTGAAATCAGTTGATTAGGGATTTTATATTTGCAAAATCCCTTCAGAGCAATAGCTAGATTGAATAACCGGGAACTGTAATATAGCCAACTTGGTACCTCATTATAAGAAAATAGTTGCAGGGTAAACATAAAAACATTTAAATATTCAGTAAATAATTGCTGACATATAGCCAAGGATAACTGTAATAAAGAAAAAGACCTTCAGTTACAACATGGAATTGACCATTGAAGATATTTAGGAAGCCAATAAATTTGAGCTGCTATGTGCTGCAAATATTGGCCAGAAAAGGGATGAATCTTGATATATGCCTAAATGTAAAATCTTTCCCCCACCAAAATATTTCTCTTTTAAAGATGCATCTATAATAATAAAAGCATAATATGCTAATTAGGCCAGACGTCCTTCCGGATGAAGTCAGGGCTGCGAGGAAAGCTCAGGTCCCAGCAGCCAGGGGAAGGAAGGCCTACTTTTGCACAAATTTCGTGCATCGGGCCTCTAGTATGTTTATAAGAAACCATCTCATCAACTTTATAGTAAACAATAAATAACCTAAAAATGACCTAATATTAATTTTGTGTGCTTCTAAAAATCACCTGACAGAATCAGGTACAAAAGTAGGCAAAGGAATTGACAGATTTCCTGGGTTATGATAGATATAAAATCCTTTTAAACGTCCCTTTAAGAAACAGTACAGTAAAGCCACCATTAAACGAAAAAGGGAAAATGGCAGTGGAGTAAATGGATTCTACACAGACATGATCTCAGGACCAAACTGGAATTACAACTAGAATACAAAAACACTATCCTGAATAATCAACTGAAGACTAGCTGGAGAGAACCCCGATAACCAAGGATGGAAAGTGGAGACTGCATAGCGACTGGTAGGAAGGGCAGAGACATGAAAGAGCTGGCTGGGCTTCCCTTAGACAGCAGCTGAAGTTCCAGAGAGATATCTGGGGGGGGGGGGGGGGGGGGTTTGCTACTGAGAACACTAGGGTCTAACCCCAAGCATGGCCCCCAGCAGAGAGCACCAGACCTGAGAAAGGTGCCCACATAACATCTGGCTGTGAAAAGCAGCAGGGTTACTGTCTGCCAGGGAGAGACGGCTGGAAATGCAGACACCCTCTTAAAGGGCCAATGTACAGAATTTTGAGTGCAGCCACCCACTTTGGGATCCAGCAGAGGGAGGGCAGAGTGGATTGGAGCTGTGTAAACATAAGCCAGGGTTGGGGGCTTTGGGATTAGAGCTCAGAAGGCAGATGCCAATTTCCTGTGCTGAGTCATTCCCTCCTGCTGTGGAGATCATCTTTCTCAGGCAGAACTTTGCTATTCAGGCAGTTTTTGCCTGGGGGAGGATAGTTGACCCACTCTATTGGAAAACCCTGGTCCCACTCTGTGAAGTTTCTGAGGCCCATTAAGAGATTGAGGATACCAATAAGCCTCCAGGCAGAAGCAATTGCCCCACTCTGTTTGGAAACCTCTCACCACACCTGTGGACCATTGTTTAGGGCTACTCAAGACTGAATCCAATCAATCTGCAGGCAGAGGTGGTTCTCTGGAGCCTTTGAGTCTTTGCTTGATCTAATTAGTCAGAAACAGCATTTGGGGAAGAGACTAAGTCAATTGTGAATAAGGTGGCTGCTGCTGAATCAATAAACAATAGCCAGGTAAGCAGTGTCAAGTAAGAATCATAAAAACCTCATGATCTATAAGGCAGGGTTAACTTCCTAGAAGAAAGTGGTATTAGGTGGGTAACTCCATAGGTGTCTACTACAAATTCCTTTCATATAGCATTTTGGTAAGAATTTCTGAGATAATGTATGCAAAATTGATTAATTCTCCTACCTGGCATCTCTTCAAAGCCTACTACATAAGCACTGTTTTTGCTAACAGAATTAGCTGAGAACAAAATAGACAAGCAGCCTTGATTTAATGGTACTTATGATTCAGAAAAAAACACCAGCCACTAAAAAATACTGGCCATTGTGGTGGTCAATCAGCATGTGCATGTGGGGAGTAAAGACAGTGGTTTAGGGTAGAATCCTGCTTTACATACATGCCCCACACTCAAGCAGTACCAATTCTGAAGATAATACCAGACTCAATGTGGCCTGATCTCTGCTAGCTGACCTCCTGGAAGATGCAAAATTAAGAGAACCAGCTCTACTGGTTCACTGTTGCCCAGGTCTCCCAGGCTAACCCAGCAAGAACTGAGAAGCCCCCAGATACAGCTGTTGGCTAGAACTCGGTCTCTGGGATAGTTCCAGCTGTGGCCAATGCCATATGGCTGAACTGCATAGATGAACTTATTGCAAACATGTTCCTGCCAGGCTCTCCCGAGTGCTCCCGCTGCCATCTTTCTTTTTGCCCTCACACACTCCTCAGTTGCTCCAGCCAACTTACAATGCAAAGTGTTTGTGAAGCCCTTACTTCTATGATGTGCAGAAGACTAAGACGACTGAGGTTTTGAAGTTTGGCACAAGAGCAGCATTTCCAATGAGAACATCATGGGCCAGGCATAGCTGAACATGAATCTTAAATGTAGAGGACCTGACACTCGTCACTGCAGTTCTTGCTCAGGCTGTTGGTCTCAGGTCTGTGTCTATTGTATATGGGTTAGGATGAGAAGACAGAAACAATCCGTCACTATTTTGACATGAATTCTTCAAAGCAGCTGCTCTTCTATCACAGGCAGGCTGTCCATGGGAGAAAACAGTAACACTGGCCAGATCTACAGGAAGTGTAATCAAAGCAGCCACTTGCTCACGCGTGCTCTCTCTCTCTCTTTCTCTCTCTCTTTTTTATTAAATCCTCACCTTAGGATATGTTTACTGATTTTTTTTTTTGAGAGAGAGAAAGAAGGTACAAAGAAGAGTAAAACATAGATTGAACAGTTGTCTCTCATATACACCCCGATGGGGATTGGACCCACCACCTTTGGGCATGTGGGACGACACTCCAACCAACTGAGCCATACCAGCCGTGAGCCACTTTACTCTCTCAGTGTCAGATTCCACAGGAAGCAGTTGAGGAAGGAGGACCAGACCCTGTGGTTTTACAACATGCACCACAGAACCTTCAGGCTTTCTCCAAGAAACTTCTGGAGCCACCACCCAAGGGATAGGTGGAGGGACACTCCTATCCCACCATATTAACTCTATTTTAACTGTTGTATGTTCTGTGGTTCCAGGTAAGATTTAGTTTGGAAATCACACACACACACGCACGCGCACACACACACACACACACACACACACACACACACACAAACATGCACTAGATGATTGTCACAATCTTTTTAAACAATGACCCCCTAAGATTTCTGTTGTGACCAGTGTCAACCTTTGCATCACATGGGTAAGTCAATCAGAAAATGGTTTGTTCACACTCAAAGTTTTAATGGCCGTTAAATAAGAAAAGGAAGGCTTTTTGCACTACATACATTCTGTCCACTGATGGCACTGTTAGCTGGCAATGCACATTTTATTGCACATATAAACAGTGTACAACGATCTTAAAGATATTTTAGCTACACAAGGGCTGCATTTAAAAGAAAGAAAGCCATTTTACAAAATATAGAAGCCATTTGTATTATATAGACGTCAAGAAAATACTGAAGATTAATATCAAAAGAAAAATTTTAATCTTGAAAAAGAAATCTCTCAAAACAAGGATTACAGAGCTTCATGTTGCCATATATACACATAAAAAATATTTCAGGACCCTGCATCTGAATGCCCATCACGGTGCAGCAATCAAAACTCCTATTTCTATAATCAACCTCTGAATGATGCTTATATTGAATACGCTCCTTGTTCAAAATTACTTTCTGTTTACATCATTATGCTATTTGACAACAGATATTTGTGCAGTACAGAAAAATATTAAAATATATTTTAAGTTAGGTTAAAGTGCACAGTACATTTAACAGGAAAGAACTGAAAGCTGCAAATGCAAACCACCATGTTCAGTAACCCCTCACTTTGCCCTTGGCTGATGTTAGATTGTGCTCAATGCACATCATCTTCCTGGTATGTTTTCTTTTGTTCACCTTTTATTTCTCTTACAAATTGTGGCTGGTGCTGCTCTAAAAGCTTACAATGGCTTTTCACAGAGGTGAAGAGGCAATGAGCATTCACAAGACTGTGAAAGGTGACTGACTGGAATATCCGGGACAGCAGGGTGAAGGCTCATTCATGTAACTGCCTACCAACAGGCTGTCGTGTCTGGGAGGTCTTGTCTGAGTCTCGCAGACCAACACGGGTACCTTTCATTGCTGGCTCTCTTTTAGTCATGTTTCCTTTGAACTAGCTCCCTGCTAGGCCACTCAGCCTCACAAACGCAACCTTCCCCTAGCCCTCTCCTATCCCCCTGCACCCCCACCCGTTTTTGCATGCAGCTAACTCACCAACTTACTGACTTACTTTTATAGTTTCACTCCAGAGACCATGAACCTTGCAGTGTTTTATGGGCTACTCTGAAAGCCACCAACTAAATTACAATAAAATGAGCATGTCCACATCTCAAAATCTTTTCCTCTTTGAAAACTGGCAGTTGTAGGAAGTGTTGGTTTCCCGATCCAGGTCTTATGTGTCTGACGTAACTCTTGATCACTCTCAGTTGAAGCTGCCCTTTAAGAAACTTTTTGGTTAAACAATAAACTCAGTATCATCTCCACTTTCCTATACCATTTCCTTGTTTCCTTTGGTACTAGACTTTAATTCCCAAGTTACAGTGCAAAATTATACTTCAAGATACATGATGCTAACACATTACTTCTTTGTGTTAAAATGTGAATGTTTTGTGTATAGCAAAATAAGTATGAATCCAAAAAATAACTGTTCACATTTTATCTTCAAGTTTAATGTATTTTTCCTCATCACAGCTATTTACAAATAACTTTGGGGCGCTCTCTTGATTTCAGTCAGTTTATTGTATCAGGGGTCAACAGGGCTGCTGGAATGTAGGAAACTGGGTGGAATGCAGAAATATACACAAGACCAGTGTTCTATAAACCGAAGTGTAAGTAATGCCTCCCCAGAAAACAGGTCTTGTCACAGAAGCACCTGTTATTTTTCTGAGTCATATATACCAGAAAACATGATTATTGAGACCCAGACAATGCACACCAAAGAGGATAGAAAATAACTCAATATTTATAATTTAAAAAGTGTTTAACCACAAAAAAGCAGTAATAAAATAGTTTCCTAATTTACAATTTGCACCCAAAGGATGAATAACAACTCACTAATAAATAATATTTATATAAATATTTTGTATGTCGAAAATAGATTTTTAAAAGGCAATGGTCTCAAGAAATCTCTTGAAAAATTTGGTGATGAAAAACTTGATTGAGTCCCTCCCTCATCCCCCCACTAAATACACAATGAGTTTGGCTTTAGTGAAACAAGTGCATGTTGCTGCAAAGTAGTTGTGCTTGGTATTTTGGTAATGGCAGTGGGTGAGCATGGAAGGGGTGCAAGAGGTTGTAAAGGCATTGATGTGCTGTTAGCTCTTCGTAACCAGCTCCCTCACTGGCTTCAAGATAAATACCTGTCACATCTTAATGTCGGAGGTCAGTTCTGAAAGTAGAATATCTTCTCTTAGGTCCTCCCTTAAATGCAACTAGACTCATGAACACAGGCAATGCGTGGGAGGAGGGGGAACTGGTGCCGAGAGCAGAGTTCAGGATCTCTGATGGGAGAAGGGTTTGGGCCGACCCCAAGGACAGGAGTTGGTTTCATGTGAATACAGCCTTCGTTATAGTTACATCTAGCAATGCTTGAACAGTAATGCCCACTTTGACCAGGCCTTTCTCTTCAAGGATGTGATGGGGTAGACATAGTTTTTCCTAAAAGAAAGAACAAACATCAATTTTTAATGACTAGTACCTAATCATAAAATCTTGCAACAGCACTGATGGCAGTTGAGCTCAGACCATGTTCCTTTTCTTGTTTTCAGCCCATTACATAGAACTTTACTGTGTTTGCAGAGAAAATACTGACTTTACACAAATAAGGGTTGATCCAAAAAAGTGTCCAGTCATCCTGAAATCTGCAATAGATCTAAACATTTAACAAAACTTTATACTGAATAACTGAGCCATACACAGTCAGCTGGAAACCACACATCAAGGGCATATTAGCTTATATTATTATTTTTTAAAAGCATTCTTTATGATTCCTCTTTTTTTTTATTTCAGAGAGGAAGGGAGAGGGAGAGATAGAAACATCAATGATGAGAGAGAATCATTGATCGGCTGCCTCCTGCATGCCCCACACTTGGGATCAAGCCTGCAACCCAGGCATGTGCTCCCCACCAGAATCGAGCCTGGAACCCTTCAGTCTGCAGACTGATGCTCTATCCACTGAGCCAAACTGGCTAGAGCAGCTTATATTCTTATAAAGCAAAGTTGCAAATAGCCTTTCACACATATTTTAAAAAATATATTTCTTTATTGACTTCAGAGAGGAAGGATAAGGAGACAGATAGAAACATCAATGATGAGAGAGAATCATTGATAGGCTGCCTCCCACACACCCCCCATTGGGGACTGAGCCCGCAACCCAGGCATATGACCTGGACCAGAATCGAACCCAGGACCCCCTAGTCCACAGGTCCACGCTCCATCCACTGAGCCAAACCGGCCATGGCCCATTCACACATTTTTAAAGGAACTCAAATACTCATTTATACAGATCACACACTGTTCTATTGACCATGAACTTTGGTTCAATTTATTTTTTTCCTACGACCTCTGGAACGGAGGCATGCTGGTGGATTGGCATCTTTTCTTCTTGGTTTATGAACAGTCTTATAATTAATTTTAATAGCCTCTCTTTAAGTCTCTTTCATACTGCTGTCAAAGACACAAACATCCTGCTACTTTCTTATGTTGTAATTTTGCTCTTAGGAAATGTCCAGCACACACAACTCAAGGAAAACAACACGAGTCACTCCCGGTATGTAGAACCTTGCATGCTAAAGAGTTTATAAAATAACATGATGAAGTAATTTTATGCCTTTTTCACTTGGCTCTGGGGATGAGGGGATCACTTTCCAGAGTGTGTCTCCTTGACTCAGAAAAGACTCCACAGCAAACACTGCCTCTTTTCTACTCCATGATGGCTGTTTCTCCACAGCTCAATGACCGCTGTTTTTAAGTGAAGTTTAAATGGAGACAGTGTTCAACAGGAACAAATCAGGGTCTCTGGACAGACTGCTTCCTTTTCATGTGACTCTTGCTTGAGGAACTAGTTCTTCCTGTTGCCTCAATGGTAGGATTCTCCACAAATTAGTACAGATACAGGCCTTCTGGTCTCAAAAAGACATTCAAAGAACACACCATGACACATCCAGTAACTTGTTGTACTGCCTCAAAATGTCAGTTTTCCTACACTGTCTCAATCATCTTCCTACTCCCACCTCTAACTCCTTCCCTAACTTGAGGTAAATTCAGAGTATCTCTGAGACTAAATCTAGGCCTAAGAAGTAGCACATGTCAACATAAGACAGCTGATTACTGAAAGCATAATTCAACCATTATTTCATCTGGTTGCTATGCATTGAAATACAATTATCTTGTCGCCAATGGCATATTAGGTGGGCATGCAAGTTTATGCTCCTTGCCAACTTAGTAGCTGAATGTCAACCAAGAAAAAGGATGAGTTGAGCTGTGCACTGGGCCAGGATGGGCAGTGTGTGTCCTCCTTGTGCCATAGCTGGAGGTCAGTCTGTACCCTTTCCTGATGCCATAGGCTTGTGAAGTCACCCGAATCTGGCATTTTATTGCTAAGGTTGGTGGGATGTGCTTTTCTCATTCTTATGACTCTCATAGCACCCAAGTCAACACCTGGTTTGGTGGGTCATGACCACTAATATGGTTAAGCTCCTAGTGCAGGGCATTAGTTGGGGGAAAAAATAAAATCTTCACTTTACAACCTATGTTAAAATCAAACTGAAATGAATTAAAGAGTTAATTGTTTGTTTTTAAAAATCTCTCCTAATAAAATATAGATTAATATATAGTACTTTCTCTTATTGCCTAAGCTAAAAAGGCAAAATAAAAAAATCATGAGAAATATAAAAAAATTCCTTGCTTAAAAGTTTAAAGCCTGCATGTGTCAAAACTCCCTACATTAATTAAAGATTAAAAAAAAAACTATAAAAAAGTATTTACATCAAATTACAAGTGTTTTATATGACTCATAAACTCAATAAATCAGTAAGAAAGGCATTAAGAAACCGATGGAACATTGGGCAAGGAACACAAATAGAAATTTAAAAATGAAAGTTATGCCCCAGGCATTTTGAACAAGATATTTCGCTTCTCAACCTCAGTGTTTACTTACGCTTAATCCTGAATGTTCCTGAATTCTAGTATTATTTCCACAGGGCCTAATCTCTGTGTACATGGCTTTTACAGGGCTAGATGTCCTATCCTGCATCCAGCTTGAGAGGGAACAGGTCTCCATTAATAAATGTCCCAGTCCCCTTGATGAGCAGTGGCTCCTGTGGCTGAAGAGGTTCCAAGCTAATGGTCATGGAGACATAACAGACTGAATTAGCTTAAGGTCATTGTCTCTCCCGGGCCTTTATTTCTTAAACCAGCATTTCTCACCTTCCTGGTCTCCCGAGCCCTTTGGGAATGAGAACCAAATAGAAGACATGAAAAGGTACTCCATAGACCAGCCCCCCTGAAGAGGTACCCTCAGATTACTCTAATGGGGTTGGAGGTACTAAGAAGACTAGCATAATAGGAACCCTCTCATACAACATGGCAGCTCCATTATTTTATCACTGGACTGTGGTGAACATTGATGAGAATTACGAGGTGAGGCACTGGTTGACAAGATGAGCAAGGGGAGCCTGCCAGAAATGAGGAGGGGTAACAACGAGGACCGGGAAGCCATTATCCATCACCCTGGTCCTGCCACAGAGGAGGGGATTCCTGGAGTGAGCTAGAGGTTGGGATGGGAAAGGAACTGCTATAGATTTATAGCTGGTTGAGAAGTGACAGAAAAGGGCCACCTCACCTTGTATATAACAGAGTTAAAGGTGAGATCATTGCACCTTTACATTGACTTCAAATACATTTAAATTTTAATGTTCGAGGAGCCTAATGGCTTTCCTTGAGAATATGGCAGCACACTGTTCTAGTACACCCATGAGCTTCTTTTTTTCCTTTTTTCTTTTTTAGCACAGAACAGCCATAATTACTATCTTGCATAACAATAATGCTTCTGACCCCCTCTGAAGAAATCATGCTTTGTTTTTTTTCTCTGATGGTGGAGTCAATGAGGTTCACTCATCCCCTCACCCGCCCCTCTGTGAACCGCAGCAAACAGGGCTGGCAACGGCAGGCACACCATAAGGACTACATGCTGACTTAGACTTTCTGGGTACCTCCCAGATGCCTGGCACCAATGCTACAGATCTGCACTGATTATTTCTTTCTGACAACCTTGTCAGACAGACGTAATAATACCTTGGTTTTATAGACAAGAAAACTGAGATGTAGAGTCGGAAAACTGAAGTCACACAGATGGTATGACCTGGAACCAGATTTGAACATGTGAATCATATTAGAGTTGAGGCCCCTTCCAGACATCATGCCGCTTCTCATAATGTCCTTGATCAACAGCAAGTATGTTCCGTCTTGTGCCCATGAGACAGAAGAGGCTCTGGACTCTCAGAGTCCTATCTAGGCAAGACCCAACACATTCAGCATCAGGTCGGGGATCAGAGAACCTTCAACTTGGTGAAAGGCATTAGCTCTGCCACTCAGCTCAACTGGCTCCTTCTCACAGCGAGGGGCAGGAGCAGGCAGACTGCACCCTGCCACTGCCTGGCTTCTCTTTTGTGATCCCTTATTCTCCCAAACAGCTACACACCTCCTTCCCAGGCCAACTGCTGGACAAAATGAAGTCATTCACATCAGCACATTTCACCTAAAATGTACATGCCTTGCACTAACTTGATTGAAACTTGAACAAAATGGTCTCCAGTACTTTAACACAGGGGAACTTCATGTTCCTGCTCTGCCACATGAGCTCTCTGAGGAATGAATAAGTGAACACAAGCATAACCAAAATTGTGGTGAAAATCCAAAGAACTGGACCCTGATAGTTAAAGAAGGGAAAAAAAAGCAGACACTCTATATACCTGATGGTTTATTGAGAACTAATTTTAAAATCTGAAGCCTAATTTAAAGAAAAAATCTCCTAAATAAAATCACCAAAATATTTTTCACCTAATCAGAACTCAATTTAGACTCCTGAAATTTTAACCCATTGTACATTACCTTTACCCTGAAGGTGGAACAACTTTTGTCCTTAAAACGTTTTCCCTTTACAGCAGCAGTAGGTATGGATTATAGAGAGAATCCAAACCACCAAGCACTAAATTTAATTTCTTACTCACAAATGGCATCAGGATATCAAGTGCCTTCACTTATCTGCTCTCACTGATGAAGTCCCTACGGAATTATTTTACTTTTGAGCTCTGTAGGACCCCTTTTTCACACGCCCTGTTTCATAAGTGTCTCTCCCAGAGGACAGTAAGCTGCATGCAAACCACAAATCCATAAAAAGAGGGAACGAATAGGAACTAGTTATCACACATTGTAGAGATCCTGACATTGAGTGGTGAGTTGCCACCATTTGGAGGAACTAGAGAAAGAGAACCTTCTATTTCAAATAGATCAGTCTGTTTAAATAAGTAAGTAAGTAAATAAATAAATACTGGTTCTTGTTATCAGGCATTGGAAGAAAATCTGAAAAATGGTCTTTCTTATCGGAGGAAGGAGATTGAGTTTGCACATACACATCACACAACTAAACCCCTGACCACCTCGCAGAGGACAAGTCGGTCAGCCAGGTGTCCCCAGGCACACTGTAATGGCAGCATCAGAGGATGAGTTGTGGGTACCTTGGGGAAAAACCATGGAGAGGGTTAATATTCTGAACACAAATTAACAGCCTGATAATGGGCAAGACAGTTCATTCCAAGTTTTTCCTAAAGGGCTACATTAAATGTGTTCTGCTAGCTATCATACTACTTGATGAAAAAATGCCATCCAACAGATGCCTAGAGGAGCAGCACATTAGGGTGCAGATACAGGAATGATGTGAGAAATGAAAGCGTGTTCAAAAAATACTTTAGACACCCGAACTGAAATATGAACAAAGTTAGAGAATAATGTTGAATCAACCCAGAAAACTAAATCTGATCTCACATGATTGGTCTACATTGACAACATTTTCTTCTAGGTGGCTACCCAGTAAGTTATCTCTCTTCTCCCCTGTTGTACCCTCCTCCCCCTCAAATGAAAAACAAACAAACAGTGCTGATCATTAAAGGAAGCCTCAATGCACTGCAGAGCTAGATGGAAATGGTGAGCGCCACTCTGGGTATGCACAAAAAATGTATTGATGGGCTGATAAAAACTTGGAATAATCACCCAAAATGTGTTTATTAAGAACTTATGGCTCAGGGTGCTGGTTAGACATTGTATAAAGGGATTTTATTGTTACAGATTGAAGAGTACAAGATAGCACCAAAGACAATTCAGTACATCTGCAGGTTATTTATACACAACTGAGGTTAATTTGGTAACTTCACATACCCTGTATTTCACCAATCAACACAAACTCAGAATGAAAAGGTTAAGTTAACTCAAGATATTATCATGTCATCTCCTGTTAGAAAATCTGAGCTGATTAGCAACAAAGAATCTTTATAAATATACTTGTCTAACTATATGGGTTATCTACATCCTCAAGTAGCCTGGATTCATGGAAATGTTCATAAAAATACAATTATCATCTTAGTAGCTGTCTATGAAGATCACTTGCATTGCATTAAACTAGAAATTTACTAGTATCTTGAGGAAGTTAACTCCATCAGCTCCCCAACTTAATAAACAATATTTGGCAACCAGATTAGATGAAAAATAGGGGATATTGTCTTAACCTTGGAGCAGGGCTTTCTCATATTAGAAAAAGACAACCCAGAACCAGAAATATCTTGGCCTAGATTAAATTCTATTGGTTTTATCTTTTCAATACAAACTGACCACCCTACTCCAAAGCAGATATAGTTAATATATAATCCTTTAAGCTTACTTAAAAATAAAAGCAGTATGCTAACAATGGTTAAATGGAAATTTCAATTTATTAGATAAATTACATTCTTCTAAAATAAGAGCAATATTATTATTAGCTCCTGCCACAGAAACCAGGCTCCAGGACCAAGAATGTTCCATGACTCATGACTTTATTTAAAAACAAATAGTCAAGTTTATCACATTCTGGATCTGCTGTTAGAATGTGATGTAGCAAAAGCCAAAATGACCTATTACATTATTTAAAAATAGAAATCTCTTCTATAGAGGCTAACAAGGAGAAGTAAAAATATATGGGAATTGGTGTGCAAGCAAATCTCCCAGGTGGTGCTCTTAACACAGATGGCCCTTCCTTCCCTAGCGCCCTTCTGTGCAGCTGGCTCAAGCAGCAGGGCAAAAGGGCTGGCTCAGGGTAGAAGTGGGCGGCAACCCTCCCTGGTCCCCCTCACAGCTCCCATAGTAGGAAACAGCGAGGAATCCAACTAAATGACCAGCAAAGCAGTCATTCCCCAGATGGGATTTTTCAATTTGGTCAATAGGTGTGTTTTTTTGTGTGTGTGTGTGTGGTGTTTTTTTTACTGAAGAGTTTTATAGACCAAATTGGGCCAAAATGCTGGTTTTCTGTCTCCCTTGCAAGGGGCGTGGGGAACCTCTACAACTCAATTGCCCAGTCCTGAATTGGGTTGGACTTAAATACTGCAAAGGAAAGATTTTCATATTCCCTTTTGCTCCTGTTCTGGAAATTCTACTCTACCTAGGGCAGTGACGCTCACTGGGGAGAGGGAAGAGGATCTGTATAGCACTCCTGCTGGCATGATGGGCTGTGGCTGAGGAAGCATGAGGTGTGAATACACTTTGTTGTCACTGTTTTCAGTAAGTGAGAAGTTACTTAAAGGGAACTGCATTCTATAAGTTTGTGCTTTTGGAAAATCTGATTGGTAAAAGTTCAGCTTCAAAACTCAAGAGACTACTGAAGAGATAACAGGGAAGTTTGCAAGGCAAAGGGTCAGATGGAGGAAGGACCCCTAATGGATCAGGGACAGAGCAGAGCGCTTGGATGCACATGCAGACTTTATGCGGACAGGGCATTCCAGCGGTAAGTGATATAGATCAGCACTATAAAGAGAATATGGACAAGACAGAAGCTTATAAGGTCCCTGGAGCGGAGGGCAGAAGTTGGTTGTGGGGGTTTCTCCCCGAGTGCCAGCAGAGTGTCAACAGTCTTTCGAATGTGACGAAAATCCAACTGCAGGATGTCATACGGAGAGCAGAGGTCAGCCTATTCCGAGGGCAGCCATTAGAACAGAAAGAGATAGTGCATACAATTAAAAATACACAGAAGAACAGCTGAAAAGAAGCATACATTTTTGGTTACTAGCAAATGGCAAGAGAAACCTCTTATTTCAAGCAGGTAAAACTCGTTCCACCATCAAAGATTTTAAAACTTTATTCCAAAAGAAAAGTAGCATACCAAATATGAGGTTAGAATAAAATACATTCCCACATAGGGTTATTATGTAAATTTCTTCACCACTAAACAGGTGTGGGGGCAGGAACAGATCTCCATGCATGTTTTGTCTACTTTACAGTCACCATATAGGGAGGCAGAGCTCTTATTTTATCGATTAAATGCAAAAATAAGAAGCTCATTTACTTGAATTGACCTCCGGATGTCTATTACTGTCAGGAAGAAAACAGTTTTATGATGTACTAATTCCTGAACCAGAAATGACAATAGCTTAAAATTTATAGTAATTATAATTCATGTCAGTATGAAAAAAGTTGTAGTTTTGTGTCCAAGTTAAACAAGGATTGAAAATATCTGTGATATATTTCATAAATGCAGTAGGCAAAGCGTTTAAAGTATATATATATATATATATATATATATATATATATATATATATAATGTATAGTATATATTTTATAACATATTTTGATAATATTGCCCTTTGTTTTAGCCTCATTGCTAAGCAGATGTAAATCACAGAGCAATTAAAAGATGATTTTAAAGTAGAGTTATTTGTCTTAATTGTATCCTCTGAGGTTATCTTGATGCCCTCAGGTAAGGAGGAATACAACAATATCAAGTGGGTGAATAAGATTAAGAACATTCTCATCTTATTTTAATTTATGAAGGTAGAAATACTCAACAAAAGATTTTTTTACGATAATAATCATGTTATATCTATTCAGATTGTGTCTTTTCTCAGTAGATTTGGAAGAATCAAGCTGCCACTGTTATTTTCCCAACAATTAAAACATCTACACATAGATTGAATTTCACTGGGAGAGAGATAGTAGACAAAGATTAACAGATGGGGAAATATCTAAAAGAAATTTTCTATTGCAATAAAATTTCTCTATTGCAATGTTGTGCTTAACCAGTGAAATCAGAGCAAAGAAGACATAAGACAAAAGGCATCCAAGAACTAAAATGTGATTTTCACAAAAGTGGTATTTCCACGTTAAAAGCAAAACATCCTATCTCCAGTATATATTTCAATAACTTCCCCAAACCCCATGGAAAATGTATGGTCTGCTCCCCAGCCACTCCGTCAGAGAACTCAAGTCAGTTCCCTTTTGCCGTTTTCAGGGCACTTAGTCAGCAGGACACTTCACAGGCAGGTGGGCAGCAAAGACCACTCTTTTTATCCTGGAGGTAATTTTATGATGCCACAGATTCTGGGTTAATTCACACTAAAGAGGGTAGGGCCTAGACTTACAGTCCATGGGGATATAAAATTTTTAAAATATATTTTTTATTGTTGGTAATATTACATGTATCTCCCATTTTCTCCCCCTCTCCTCCCTCCCGTGGTGATTTACATTAAATCGTGATCGCTAAAGGAAAAGGCACGGGGTAAGATTGTACGGTGGGCGAAATTCCGAGTCATCCTAAAGGGTGGCGCCCGGGCTGCTGTGGCCGAGCCGCCCTCGGAGTCTGCCAGACGACACAAGTCCGCTGCAAGCACGCCACCATGGGAATGAGGGCTGCGGCGACTAGGGGAACCTGGGAATTCTCTGACTCTTGTGCTTCCCAAATCTCATTCTTTTTTTCTTTTTTAATATATTTTATTGATTTTTTACAGAGAGGAAGAGAGAGGGATAGAGAGTCAGAAACATCGATGAGAGAGAAACATCGATCAGCTGCCTCCTGCACTCTCCCCACTGGGGATGTGCCCGCAACCAAGGTACATGCCCTTGACCGGAATCGAACCCGGGACCTTCCAGTCCGCAGGTCGACGCTCCATCCACTGGGCCAAACCAGTCAGGGCCCAAATCTCATTCTTAATGAGAGGGATTTAACCATTATACTTTTTTCCTCCTTAAAATTGCAATAGAAAAATACTAAAAAGGAAATAAATTTAAAGAGGCAAAATTTCACTGTGCATTTACAAAGCATTAGTAATTACCGCAAGGCATTTGAAAAACACAGTAACTGTCCCTGGAGGCAAACGCAGCAGCTAATTCTCATTATAGTGAACAGAAATCATAATCACCAGAGAGGTATTGGATGGATTCTCTTAGAGGCAGCCGTCAGTATGTGGCTAAGATTACTCTTCAAGATCGGCGCAGGTGCTGGGGGTGTGGCTCAGTTGGTTGGGCATCCTCCTGTGCACTGAGGGGTCGCAGGGTTCAGGTTTGATGCCTGTAGGAGGCAGCTAATCGATGTTTCATTCTCTTGGAGGTGTTTCTCTTTATCCCTCTCCCTTCCTCTCTCTCTAAATATCAATAATTTAAAAAATTGGCTATGGACAATACTACAGACTCAAGCAGAAATGTAGACAGATCTGGCAAAAGTCTAGGTTATAGATGTTCTGAGTAAAATGAAATCTAAATTCAAAGAAATTTAGAAAAAATTCAACCTACTTAAATATTTTAATTTTGAAAGTCAGAATGCTTACAAAGGATTTATTTTTAGTCTAAAATATCATAGTTCAGAATGTTGATGGTCATTCTGAAAATTTGAGGCTCTAATTAACAGTATAATGTGTCAGAGAGTGAGGTAGGAAAGGGTTTCTAGAGTTTTCTCCAAATATATGAGAACTAATTGCCGATTTTATGAACTTAGAAGATAGCTCTAATATTGGTAAACTAATTAATCTAGAAATGTAATTTAAAACTTTTTGAAGATACTGCTCATAACATGTTTATTCACAACTGTGTACATGTGAAAGGCTGTCAGACCGCTGGTAACTGCCACCAGGAAACACATAGTGGAAATGGTAAACACATACTAACTGTAAGAAATGTGAGTGACTTTAAAAGCTAAAAACTGGTTCTTTTTAATAAATTACTAATTTAAAAACTGATGTTAAAAATAAACATGTTGGCCTGCACTTCTGATTACTCAGAATTAACCATATAAATGGAAAAATAAAATAAATCTTAGAAGAAGAATCTCACCCTCCCCCCAAAAGTGTTTATTAGCTATGATTTAAATTGATACTAAAGTCTTTGATTTAAGAAGAAAAAGAGGCATTAGGTTCAAAGAGGAGAATGAACTCATTTATCCTACTCTCAAGATTCTTAAGAAACAAAAAATATATAGCAGCTTCAACTTATAAAATGTCTTTTAACAAAAAACTTCAGAGCAGTTACATATGTATAATTGCCTAAATTCTCACAACAGGTATTAAGTAGGAAAGTTGTTACTATTATTTTCAAATATAATGTCTCATTATAAAAGAATGAAATGCAAATATGAAAGCTACTGAAAACAGGCGTCTGAATTAATTTTGATAAGCACTTAGTAGGAATAGAATCACAGTTGTTGAATAATTATTCACCTTACTAACTATAGAACAAGAGGTTTTCTTAGGGATCCTCCTTGGAAACTGTGGAGGGCATGCTGTAAGAAAGTCAGAGTTGTAGAGATAAGCAGTCTGGGAGCCCAAATGGGCCTATCACTCAAAAAGAAAATAAATCTTGACAGCAGATCAAGGACAGGACCTGTCTGAAAGGAGACAGCATCTAGGTGCTAATTTTTATGGGGACAATGATAGGTTCCTCCCCCACTTAACCTTAGATAATAGCTGGCTCAAAAGGAGGTGTTCAGGGCAGTTTTTTCAAGGTATTGTGCCTGTCACTCTGTCGGATCACAGGCCATCTGAATAATAAAATGCACCACAAGATTCAACATTTTCTCTACTTATTTGACTCTGGTAGGGACAAGCTGCAGGACCCTGTCGTGTCCAGTTTCAATTCCACTATATCAATGTGATCATTGTTAGCATCTGAATGTACTTTAGGATTTTATTTTTAACTCTATTTGGCTGATGCAGAAGCTGAGGGACACCAAATCTATCCTTGTGGACACACAACGAAAACCTCCACTTCCAGCAGTATTGCGCTTCCCAGGCAGGCAGCACAGGCCAGGAATACCAGGTGTCTACCACATCCAGAGAGTTGCTGCCCTTAATCCTCTATTCTCTCTCTGGAAACAATCCTATATAATAAAGAGGTAATATGCAAATTGACCATCACTCCAACACACAAGATGGCTGCCACAAGATGGCCGGCAGGGGAGGGCAGTTGGGAGGGACAAGGACTACAGGGGAGGACAGTTGGGGGTGATCAGGCCTGTAGGGGAGAGCAGTTAGGGGTGACCGGGCTGGCAGAGGAGGGCAGTTGGGGGAACCAGGCCTGCAGGGGAGAGCAGTTGAGGGGGACCCAGGCCTGCAGGGGAGGGCAGCTGGGGGGGGGGACCAGGCCTGCAGGGAAGGGTAGTTGGGGGCAACCAGACCTGGAGGGGAGGGAAGTTGGGGGCAACCAGGCCTGTAAGGGAGGGCAGTTGGGGGTGACCAGGCCTGCAGGGAAGGACAGTTGGAGGGAACCAGGCCAGCAGGGAAGGGCAGTTGAGGGGGACCCAGGCCTGCAGGGGAGGGCAGTTGGGGGCAACCAGGCCTGCAGGGGAAGGCAGTTGGGGGCAACCAGGCCTGCAGGGGAGGGCAAATGGGGGTGACCAGGCCAGCAGGGGAGGATAGTTGGGGGAACCAGGCCTGTAGGGGAGAGCAGTTGAGGGGGACCCAGGCCTGGAGGGGAGGGCAGTTGGAGGTGACCAGGCCTGCAGGGGAGGGCAGCTAGGGGCAACCATGCCTGCAGGGAGGACAGTTAGGGGCAACCAGGCCGGCAGGGGAGGGCAGTTAGAGGTGACCAGGCCTGCAGGGGAGGACAGTTAGGGGCAACCAGGCTGGCAGGGGAGGGCAGTTATGGGTGACCAGGCTGGCAGAGGAGGGCAGTTAGAGGCAATCGGGCCGGCAGGGGAGCAGTTAGGTGTCGATCAGGCTTACAGGGGAGTGGTTAGGGGGTGATCAGGCTGGCAGGCAGAAGCAGTTAGGGGCAATCAGACAGGCAGGTGAGCCATTGGGAGCCAGCAGTCCTGGATTGTGAGATGGATGTCTGACTGCCCGTTTAGGCCCGATTCTGGTGGGATCTGGCCTAAGGCCTAAACGGGCAATGGGACATCCCTTGAGGGATCCCAGATTGGAGAGGGTACAGGCTGGGCTGATACTCCCCCCGCCCCCGTGCACAAATTTCATGCACCGGGCCTCTAGTAATAAATATGAAGAGAACACAAAGTGCATTTCTAGTCCAAGTTCCCTCCTCATCTAAAGAGGGCAAATCTAGCTCTGATTGGTTTGGCTCAGTGGATAGAGTGTTGGACTGAGGACTGAAGAGTCCCAGGTTCGATTCCGGTCAAGGGCATGTACCTTGGTTGCGGGTACATCCCCAGTAGCGGGTGTGCAGGAGGCAGCTGATTGATGTTTCTCTCTCATCGATGTTTCTAGCTCTCTATCCCTCTCCCTTCCTCTCTGTAAAAAAAAAAAAAAAAAAAAAAAAGCAATAAAATATATTTTTAAAAAATAGAGGGCAAATCTATTAACCTTTTGCACTCGGATGTCGAGTGTGACTCGACACGGTTAGCATCAGTAGCAGCTCTTTTTATACTCTTTGAATGTATCAATAATTTGAAATATTAAAAAATCCAAATAAATAAGTTTGTATGAAAAGAAACTCCAGTTTTTTATTCTACTGCCGTGCTTTGTAAAATCTGGGGTATTTAAAAAATTAAATCCCGAGTAGAATAAAGGAATCGAGAAAAAAGCAAGCGAGTGCAAAGGGTTAAATTAAGGAAGGACCTTGGTCCTTTAAAGAGGTCTGAGGCCAAAGCTATTTATTTAAAATCAAGTAGAAAAATTTCCCCAGTGAACCAAATATCTACTTTTTAACACTTTTGATGTTATTAAATCAGATTTCTCTCAACCTAAGTCAATACTACAATAGCCCTAAATTTGGATCAATGTGAAAACCCCTAAGAGCCAACCATGAATGCCCTCCATCAAGGTCAGAGGCCAGGAATGGCCACGCTGGCTCCGAAAAGGCAAAGGAAGCCTCAGTATGCCCATAAATGGCCCATGACCCCTAGGCTTAATTGGAGTCAGATTCCTGATTGAAACAAAGAATATTTCCTAAATAATTTGGAAGCCCACCTAGGGTAGGCCTGTCTTCAAAATCAAGTTGAAGCTTGCACCAGAGGTCACAGACAATTGCAAAGTCTGACCACGGGCAACAACACTACAAGGTGTGATGGGATGATGCCAGCAACATCATCCAATCCCCAGACTTTTCAGGGTGCCATGATGCATGACTCTTTGGTAATTCTCTGGCTGCTAAGCAACTGAGGAAGGAGGAAAGCAATTATGGAGCTGCAGGATGTAACCGAGCTTTCATGAAAATTAGAGCTCAGAGAAACCTGGGGGTCCAGTGATTCTCAAACTGTGTTTAGCAGCAGGACACTTTCTCTTTCCCCTAAAGGAAAAGGTAGCTGGCAAAAGGGAACTGCTCTGGCTGAAGCAAGGGGATGGGAGTGATCTGTAGACTCCCACCTGGCTTTCCCTGGATTCCTGTGCAGGCCATTCAAAAGAATCAAGGGCTTGGGAGAATGCGGTTTAAATCCGTTGTTTAATTCCAACACTTCCACTTTGCAGAGCAGGGAGCTCAGTCACAGAGAGCCTGTTTGTGCCGGAAAGACAAGCAGGGGACTCTTCATGCGCATAGACCGGGTCCAAATGCCAGCTCTGCTGCTTCCCAGCTTTCAGTACAACTTAGCAAATTACGTAACCTCTCTGAACCTCAGTGTCCTCACAGTGTGGTAATAAAATATTTACCTCACATCCTCAACAGTATTATATAATTTTATTAACCAGTGTCAGTTGCCCAGTCAATTTAATTTAAAAGATTAAAAAATAAAAGAATTAAAAAAAAAAAGAAATTAGTGCTTAAAAACAAATCCTCAACAGTGAGCACTTGAAATGATGCAGGCACAGGAAGTGCTCAGTAAATGAGTATTTTAAAGTGTTTGCCCTAAGGCGCATAACTAGTTATCAGCACAGGTGGGACTAATTCACCCCAAACCTACTCATTCCCTCACTCTTCTTCCAGGTTAGGCTCATTTGTGTCCCTTTAGCTGGGGAACTGGTCCCAAACAGAAAACCAAACCCCGAGGAAAGGGCAGCAGACAGGGAAGTGACCTGCTGAAAGAGCCATCGGAGGTCTCCTACACTGAAAGGAAACTTGCCAGAGAGAACGATTTTCTATCCCTTTTCTACAATCTTCCCTTGGCATTCTCATTAACAACCTTTCCCTCATCCCAGAATCCTTCACAGTTGACGGCAAATAGGCCTGCTGTCACTCGAACAGAATTTCTCCAGAACCCAACAGCCAACTTCCTTCTGTGACATCATCTGCTTTTCATCTGAGGTGTCCACTGTTCCAATCCTGTCTAAGATCCCTGACCCTGGACTAACATTCAAGGGTATAGATCCAGCCTTCTTCCAATGTCACAATTAGCAGAGGTCTGCAGTACCTGACCTTTCTACATACTGCAACCTGCAAATAATTAGGTTGTGCAATTCTGAATGCAGCCAATTTGAAGACACCAGGTTTATAGGTAAGTCACACCAGAATCACTCTAATAAAGCATACATGAACCTTGACTAACTCCAAGGCAGATATCTGGGAATGTGTCCATGGGGACTTCTCAAGATAATATAATAAACTATAACCAGAACAATTTTTAAATTGCTTCCATCCCATTAAATTACTTTATATGTAATAATTTTAACTAAATCTACTCAGCAACCACATTCTACCTATATGAACAATCATAAAAGCTGCCAACCGACTGGCTTGTAGTTTCAAGCTGTGATTCTGTTACAAAGGGCTTAGAGCATAGCTGTGCCTTTTCAGTCTCTACAGAATAATATATTATTGTCAATTAGATATTTAGCTTAAAACATACAGAATTCAAGATCTCTGTGACTTATGAGGGTAAGTTATGAGTAGAAAAGAAAGCAGGAAAAGCTTACAAATTAGGAGGAATTATCTGTTTGTCACTGGGAAGTCAATGAATATTTTGTTACCCAAATATTGTCTGATGCAAATAAGAAAATGTAATGTTACAGGTTCTCTGTTTTTAGGTAATATTCTTTTAATTTTATTTACTTATTTATTTATTTTTATTTTTTAAATATATTTTTATTGATTTCAGAGAGGAAGGGAGAGGGAGAGAGAGATAGAAACATCAATGATGAGAGAGAATTATTGATCGGCTGCCTCTTGTACGCCCTCTACTGGGGATTGAGCCTGCACCCCCGGGCATGTGCCCTTGACCAGAACCAAACCTGGGACCCTTCAGTCTGCAGGCCGATGCTCCATCTGCTGAGTCAAACCAGCTAGGGCTTATTTACTTATTTATAAATTGAATTTATGGGTGAGTTGGTTAATAAAATTATATAGGTTTCAAGTGTACAATTCTATGATATATAATCTGTATAGTGCATTTTAAGCCCACCACCCAAAGTCAAATCTTATTCCATCATTATATGTTTGAACCCCTTTACTTTTTACTATCTCCACACCCCCCTTCCTTCTGTTAACCACCATACTGCTATGTCTATGAGTTTTTATTTGTTTTTCTTGTTTGTTCATTTGTTGCTTTCAGTTTTATATCCCACATATGAGTGAAATCATACAGTTCTTAGCTTTTTCTGTCTGACTTATTTGCTTAGCATGATATTCTCAAGATCTATCCATATTGTCGCAAATGGCAGTATTTCATCTTTTCTTATGGCTGAGTAGTATTCCATTGTATATATGTACCACATCTTCTTTATTGAATCATTTATTGAAGGACATTTCGGTTGTTTCAAGGTACTGGCCAACATGAATAATGCTGTAATGAACATAGGGGTACATATATCTTTGCAAATACATGTTTTCAAGTGTTTTTGGTTACATACCTAGGAGAGAGATTGCTGGGTCATGTGGTAACTCTTCTAAATTTTTTGAGAAACCTCCATACTGTTTTCCATGGGGGCTGTACCAGTCTACATTCCACCAGCAGTGAATGAGGGTTTCTTTTCCTCCATAATCTCTCCAACACTTGTCATTACTTATCTTGTTGATAATAGCCATTCTAACAGGTGTGATGTGGTATCTCCTAGTTTTTATTTGCATTTCTTTAATAGCTAGTGAAGTTGAGAATCTTTTCATGTATCTGTTGATCATCTATATGTCTTCTTGAGAGAAGTGTCTATTCAGGTTCCCATTTTTTAAATTGGTTTGCTTGTTTGGTATTGAGTTGTAGGAGTTCCTTATATATTTTGGATATTAACCCTTTGTCGGAACTGTTCTTTGCAAATATCTTCTCCCACACTGTTGGTTGCCTTTTTGTTTTGTTGGTGGTTTCTGGGCTGTGTAGAAGCTTCTTAGTTCGAAATAGTCTCATTCATTTATTTTTGCCTTCACTTCCCTTGCCTTTAAGGTCAAATGCATAATAATCTCTCTTACACCAAAGTCCATAAGTTCAGTACCTGTTTTCTTCTGTGTAATTTGTTTCAGGTGATATTTTTAGGTCTTTAATCAATTTTAAGTTAATTTTTGTATATAGGGACAAACAGTGGTCTAGTTTTAATCTTTTGCATGTGGCTTTCTAATTTCCCAGCAGCATTTATTGAAGAGGATTTCTTTTCTCCATTGTATGCTTTTTGGCTCCTTTGTCGAAAATTATTTGTCCAAAACACAGTTTTATTTCTGGGCTCTCAATTCTGTTCCATTGTACCAGTCTTTTTAAATTTCTGATTGCAAATGGAGAATTTCTTCAACTTCACTTGTGATATAACTATATTTTTAGTGTAAATCACCAATTGTGTACCACATATTCATTCAAAACATCAACCCTCTTGAAAGAAATATAACTAAGTGGGAGGGTGTCATTTCACCCTCCCCAACTCATTATCATATTCTTAATGAAAATATTTCCTTATTTTCAATAACTTATTCCTCATTGATTCTGTGAGAGATTAAATCATGCTCTTTTGAGTGTACAGGAAGATTTGCCAATTGACTTTCAACTGGTGATTTATGCTTTTCCACTAGAATATTCCTTCCTTCTTTTAACATATCTTGTTAAAGAAGTTCAAATGAATTTTTTCTAGTAGCAATGAACTTAATGTAACTCTAGTCACCAGTAAAATGCAATTGGATTATCCATCAGGATGAACATACATGTACATACACACATAACACACACACACACACACACACACACACACACACACACATATGCACAATGCAAACGTAAAATCACCTCAGATCGTAAAAGTTTTTTCAAAAAAAAAAAGTTTTTTCAAAAATGGTTTAAGTGGGATATTGGCAAAAAGTCATTTACTCCTTGCAATTCTTCTTAGGAATTATGAGTTGCCTATTAGTGCCAGAGACATAACGCAGAAATTATTATAAAAATTTCTTTGCATTTTTCTAAATCCCATTTGCCCACCTTGAAAGGAAATCGTAATTACCAACCTTTACTAATGATAAATGAGAAAGTGCATTTCCATTGCATTTTGTATTACCATAAGCCAAAAAAACTTTGATGAGTTTAAAAATATCACAGGGGATTAGGTCATAACTCATTAGTGCTTTCTAGCATAAGCATGAATAATTTACCACCCAATTTGGTATGATAGTTTTGATTCACACATGAGAAATCTTATCAGTCCATGACAAAATAAAATTATTTTAAAAGGTAGGTGTATAAGAATTTTCACAAATATTTGCCTTAATAATTATTTTTCTTCAAATAAGATCAGAAAGCCACCACTAATTTCTCACCAAACTAAAAATTATGGAGAAAAGGAAGGAAGGAAGGAAGGAAGGAAGGAAGGAAGGAAGGGAGGGAGGGAGGGAGGGAAGGAGGGAGGGAGGGAGGGAGGGAGGGAAGGAGGGAGGGAGGGAAGGAGGGAGGAAGGGAGGGAGGGAGGGAGGGAGGGAGGGAGGAAGGGAGGGAGGAAGGGAGGGAGGGAAGGAGGGAGGAAGGGAGGGAGGGAGGGAAGGGAAAGAGAAAAGGGAGGAAGGAAAGAAGAACGGGAGGGAGGGAGGGAGAGAGGGAGGGAGGCAGTCAAGTCTTTCTCAATTTCAATAAACTCCTATCACTGAGTAAAATGTAATTTCTTCACATACTCAAAAACAGTATTTTATGATAGAATCTGTAATTATCCCTGGAACATTAGAAAAGATAGAAGAAGTTACAAGAAATGGAATTTCTGTTGATCCCAATGATGATAAACTTCTCAACTTACCCCCAAATCCTGAGTGAATTGCTTTTTTTCTCCCTAAGAAACCATCTTATGATATTATTAGCAAAGTCTTTAGAAGCCCCAAATTGGCTGAGGCTGGGGTTTAGCTTGTGAAAAAGAAAAGTAGCAAACTAGAGTTGGGCTGGCTATAGGGACTTGCCAAATGAGTCTACAGCAGACTAAAGAGGGAAATATAAATGCAAACAGTTAACAAACTATAAAGCAACATACAAACATTATTATTATTAATGGTAACTATTAATAATAATAATTAATATTTTAATGCTGATTATTGTGATCCACATACCCAAAATGAAATTCAACAAATTAGTTGTCTTACAGCTCTGCTTTACTTAAGAGTCTTGGAAAAGGAAAGTGATCAGTTCCAAATTCTTCCCTATGGGACCCGACTGAGGCTCATTGAAGGCTCAGGTTTTCTGCTCTTGGGGTAGGAGATCAAGCAAACTAAGTTTTTTTTTTTTTTTTTTTTTTTTCAAGTTTGGAATTACACACTTACTTTAAAACCTCAAAGAAATTATATTCTCCTTTTCTTCAGAATTGACCATAATGACTTAAGACATTTTAATTTCATTGAAATAGAACAATTTAAACTAAAATTTTATGACTTATTTAATATTTCTTTAGAAAGACAGATTAAAAGGATGTACAAAGTTGTACAACTATTCAGTAGGTTCAAACACATAAATAAAATATTTTCTAAAACACAGTATTTGGATAAGTTTGGTGTTACCTCTGGTACTCCTAATTTTCGGCATGCTTCCAAAAAGTTTTCCACATTTCTTCTGCATTTGGCCATGCTAAGCTTGGGCTATAAATACAAATATGCAGAAATAATGAATTATTAAAAGAGAAATAATTTTAATAATAACTTAAAATTTAAACTTTCTAAATGGCACAAGTAATATGTGTTTATGAAGAAAAATTATGTATGCAATTAAAAGACAATAAAAATTTACCTACCCAGAAATGTCCACATAGAGATAAGAACTATTAGTAGTTTTTATTGTATTTTCCAGACATTGTATGCATACATGTTTGTGTATACAAAGACATACATATATATGTGTATACATAGATATGTGTCTTATATGCAGAATTTCTGCATATCTATACTAATAAGAGATAAATATGGTGATTGACCATCACTCCACAACACCCATAGCCAATCAGGAGGGAATATGCAAATTAGCAGGACAAAGATGGCGGCGGCACAGACCCAGCCGGAGCAGGTGGGAGGCTTGGGTTGTCCCCGGTGATGGAGGAAGCCAAGCTTCCCACCTACCTGGGCCGGCCGCCAAAGGAGGGGCCTTTGTGCAGCGGCCATGGAGCAGGCCGGAGTGAGTGGGAGGCTTGGGTTGCCCTCAGCGATGGAGGAAGCTTGGCTTCCTCTGTCGCCGGGGGTGACCCAAGCTTCCTGCCTGCCCTGGCTGACCACTGAGGGAGGGGCCTGTGGGCGGTGGCCACAGAGCCAGCCTGAGCGTTTGGGAGGCTTGGGTCGCCCGGGACGGCCGCCGAAGGAGGGACCTGCAAACAGCCCTCAGTTCCTCACCTAGGCTGGCCACGCCACCATTGGGGTGAGGGTCCCCGCTGGGGGGCATGGCCAGCCTGCAAACAGCTATCAGCCCCTCACCCAGGCTGGCCAGGCACTCCAGTGTGGACCACCAACCTGAATGGGGTGTGGCCAGCCTGAAAACGGCCCTCAGCCCCTTACCCAGGCTGGCCACGCCCCCATGGGGTGAGGGTCCCCATTGGAGGGCGTTGCCAGCTTGAAATCAGCCATCAGCCCCTCACCCAGGCTGGCCATGCCCCCCAGTGGGGACCTCCACCCAAATGGGAGCATGGCCGGCCTACAAACCACCACAGGCCCCTTGCCCAGGCCGCCCCACCCACCAAGGGAACCACCACCCTGATCCGGGACACCCTTCAGGGCAAACCAGCTGGCCCCTCCTATGCACCAGGCCTCTATCTATACTAATAAAAGGGTAATACGATAATTAGACTGGGAGACCTTCCAGGAGACCTTCTGGACATTCTTCTGGACAAAGCCATAGTGGCGGGGCCGAGGTAGAGGTAGTTAGGGGCCAAGAGGGGAGGGCAGTTGTGGGTGATTAGGCCAGGATGAGATGGCAGTTGTGGATGATCAGGCCGGTAGGGGGGTTGTTGGGGGTGATCAGGCTGGCAGGGGGGGAGGCAGTTGGGGGTGAGCAGGCTGGCAGAGGGGGCCAGTTGGGGGTGAGCAGATCATCAGAGGGGATCAGTTGGGGGCAATCAGGTTGGCGGGGAGGGCAGGTGGGAGCAAGTAGGCTGGCAGGGGGGGAGTTGGGAGCGAGCAGGCTGGCAGGGGGGAGTTGGGGGCAAGCAGGCTCGCAGGGGGGCAGTTGTGGGTGATCAGGCTGGCGGGGGGGCAGTTGGGGGCGAGCAGGCAGGCAGGCAGATGACCGGTTAGGAGCCAGCAGTCCCAGATTGCAAGAGGGATGTCCCAGATTGGAGAGGGTGCACACCAGGCTGAGGGACACCTGCCCCCCCCCACCCCGCGCATGAATTTCATGCACGGGGCCACTAGTATGTATATATTTATACAAATACATACATGTATACATATATGCAAAATTTTCTGCATATATATGTATGTGCTTGTATACATGTATTCACACACACATACTTATCCACAATTTTTAAGGGGGCAAACTCTTGTGTGATATACTTTAGTTCACCTAAAAATACACCTTTTCCTATCAGCAATTCTATTTGTATATGAAGGGTTAAATTCAGCAGGCCAATTAAACTCCTTCCCATTAAAGCAATGAATTTAATTAGAAAGAGGCTACATCAAGATAAACAGCACTGAACAAGGTGGATGTTAAGGACTTAACCAAGAGCCTCTCACAAGAGTGCTGACCTGGTGAGGTGACTTCTGAGGTGTGTGGCATGGATAACAGGCACATCTTGATTCACATATTTTTATTTTTTACATGCTATGTTTTAAAAGCTTTACTGCTAAACTTAATATTCCACTATTAGTTCTTTTAAAAAGGGAGGCAAGAAGCATGAATAACTCCAACCGTCTACGTATAGAAGCAATGTTTTATAAAGACTGACCTTACCCTGCTAACAGCAACTAAGAGTGAAGCAACTCATTCCATCACTTAGGGGCCTGCACCAATCTTCATAAAACTAAATTTACACAGTATTTATTAATAAAAGGGACTTCCTCTATCCCACCCCTGAAAAAAAGAAAGAAAGAAAGCCTGCCTCCAGGTGGAACAATTTAATTTAAAGGCTAAACAAATATTCTCCATTCTGGCTAGAGAGGACATGAGGTCTGCAAAGATGGGTCAAGAAGCTGCTAGGTGGTTATGCCCACCCCTTGTATATCTTAGGACAAGACAGCTACATTCAGCCTCATGCAAAGAGAAGGCACAGAAATGGGTAATGTGATATGGGGATATCAGACGAATAGGTCCTGGCCCAGCACACAGGATACTGAGAGGCAGTTCTGACCCTCTTTTGCCTAATTACGATTTAGGGGAGTCTGTTCTGAAACTCCAAAGATGCTCAACATCATTCAAAATACTTAGGTCAGCCCAGTAAATCAATGAAAGTGTGCTTCAAGCTACATAAAGAAAATGTTCCATCTTTGGAAGTGAGAGAGCGCCCATTCTAAGATTGTTGCCTAGTATCAGTTAGAAAAGTACTTGCCGCAAATACAATAGTTCAAAGAATCAAAAATTACACCAACCTCGATGCCAGTGGTTAGCTTACCAAATTGTCAAAGACTCAGAAAGTCTATTTTAAGAGACTCTTAGCATCTATATTATAAAAGCCTAAGCACTCGAACAACTGGTCACCATGATGTGCACCAACTACCAGGGGGCAGATGCTCAATGCAGGAGCTGCCCCCTGGTGGTCAGTGCGCTCCCACGGCCCCTCCAACCTCCCTCGGCCCCTCCCCCCACTGGCCAACCTCCCGCAGCCCCAAACAGCCTCAATAGCTGGCCAGGCTGAGGGACCCCACCTGTGCACGAATTCGTGCACCAGGTCTCTAGGATTGACAATAATAGTGATTCTGTTTACCACTGTATTCCCTCAGTTTGGCATTAAAAATGGACAGTATTGGTTTCATGAATGAAAAATTAGCATGCTTAAAAAGCTGGCAATCACATGGATGGAAAAGGCTCCCATTCATGACTGATCAAGTGTTTACTATGTCTCAGATTCTTTATCTGGTGCTAAGGATGCACCTGTGAAACTGAAAGATACAACCCTCATGGTCACTTAGTTCTGGTCTAGTTCAAAATATTAACAAGTTCAAGAAAATTACAGTACAGTATGGTATAGGTCTTAGTTGTGGGGACGTTGTTATAAGAAAGGATAAAAAAAGGAAAACACTCTATCTCAGTGCTGAGTCAAGAATGGCTTGTGTCCTGTAAACACTACAGTAGAGAAGAAATGAGAGCTAGTGATGCTGCAGGTGAAGGATCTGGAGGCAGGGTGGGGAGCCGCCTTCTCGTTCAGAGAGCAGCCTCTGCAAATGCTGACGTAGAGATAGCACGCCACACGACACTGTGGCTTGGACCTTGTCGAAGAGGCTTTAAGATGCTCTCTGAAGGATTTTCGAAAAGTGGACATTTAGCAACCAGCTGCATTTCTAAAAAGGAAGCATAACATATGCTGTCGTATGTTACAATTACTAAAATGGATGTTTACGAAGAATTTTAGTGACCTGGGAAATATTTAGGTTTTAAAAATAAATTTTAAAAACAATTAAATATATATCAGATGCTCACAATTCAAAAAAAACTTAAATACAGACAGTGCTAATAGTATAGTAACCAAAATGTTTTGATTGTCTTTGGGTGATGATTTATTTTTCTTCTGCATTTCTCTATTTTTTCTTTTTTGCCAACTAGGCATTACTTCTCATATTTTCATTTAAAATGTTATTTAAAGAAGAGTAAAGGTGAAAAACCAAAGAATTGCTAATAAAATGTAGCATTTTCCTTAATAATAAACTATACAAATGCATATAGATACATGATTCATAGTGTCCTCTTACACCTTACAAAATGACAACTGTACATTTAAATTGGAAGCTGAGAAATCATAGGTTCTTTCTTATAATTTGGGAAAAATTATTTAAATGAGAATTTGGCACACAGCTCAGACAATATTATAACAGTTTGGATAAACTATTTCTAGTAAAAAATCCTAGAAAGTTTCCCATTGGATAATAGGACAAAATTTACTGCCCAGCCTAAGGCTGCTAGAGGCAGATTTGAAAGAGAAGACAAACTGATCATCCCCTTTCTCCCCCCGACCCACCTGTTCTCTGAAGCAAAAATGACCAAACTTTCCAAAGGAAAAACATGTTCAATAGTATAAAAGAGAAACTGAGAATTGAAATGGCATCATCAGCTAAGAGAACAGAGGAAAGAAATTAGGACAAATAGTGTCAATGTGAGGCTTTCCTGGAGGCCGAGGGAGGGCACAGATGGCTTCACAGCGGCTTTCCCCCAGTGCCCCTGCCATGTGGCCATTTTATGAGCACTGTGCCTTGGGATTAAGAAGTCTGAATTTTGAAAATTTGCTCTATTAACACTAATGATAAGAACGGCTTACATGTATGGGAATATCATATGTAGTACTTTATTTCATCCTCACAATATTTCCCATGGTAGGAAAAAGCAAGTTGAGTTTAAGAGGGGTTAAAAAATGTTTCCAAAGACATACAGCTTATGAGCAGATCTGGAATTTGAATCCAAAACCCAAGTCTTAGCCCTGACTCTTTTCCTGCCTTGTCTAAAGAACAGCAAATAGTGTGAACAGACATTCTTCTTTCTTCTCTACTTGTCTGAACCTAACATAGGCTTCCAGGACAAGCTGATTCCTGATTCTCCACCCTCATCTGACTGACCATAAAAGTGACTCCATAGTTCTCCTCTGGATGGTAACATGCTCTGTGTATACAGGAAGAGGATCTACTTGCCAGCTTTATTACCCCTACAGAGGGGACAAATATTTTTAGGGCATTAATGGAGTCTCACTTATTTTCACATTTCCCATCATTCCCCAGTGCATCCAATGTACCCTGGAGCACAGTGAATAATCAAGGAACTGTTGCATTAATGACGGCTGATCAGCTCTGCCTCGACATGTCACTAATGATTTTTTACACAGAGCCCACATTTTTTCAGAGCTATCCTAAAATCCCTAAAGATTAATAAAGAAAAGAAACCCCATTCAAGCCTTCTCACTGATAAATAACCCTTGGTAAGAAATGAATCTTTAGCACTAACCAGTTTGGCTCAGTGGATAGAGTGTCAGCCTGCGGACTGAAAGGTCCCAGGTTCGATTCCGGTCAAGGGCATGTACCTTGGTTGTGTGCACATCCCCAGTGAGAGGTGTGCAAGAGGCAGCTGATCGATGTTTCTCTCTCAACGATGTTTTTAACTTTCTATCTCTCTCCCTTCCTCCCTTTAAAAAATCAATAAAATACATTAAAAAAAAAGAAAGAAATGAATCTTTAGTCCCTAACGTCTTAAAATTAGCACCTCAATCAGTAATTTTGTAAATATGATTTGCTCTATATTTGAAATAAATTCATTTTCTGTAACTGACACATTTATTTTAAACTAGAGGCCCGGTGCACGAAATTCGTGCAGGGGTGTGTGTGTGTGTGTGTCCCTCAGCCCAGCCTGCACCCTCTCCAATCTGGGACCTCTCAAGGGCAGTCAGACATCCCTCTCACAATCCAGGACTGCTGGCTCCCAACCGCTCACCTGCCTGCCTGCCTGATTGCCTCTAACTGCTTCTGCCTGCCAGCCTGATCACCCCCTAACCACTCCCCTGCCAGCCTGATCGACACCTAACTTCTCCCCTGCCGGCCCGATTGCCTCTAACTGCCCTCCTCTGCCAGCCTGGTAACCCCTAACTGCTCTCCTTTGCCAGCCTGGTCGCCCCTAACTGCCCTCCCCTGCAGGCCCGGTCACCCCTAACTGTCCTCCCTTGCCAGCCTGGTCACCCCCAACTGTTCTCCCCTGCAGGCCTGGTCACCCCTAACTGCCCTCCCCTGCTGGCCCGGTCACCCCTAAGTGCCCTCCCCTGCAGGCCTGGTCCCCCCCAACTGCCCTCCCCTGCAGGCCTGGTTGCCCCCAACTGCCCTCCCTTGCAGGCCTGGTCCCCCCCAAATGCCCTCCCCTGCAGGCCTGGTTCTCCCCAACTGTCCTCCCCTGCAGGCCTGGTACCCCCCAACTGCCCTCCCCTGACAGCCTGGTCACCCCTAACTGCCCTCCCCTACCGGCCTGGTCGCCCCTAACTGCTCTTCCCTGCAGGTCTGGTCCCCCCCAACTGCCCTCCCCTGTAGGCCTGGTCCCTCCCAACTGCCCTCCCATGCAGGCCTGGTCCCCCTCAACTGCCCTCCCCTGCAGGCCTGGGTCCCCCCAAACTGTCCTCCCCTGCGGGCCTGGTCTCCCCCAACTGCCCTCCTCTGCCAGCCCGATCACCCCTAACTGCCCTCCCCTGCTGGCCTGATCAGCCACCACTGCCCTCCCCTGCAGGCCATCTTGTGGCGACCATCTTTGACCACATGGGGGTGGCCATCTTGTGTGTTGGAGTGACAGTCAATTTGCATATTACCCTTTTATTAGATGGAATATTCTCCCTTTTTACGGTGAAAATGTTGCTTCCTTCAGACTTACTCCTTTCTGCTTTTCTAGTGGTTTGGGGCCCAGCAGAGAGGATCTAAGCAGGCTCCTGGTGATCCCATCGGCATTGTTAGCCAGCAACACTGTCTCAAAAGAGTCTGTTTTATGTAAAAATTGGTTTCACTTTACTTACAACTGCTGGTGAGGGAACGTGGATGCTTGCAACAGATCGCGGGCGGATGTGATTGACCAGATGGCAGAGGACAACACCATCCATGAGTGCAGCCCCCAGGTCTTCGTGCAGGCTGACCTTGAGTCTCATCTCAATGCTCTGTGGGGGAATCAGGAAGTTTTGGTCAACGATGGACCATATATATATGGCAGTGGTATACCATATAGCAAAGGTGTGTAGTAGGCCGCACCATCTAGGCTTGTGTAAGTGTGCTCTATGATGTTCACAAAACAATGAAATTGCCTGATAACATATTTCTCAGAACATATCCCCACTGTTAAGCGGCCCATGACTGTATATGAGATGCTCACAATTTGGAGCATCTCATATATAGTAGATGCCAAAATGTTAACCCTTTGCACTCGCTTGCTTTTTTCTCGATTCCTTTATGCTAAGGCTAACCATGTCGAGTCACACTCGACATCCGAGTGCAAAAGGTTAACAGTGCTTGTCTTTGAGCAATGGGATAAAAAAGCATTTATTTTTCTTCAGCATGTCTCTATTTTCTCCAATTAGCATTATTTCTTATTATATTTTCAATTAAAATGTTATTTTAAAAAGGAAAAAAGTGACAACTAAAGGATTTCTAAAAGAATGTAGCATTTTCCCTGAAGAATTAATAAAATATGCAAATATGAATAGAAACATGATTGATAGTGTCCTCTTACACCTTATAAAATGATAACTGTATACTCAAACTGGAGGCCAAGGAGTCATAGTTTTTCTTTTGCAATTTGGGAAAACATATTAAACGAGAATTTGGTATACAGCTCCAACAACATTATAGCAGTTTTTATCTCATTTGTGAAAAATACTAGAAGTTTCGCATTGGATTATAGGACAAAATTTACTGTCCAACCTAAGGCAGCTAAAGGCAGATTTAAAAGAGAAGACAAACTGTCCACCCCACCCCCATGTTTTCTTAGGCAAAAAAGTGGTCAAACGTTAGCCATCGTCCCTGTCATCACAGAGCTGAAAATCTTCAATGTTACCCAGCACATGACTTCATGCTTGGTAGGAACTCAACTAGTTTTTCCATTAAATGACTGACTGAAAAGTTCTGACCAGTTTGGGAAATAAAGTGAGGATAACTTAAAACATCTTTAAATTAATGGAATATTACTATTAAGTAAATGAATAACAGTGCATTAGTTTAAAGTATACCTGAATTGAAATAATACTAGCTTTATACATATGCATTAAGTAGTTCTATTTACATTATCTTATATATTATATACAAAATCACACTATGGCAGATTGGAACTATTCTTTTAATACTTGAAAAAACTGACACTCAGGGATGTTAAGTGACTTGCCCAATATCAAATAGTCTGTAGGCAACCTGGCTAGAAACTAGCATTGTTTGCAGTGCTTCAAAGTCTATTTTTTAAAAAATACAATTGACCCTTGACCAACACAGGTTTGAATTGTGTGGGCCCACTTATATGAGGATTTTAAAAATATATATATTTTTATTGATTTCAGAGAGGAAGGGAGAGGGAGAGAGATAGAAACATCAACGATGAGAGAGAATCATTGATCGGCTGCCTCCTGCATGCCCCGTGCTGGGGATCGAGCCTGCAACCCAGGCATGTGCCCTTGACCAGAACTGAACTCAGAACTTTTCAGTCCACAGGCCAATGCTCAATCCACTGAGCCAAACTGGCTAGGGCAAGGATTTTTTCTGATAAATATGTATAGTACTGTAAATGTCTTTTCCTATGATTTTCTTAATAACATTTCCTTTTCTCTAGCTTACTTTGTTGTAAGAATACAGTACATAATACATGTTTAGTATGTGTTAATCAACTGTTGATGTTACCAGTAATGCTTCAGGTTAACAAGCTATTTAGTAGTTAAGTTTTTGGAGAGTCAAAAGTTATACTCAGATTTTCAACTGCTTTAGTGGTGGTGGTTGGGGGAGAGGTGCCCCTAACCACCATGTTGCTTCAATTCTGAAAATTATTACTCAATTATATAATACTAGAGGCCTAGTGCACAAATCCGTGCACCAGTGTGTTCCCTCAGCCTGGCCTGCGGGATCAGGCCAAAACTGGCTCTCCAACATCCCCCAAACTGTCCCAGATTGTAAGAGGATAAAGGCCAGGCCATGGGACCCCACGGGTGCATGATCGGGGCTGGGGAGGGATGTGGGAGATAGGCTTGCCAGGGAGGGACTGTGGGAGGGCTCTAGGGCTTGTCTGGCCCATCTCGCTCAGTTCCGATTGGCCGGACCCCAACAGCAGGGTAACCTACTAGTTGAAGCGTCTGCCCCTGGTGGTCAGTGCACATCATAGCAACTGGTCAACTGGTTGACTGTCTGCCCCCTGGTGGTCAGTGCACATCATAGTGAGCGGTTGAGCGGCCTTAGCATATCATTAACATATTATGCTTTGATTGGTTGAATGGACAACTGGACACTTAGCATATTAGGCTTTTATTAGATAGGATTTCTTGGGTACCTCACGGAGTTGTTCCACCAGTTCTTTTTCTTCTCTCATTTGTTCCATTTTCCTCCGAATTGTAAACTGTGGGTCTATAGATTCCAAATTTCTCTGCGGTCTTAGAAACACTATAATAGAAAGGAAAAAAAGCCTTTATGGAGTATCTAGAGTAGTTTGCCATAACACTATTCATATTTAAATTAAGCAAATGGTTTCTTTATTTATCCCAAATAATTCATTCACCACTCACAGAAATAATGGTAAAAATGTGACACCACATGAAAGCATGATTCAAATATTCTAAAAAAAAATTATATTTTAAAATTATACTGGGTTGTGTGACTAACAAAAGCTGTATTTTTTTGGTGGCAATAAATTGAATCCAGAAAAGAGCTTGGCTCATCTTCAGAGCCGGTCCATCTCACCCTCTGAAAGATTTCCTCCTCTCTCATTTTCCCCGTGCTTTCATTTTAAGTTTTCATTTACATTACACTCGAGGTTTCACATTCTATTCATTAAACTCAGAGAATCCATTTCACATAAGAAGTCTCTAGAATTGCTTTACATATTTAAAATAGCACAGATTAATGTTTTGTTGGCTAAAATTTTTCATAAGCTTGGGTTAAGAACTAAGTGATGATACACAGGATTATATGTTTGAGTGTGGAATGGAAAAATTCTGCCTTCTAGCATGCCACTGACCCTTACTTATATGTAGAATATTTTGTACCCTCTGTATTAGTCTTTAAAAGATGTTATCCTTCTGAAGTTTAGACTGGTGGTACGTGTGGTCTGAAAGGTTGGCGACCGCTGGTTTAGAGCATACCTTTTTTCTGCAGCCAGAGGCTTAACTCCTGTCAGAAGGGAGCACCACTGTTGGTTGCTATACTTGGAGGTCGTAATTTTAGGACCTGAAGCCAACGATAATCTCTTAACTGCCTCTAATCTTGCTAACTTTTCTAAAAGGAATCTATGGTCATCTCTAAAGAGCTAACTTTTTGGATATCCTGTCACTGGCATGATAGAATTTTTGTACTCCATACTCAACATGTAATCCTGTGTATCATCACTTAGTTCTTAACTCAGGCTTATGAAAAATTTTAGCCAACAAATCATTAACCTGTGTTATTTTAAATATGTAAAGCAATTCTAGAGACTTCTTATGTGAAACCGATTCTCTGAGTTTTATTATGACACAAAACCCAGAGGAGATTTAAACTTGAATTTTTTTTTTCCCTTGAGATTTTTATCCTATTAAGACTATCACCTTTCCAAGCACACAGAGGGAGCAAAGAGCTGGTAAGAGCCATATTTAGCTCCCCTTAGACTATGTATGTGTGTTTAGGGAGAAGGGTAGGGGAGCCCTTTAGGAAATTTTGGGCAGAGAACTCCAATTTTAAAAATCAATACAAGGCAGAAGACCGCATTGGCATGATACAATTCTAGTAATATCATCCACCATAATGTAAATAATCGACACTAATAAAAGGCTAATATGCTAATTAGACCGAGAGACCTTCCAGACGTCCTTCCGGACAAAGCCATGGTGGTGGGGCTGAGGCAGGCCAGGAGGGGAGGGCAGTTGGGGGCAATCAGGCCAGCGGGTGTGGCAGTTGGGGGCGAGCAGGCTGGTGGGGGGGGGGGCAGTTGGGGGCGAGCAGGCCGGCAAGGGGGGGGGGGGGGAGTTGGGGGTGAGCAGGCCAGCAGCGGGGGGACAGTTGGGGGCAAGCAGGGATCGGGCCTAAACCAGCAGTCATACATTCCCTGAGGGGTCCCAGATTGGAGAGGGTGCAGGCCGGGCTGAGGGACACACACACACACACCCCTGCACGAATTTTGTGCACCAGGCCACTAGTGTAGCACAAAAAGGTTATGCAACTATTATTCTATTTTGACAAACATTTCCTATGAGCCACTTTGAGTTATTCCAACTTATTCGTTTTTTTAGGTTGAATATTGTATACAAATATACTTTAAATAAAAAAATTAAAAACTCAAGTCCACTCCATAAAATCAATTATTCCATGCTCACTCAACAGAGCCATTTTAATCTCAATTTGTATCTTTGGACCAAACCATCTTATAAATGACTTTCGTTGTACTTCATATGTCTCAGTATTTTCTTTATAAATCAGTTCTAGAATTTTTAAATCATCATTCTAATGCTCTGTGAAAAACCAAAAGTTTGACACATCTTAATAGACCCTTGATTTAGAGTTAATGGAGAAAGGGGGTGATCTAATGTACATAATGTCTTCTGGAACCTCAGAGAGGAGTCAGCATGGGGCTGAGCCTCTGCCTCAAGCCATCCAAGGAAGTCACAGGCAAAAAGCTCCAAAAACACGCCACCAAAAGGCTGTTACCAAGGCCCAGGAAAACCAAACCCCACTTTCCAGAGCAATTATTTTAAATTATTTTAAAAACAAAGGCAAGACCGGAAAAGGAAGAGTAACCATCAGGGAGAAATGAGAACCCAGCAGGGAGAAATGAGAAGTTTACAGAGCAAAGGGAAATGAAGGAAAGTCTGACGAAATAGGAAGCATAGAAGAAACTGTAAATGCATTAAGCTTGCCCACACACCATACTGGGCCCAACAACAACAAAAAATTTCCATTTAAACACAGCAACCACAAGGGATATATACTAAAATGTAAAATCTAGAGATAATCCACACCCGAAGAAAAGAAGTCAACCAAATTTACCAAAAAAGTCAAGGAATATAGACAGAATTGAGCAATACCTAAACTAGCCAGCAAGGGGAGCCCAACACTATTTTAAAAAATCTAATGTTTGAAGGATTTTCCTTTGCCTTTTTTCCTGGGGACAGTCTTATATAATACTCCGTGTTTAATATTTCAATATGTTTTTATTGGCAGATTTCATTCAGAATACAAAACTATCAGGAAGTTAAATTAACCATAAGCTTTTGTTTAACAGCATACAATTCAAGTGTCAATGCCTTGTTGGAGCCCTGTGTGAGATAAAAGATATGCAATGGTGTCTAGGTTTTAATTTCTTGGCATCGCTTTTCATCTCAAATTCAAAATACAAAATGCATGCTTGGGTATCTGACTCTATGATGTTAATTAATCACAAAGTGTTAAAATACATTTGAACTGTGGATTTTTAAATGAACATTTCAAATGTACATAAAATTATTGCAAACCATGAATATACAACTACTACTAGTTTTTGAAATGGATTAATTACTGTGGGATAGATGAAAATTTAAAACAAAGTCTTTAGGCTAATAATAAATCTACAAAGCAGCTCTAACCAGTTTGGCTCAGTGGATAGAGCGTCGGCCTGCGGACTGAAAGGTCCCAGGTTTGATTCTGGTCAAGGGCATGTACCTCGGTTGTGGGCATATCCCCAGTAGGGGTGTGCAGGAGGCAGCTGATCGATGTTTGTCTCTCATCGATGTTTCTAACTCTCTATCCCTCCCTTCCTCTCTGTAAAAAAATCAATAAAATATATTTAAAAAAATAAAAAATATTTCCAATTTAAAAATAAGTAAATAAATCTACAAAGCACTTAAGTGCTTGCTTTTTTGCTGGGCTTGTTAGGAGAGAGTAATTCGAATTGGGACCATTATGATAGCTCTGATTATATTACCTACAATTTTTATTCTTTCATGTCATATTTATGTCTCTCTCACAGTACACATCATTTTCTCTCTTACTGTATAGATCTGTTTCTCTCCATTAAAAAGGAAGCACTCTGACTTCGTAACTTGCACAAAGAGTCCTCAATGAACAGCTGTAGAATGAATGTAAATATGATAGACAGGAGCCTTGGGCATGGCCCATCTCCATCTCTATCTAGCAATGTGACTAGACAGGTCACCTCATCTTTCTGGTTTTAGTTGGCTCATCAGTAATGATAGACATCCTACTGTTGCATAAGATGTCTAAACCTTTTCCAGCTTAAAAACAACAAAAAGTCCTTTGGTTTCAGATATCACTCTTAAGGAAATACCAAATCACACATAAATCTTTCATTCTAGGCTTTATCTCCTTTAAACAACATCAGACCTACAAATAGCCATGTTTTCTGAAAAAACAAAAATGCTTCCCCCTCTCTTTTTTAAGTAAAAGAAGTTTCCAAGGAAGTTTCCATTTAGCCCTCCTTAACTTTCAGAATTTAAAACAGAATAATATAAGGAGGGACTTTTGTTTTGTTGTGCAACCATACTTATTTTCAGTTAAAAAATTTAGAAATATATGAAATAATAAAATTCCTTTAATAACTAACCTGCCAAGATATATATATATATATATATATATATATATATATATATATGTGTATATATATATATATATATATATATATATATATATATATATGTATATAATTTCACATAAGACAACTGGAAAAGCATTTACAGTTGAATTTTGACCAGAAATCACAGCAAATGTTTTAAATACATATTTTCTATGTATTACATATATAACACACTTAGATTTTAAAAAATATTATTGTCCTGGCCAGGGCAGCTCAATTGGTTGGAGTGTCATCCCATACACTAAAAGGTCATGGGTTTGATTCTCAGTCAGGGCACATACCCAGGTTGCGGGTTCGTTCCCCAGTCGGGGTATGTATGGAAGCCAAATATGGATGTTTCGCTCTCTCTTTCCCTTCCTCTCTCTGTAAAATCAATTTTTAAAAATTAAAAAATAAATAATAAAAATTATTATTGGGAACTATATCTTCCTATTGTGTCTGCATTGTGCTGCTATCTCACATCTCACTTCTCTTCCCTGTAAATCATACTCTCCATTTCATTTGACATTACTTTTATCACTCTGTATGTATCTTGAAGTAAAATGTTTAAAATATGAACTAATAGAGACTCAACTATGTGGTATGTAACTCTAAATAAATTATATTTATTTTATTTTCATCTCTTAAGCTATTTAAAATATTTAGTGACATAAAAATATATCAAGTAGATGTCCTCAATTTTCATTTGAAGTTTGATTCTCAGGCCAAGTTACCATTCTTAAATATTATATAGATGAACTTACACTAAAAAAAGTAGAAGGTATTAAAAATCAAAATGTGCAAGTAATTTGCAAAAACAAAAAATGAGAAGGCAAATGAATTCTCTTCAATTTTAGAAATTTCTCAATGGTAACATTATTTTCAGCATGCCACCCTAGGATTAGCCATAGCACATTGTAACTACTTTAAAAATCTCATACAGGCCTGGTTGGCTCAGTGGTTGAGCATCGACCTATGAACCAGGAGGTAACAATTAGATTCCCAGTCAGGGCACATGCCTGGATTGCGGGCTCACTCCTCAGTGAGAGGCATGCAGGAGGCAGCCAATCGATGATTCTCTATCATCATTGATGTTTCCATCTCTCTCCCCTTCTCCCTTCCTCTCTGAAAGCAATAAAAATATATATTTTTAAATCTCATACAGAGAGCATAGACAATGAAAGACCAAAGTCTAAAAGTATTTCTTTCAGATGCAGGAGCAAGCATAGGTAATCCAAATGTGCAAACCCCAGATTTTTGTAAATAAGCAAACAAGCCAAAAAACTCAAACAGAAAAATAGAGAAGAAATTACTGTAAAGCTCTGTCCAAATTCAGAATATTCAAAATAATTAAAAGACGTTTGACAAACTGCTGGAGAACAATACACATGCACTTTTCTGGACTTCCCTTTCCAGGTTTACTCAATATCTCTTTTATCGGGCATGCAAGTGAATATAGCGCTATCTTTAGCTGCATAGAAATTAGTGCTCAATATATTAATTGGCTTATTAATAAGCACATGGAAGAAAAGGTACAAAGCCACCTACCATTGTCACTGTCTCCTTCAGATGGAACACTGTAGCTAGAGTTGTCCCATGTTTGTGCCTGTGTAAGTGTGTTGAAGGAGATAGGAGGAAGAGTGAGGGCTGGGTCTGCAGGAGAGCGAGAGAGCCGGTCCACGTGTAGTTGCACAAGGACCAGGAAAAACCAAGGGGCAGCGGCATTCCACAAACGGCACAAGGATTGTATGGACATGAAGTGGATTTCATATTATGGGATTTAATTTCAAACGTACAATATAGGAAAAGAATGAAAGATGGTGCATGGAATAAAAAGAATGATAAAAACTGAGTGTTAGTACTGATCAACCATATACTTTGCATGCAGTTAATATCATGAATCTTAATAGTTCCACAAGCCCACAGACTTTGAGTACTAATGAATCATGTCAGCAGAAAAAAAAGAGTACCCACAGATTATAGATAAAAAACAGGAGATCTACCAGATAACCTTTTCGGAGGCCTTCTAAATAATAATTTTAGCAAATATGATTCACACAAAAAATTTGGTTACATAGTACAACGTTAATATGGGTAGCTATATCTATTACTTAACAATAAAACTATTATAGAATCAGTGTTTACTATTGTGAATTTTTTTCACAAGGCAATATAAAATATCTCTTTAAAGACGTCTAAGTCTACTGGCATGTTTTATTGATAGGTGAATCTAGCCAACTCTTTGTTCAACACTTGACATACACACATCTAAATATTGTCTTCAATATTTGTTCATATAAAAACAATTATGGGTACTAGTAGAGTCTATTTAACAAAAAACCTCATTAACCAATAAATATCACTCAACTTCAAGCATTCTGAGTTGGTTATTTATGAAATTATAACATCTTTCTTTGCACTAAATATGCGTATAGTAATTATATGTTTAGGAAATACTTAAATGAACTATAACTAGAACATGTTATGCAGTTATAAGGCAGGGCCAGTAAAATAAATGGACATGGTTCTAGGACTATTTGGATATATACAGTTGTCTTTCTTTGGAGGAAAACACAGGAGAGAAAAAAATGTTCTTTGAAGTAAACTACCAATCTACTTTAAAAATATAAGTTCTTACTCCAACTTGCTGATTTGAGCAGTCTATGTTTATAACAAAGAAATCACATAAATCCATATACTGAACTTTAAAATAAAAATCATTTGGCTTTTAAAAGTTCCAAAGATACTCAATAAAAAAATATTTCTATCTTTTAAAATTATATCATGTTCAATTAAGGTTACTGTATATATTATTTTCTAGAAAATATGAAAGTACATACTTTAATATTTTAATATTATTAAATAAAATGAAAAAAAGCCCAATACATAATTCTAGTTTTATAAAGTTCCAAAATCCACTTGATGTTCTGAAGATAAATCAGCTTTATTTACATCAACCAAACTCCACCGAGCTTTCAACAACTAGAACAATTTCCACATTAGTTAGTCAGCATTATAGAAGGGTTGAAATTGGAGAGGAAATTGTCTTTGTTTTCTGCTATTCAAAATAAATACCCCTTTATTTTTCACCACTACAAAGAATTTGAAATGGTTTAACAGTACAAGTACAATGTTGATAAGCTGAGTTTTGATTCCATACAAGGAAATAAAAAAGTCACTGAGACAATTTTACAACTAAATTGCAATATTCAAAAGAATATTATTTTTTTAAGATCTATTCAACTTTTATTTAATCAATTAGAAAATATTTATTATTGTGTAAAACTGCTTTGTAAGGATTAGGGGAAAGTCTGTAGCCTAATATGAGGTCCTCAGTGTGTGGCGATCACTAAAGGCACGGATGACATATGCCCCGAGTGACCGCCATTCCTCTTAGCACACACTGAGACCATGAAAATGGACGCTGGCCCAGATCTCAGTTCCAAAAACGAAGAGGCTATTCATTTGAACTTATTTTGTCACAAAGAAAACACCTTTCTATAAAATGCCTACTAACAACCTTTGCCACACCCAAGCGTTATCTCAAATAGCTTTGTCTTATAGACCATTCAAAATGCCAGGGAAACCATTATACCTGGCCACAGGGTGACCATCAATCAACTTGCTTCCAAAACAAAATCCTTTATAAAAGAATTATCTTTGTTTTCTTTATGGGTACCCTTTTTCAAAATATACACACGTGTAACTTCAATTGTTGCCAAAACGCTTTACTGAAAAATCCAATGATATCTGAGTTTTTTACTAGCTTTTGCTTAAAAGTGCCTGAGTTATTTTCTAGTACTTAGTTAAAAGCATTAGTAGTGAGTATATATATGCAAAAGACCTAAGAATCAAAGAAGGTAGAAAAGTGCCAGAATTTTAAATATGTGGAGAAATCAGAAGAACCAAATTTTCCTATACATAATCCTTCTTTTTAAAATCAAGAGTCAGTCTGCACATTGCTATAATTTACATTTGTGAATACACTAATAAGAAATTAAAAGAAAGTAGGTAATATAAGCAAAAAGGCTCTTGAAAAAGACTCCTGGCCAGGTATGTGAGCCTTGAAATGATCTATCAGCCTGTTATACAAGTAAATGCACAGACCCTACTCCAAGGCTCAGAATACCAATGAGGGATGTCTCAGAAAGGAAGTCACCTCCCAGAAACCTTTCTGTAACTCATCAGGAACCATTTGGGGCACAGGGCTAGCTATTTTATCTTCCCTGGGTTAAAAAAACTCAATAGAGCCCAGCTGGTGTGGCTTGGTGGTTGAGCATCGACCTACTAGTATGAACCAGGTCATGGTTTGATTCCTGGTCAGGGCACATGCCCAGGTTGTGGGCTCGTTCCCCAGTGTGGGGCGTGTGGGGGAGGGCGGGGGAGGGGAGTGGCAGCAGCGGGGCAGCCAATCAGTGATTTTGTCATCATTGATGTTTCTATCTCTTTCTCCCTCCCTTCCTCCCTAAAATCAATACAAATATATATATATTTTAAATTCAATAGAATATTTCTTTCCCACTTTTATGTCCCATCACCTTTTTCCTCTTCGCTCTGATTCAGAAGGAGGTAAGATCTCTATTACTGACAACACGAACTTAATAACTGAATCACTAAAAACAAGGTTCCAAATCTGGCTTTCCCAAGCTGTAGCCAGGTTCTGACACCAGGATTGAAACTCACCAGAGTTGACAAGGCTGTGTACATTTAGAAGGCTAAAGAGAAACCACTGAGTTGTGTACAAGTTTAAGAATGTTGAGGCTTTAGTTTACCTGATCGAGGTTTCAGGCCAAACGGAGCTGTACTGCTGGTGGTAGGAGAGATTTCAGGGGAGTTTTCTCTAATCTGTGTTGTTACAAGGAAAGGAAATTTTGTAAAAAACTGAAGCAAAAATATGAATGCTTCTCTATGCTCAAGGATTTTAATAAAACCACAACCTTCTGCATTTGCTGCTGTGTGAAGTCCTGACTAAATAATATGAAAATCAATGCAAATGCGTCGAGTGGCCTAATCAACAGAAGGTTATTTTGGGGGAGAACCATTTAATTTTTATTTGATCATTATAAAAATACTAGAGGCCCAGTGCACAGATTCATGCACTGGTGGGGTCCATCAGCCTGGCCTGCACCCTCTCACAATCCAGGACCCCTCGGGGGATGTCGGGCTGGTGGTTTTGGCCTATCCCCACAGGCTGGCTGAAATCTTCAGTCTGACATCCCCCCCCCCCCAGGGATGCAGTTGTGTGCCAAGCAGCAGGGGGCTGGGGAGGAGCCCAAGCCCGGGGAGGAGCCCTAAGCCACCCCTCTGCTTGCTTATCCTGGCCCTACTGCTGCTAAGTAGCACTGCCATGGAGGCGGGAGAGGCTCGCGCCCGCCGCAGCTGTGCTCACCAGCTGTGAGCCTGGAGTCTGGTGCCCATCAGCTGAGCAGTGCCCCTGCTGTGGGAGCGCACTGACCACCAGGGTACAGCTGGTCAAATGGTTGAGTGGTCAAACAGTCGACTGGTCGCTTAGGGTTTTATATATATATAGAGAGAGATTTTACTATCATGTGAAACTGGCAATCCTTTTCTGCCCCAGAATGGATGTGTTCACGGGCATGCATGCACACACAAAGGCACACATCCACATCTACCTCACAGAGAACACATCTGATAAAGACTCATAATACTGAACACACGTCTCATCTACAGCAGCAGTGGGGAACCTTTTTCCTGCCAAGAGCCATTTGGATATTTATAACAGTATTCGCTAATGCAATTCACTTAATATAAATTTATGTTGCTATGAAAAAAGCTCTGAGACTTACTGAATTTTGAGTCCCACCTGTGGTTGCCTTGGCAGGGCAAAACCAAATGATTTCCCGGGCCTTCCTTATATGGCCCTCGGGCCAGACGTTCCCCATCCCTATCTACAGGCAAACCACTCACTGAATCACTGATGGGAAACAAGACATTCTATATGTGGCCTATTTGAACTATTTTCATTTTATTTTCTATAAAGATGTTCCCATGTTTGGTTTTCAAAATATGTCTTATAAAATTAATCTTTATTTATGGATAGGGCCAGTTAAGGCTCTGAAAGCTAATGAGATAGATTCCCATAGAGACTCTGCAATACAATTAATTCATTAATCATGACAGTCTTAGACTATATATTTCTATAAAAGGTATTCCAATTCAGGCTTCAAAGAATACATCAGCTTTTATTAATCTTCAAGAAACTTACCTTATTTGGAGAATACTCGCTCCCATTACTCTGTGGCATTAGATTATTTTGCACCTTAAAGAAAAACAAAAATGTATGGTATGTTTAATTATATTATAAAATTATGGAGGCAAGAACTATGTCTTTCTTACTTCCATCATATCCTTGGCACATAGGCACTCAATGATTATATACTGAATTAATTAATTTGTATGTTAAGTAGCTAGGTAGGTTTTACTTACATTTTCTAAAAACATGCAGCTGTATTCACAGAAAAATACATCTAAGGTATCACATAAAGTAAGCAAAGGAATTTGTCAGAACAAAGAGGCCAGCCCAAACCACCTGTGAAGGTCAGCCACCTGGAGGCTTCCACCCCCATTTTAATTACAGGTTTTTAGAAATGGTTCAAGGCAGTAGTTCCCAAATACACAGAATCTCATTGGGAGCTTTTAATACTGCCTGGATCCCAAATTACCTGGGAAACTCTTATGCTGTCAATTCAACATCAGTTTGCTTTCACAACAAAAGCTTACTTGCCTCAGATCTACCTTCTTTATATGGTAATCAAAAACCCCATTGATGCACCTTAATAAAAAATTTGGTGATGGCTAATATCAATATCTCCATAGAGACTACACCAAATTAGTATATCTTTAAGATATCTTTTCCTAGTCCTTTGTTGAGGAGTGCTATTAAAAAATATTCCCAACTTGGACAAATACAAGAATAAAACATAGTTTTAGAATAAATCAATATTAATTTCCCTACTCAATTAAATGGCTTTATTAGAACTGCTCACAGTAACTTCAGGTTTGATTCTCTTCATAAGCAACTCCTTCCTCTAATTTTTCCTATTGTGCCATCCCCCATTCAATATTATTTATGCATATAAGAATGTAATTTGCAATTCTTTCTGAATGGATGTCAATGCTATCCAAACAAGATATGGACAATTTTCCAAAGTATATTCATGGTGAGATATGATGTGCTGCCAATTACAAACCATTTCACAATCTTAGCCTCACCTATCTAACCGGCACCACCCACTCCACATTGTCCTGAATCTACTATGGCTATGCTGCCTTTTTCAGCACAGCCTCCTGGGACCAAATTCAAACCCAACTGCTCCCCAGATCTAGGTTACTTCCTTCTCCTTAAACTCTATCCCTCCCCCCATCTCCCAGACCACCTAGAACACTGAGGATTATAAATCATCTCATAGTCTTCTCTAAATTGTTTCAATATACAAGACTTCTTTCCTCCACAATTTGTTTTCCCTCCACAATTTTTAACATGCCTTAAAGTGAGGGCAACCTCATATCCTTCATATAGAAGTCCTTGACAACAAAAACAAGGCTGAATCCAGCACAAGTACTCAACAAATACTAATTCATTCAAGACAATGCTAAAGATATTGCTTTATTCCTGAATGAGATGGAAGAGAGAATATAAAAATAGCCACTCATGAATGAAGATCACTTTTAAGTTCTGCACTGGCTAATCCACTAATTTATTTTCTTTCCCTCCTCTTTGTGATTTCCATTTTCCATCAGAGCCAGCTAATACACCTTCCCTTTTTAAAATCATGGAGATATGTCTGTCACAAACACAGAATTGCCCTAGAAAGGGAAGAAAATTAACAATTTCTTATACCAAATGAATCCTCATTCAACCAAAAACAATGTAAATTAACACAAACAATATAAATCTATTAACACAAACAATGTAAATCAGAGATGGAGTGAAGATAACTTTTTTCTAGAGATTTTGTGTCTTCCTGGTAACTCCTAAAGTACACAGGTGGGCCTCTATGTTACTTGAGTCAATAGTGGGTTTGCAGCAGGATACTAACATGGTCTCCAAATACCTCTTCACTTACTGCTCATTGGTTACAAAGATAAAATAGAACAGAAATTATACAGTGAAGTCACCTCGATTGGGTGATCAAATTAGCATCACCACTGAGGCCCAGATGGACACAGTGTGCCCCCAAATGTGATACCTTCAAACACACCATCTCCTAAAAATGTAGAAACTTAATGTAATCATGAGGAAATATGAGGTACCTTTGTTCCTCAAAATAAGGGACATCCTATTTAAAAAAAAAAAGAAAAGAAAGAGGAGGGCTATATTCTTCAAAATGTCAGGGTCATAAAAATCAAAGAAAGATTTTGGAAATGTTTCAGAATAAGGAAAACTATAGATACCTGACAAATATCTGCCTCTAGACTGAATACTATACTGGAGGAGGAAAAATCCACTATGAACAACATTAGATCAACCTAAATATTTGGAATATGGATGGTAGATTAACATTTATCTAAAGTTGATAACGTAGTTATATAAGACAAAATGCCTATTCTTAGAAAACACGCACTGAAATGTTTAGCAATAAGGGACTATGACGTATACAACTTACCCTCAAATTTTCAAAAAAAGAGCAATGTATGTGAAGACAGAGACACAGAATAAATAAGACTGCAAATGTGGTAAAAGGTTAACCATAGGTAAATCTGGGTAAAAAGTTGTAAGTTTTTGTAACCTTTTGTAGAATCTTGTAATTTCTCCCCAAACTTTAATAAGGTTACAGTATTTCCAAATAAGCAGCTTAAAAAAAAAAAAAAAAAGTGGGCCCTAGCCAGGTAGCTCAATTATAGTTGGATTGTTGTTCACCAAAAAGGTTGCAGTTTGGATCTCAGTCGGGGCACACGGGAGACAACCGATCCATGATTCTCTCTACATCAGTGGTTCTCAACCTTCTTAATGCCGCGACCCTTTAATACAGTTCCTCATGTTGTGGTAACCCCCAACCATAAAATTATTTTCGTTGCTACTTCATAACTGTAATTTTGCTACTGTTAATGAATCGTAATGTAAATATCTGTGTTTTCCGATAGTCTTAGGCTCTACAGCAGCGGTTCTCAGGCATTAGGAAGGTTGAGAACCACTGCTCTGCATGGATGTTTTTCTCCCTCTCTCTCCCCTCCTCTCTCTCTAAAATCAATAAAAACATCCTTGGGTGAGGCTTAAAAAACACACACTGGGCAGCATGTCTCGAAAGGAGCTTGATGAAATGGGCCCAGGGCAGCTTCAAATGAAAGACGTCCTGATGCTGCACTATTGGGTAATTCTATGAGCCTCCACTCAGGGAGGAGGTGGTGCCGTGATTCTGTCCAAGGATCACACCAGGAACAATATACAGTAGTGGAGTAACAGTACCAGCTACCGTTTAGGTGTCCTGGGCTGTGAAACAATCCCAATTTACAGAAAATGAAGGTGAAGTTTACAGAAGTTACACACAGTCGCCCCTAGTCAGCAAGTCTTTGATGTGTAACTAAAACAACATAATTCTAAGTCATCGTGCTCAACAATGAAACCATAGCTGTTTCGACTGCAGTTCTCTTCCCCCTTATTTAACACAGATCCTTAGCTAGTTAAGCGTGTGAAAGTGCTTTACTACAGTACCTGTTCAGACACCTCAGGGGACATAAATCAGTTTGTACCACAATTAGCCATCCTAAACCCATTCATTGAAAAGGGATGAAATAGGTTGTAACCTGTTTCATTCTCGAGTCACCTCTCTCAATTGTTTCTACCTCTCTAGGACTGTTTCTTTGAGACCTTCTAGGCTCATCTCTAACTTTCTTCAGCAACCCAATTTCACCCAATGTCACTTTACTCTTACTGTCTGCAAACATCCCTACCACTTTCGCTTTGCTACGTTCTTTTAATCCTCCTAGGCAGTTCCCAAATAATTTTCTTGTTTTTCAAGTCCTTTCTATTTAGTTTGCGTCTGACCAGTTCATAGGTTTCATTTGTGGCTCTAAAATCTACATTGAATGGTCCTACCTCCAGTTTCTGACCCAGAGAGACTATGGATCTTAGTTGCTGTCATCTGACCGAGCAAGACTGATACACACAAAAATTTAGAGAATGTCATGGAAATCTTATCTCTAATGGAAGGTGAAGTATAATAGATAAACAGGAAAACTAAAGAGGGTAAAAAAAAATTGAAAACCAGATCTTGAACTAGTCTGCCTTAGGAATGTTCTACCCCAGGACCTATCTTCATAGAAGGTGGCAGCCACCATGCTGTGGCGGAACATTGCACGCGGCTCTGCTGAATCCAAGAGCAGCCTTACCTCACACACCGGAGACGGCTCCAGCTGCGTTTGACCACTGTAGGTATGAGGAGGGAAAAAGATATAAAGTGGAGTTTAAAGCACACATACTTCAATGTAAAAAGAGAAAACACTGAGTTTAAAAAGTTCAACACACTTCAGTGCAGAATCTTGTAATTCTAAGGCTTCTGCTGATTCCTTTGGATAAAAGTTTACCACGTTTTTCTCTGTAATATTGGTGCTTAATCTAAAGAGTAGGGGGGAAAAGATGTTAGCAATTTATTGAAATTTTAATAAATCCTACTGCTTTTGGTCATATTTAGTTTAAAATTTTAATATATTAAAAATTATGTTTACCATTAGGACTAAGTAATGAAAGGTTTATGGTAAAAATTTCAAACTACATGGTATGTTCCAATAATGTGCCAAATTTAATATAATTTTCTGACTGCTCTTTGTCAAAATTCAACTTATTTGCAATATAACAGTAATTTCTGATACTCATAATATTCATAGGTAGTACACAATAAATTTTATTCTAGAATTTGATTGAGTTACAGAAGCAAGTAAAGTTGCTAAGGATACTCTATTATGGTATATGTACTAAGGGCCCTTAGTTTTAAAAGGAAGATCTCTCTGATCTACACTAGTACCCTCATTAAAAATAAAAGAATTCATAAGCAATTTGATATGCATTATTTTTGAAAAGACCTTAGTTTCTAAATTTCTGAAATTTTAAAACCAGAAATTTCTGTAATTTATATAAATGTTACAAAGTTATCTTAAAAGGTAGGAATGAGTTCATAGTATAGACGCCTATTAAAAATGCTATAAAATCAACAATCAGAAGTCCTTAAGAGAAGAAACCAAGATAAAGGCAAAATAGGATAATAACTTACAAAAGTCTCAATCTATGAAATATGAGCTAAAGAAAAAATCCAATGTGTATGTAAAGTTTTTGTTACTAATATTCAGTCCCAAGCAGCTAGAAATAAATGACCTCTTGAAGTGTCCTCTTTTTATCAGAAACAAACACTGGACTAGATCACAGAAGCATTATTATAAAGTTAGAATTATCTTTATAATTATTTCAGGATGAACAACAAAGATCTAAAGCAGCCAAAGGAGTGAATTATTTGAGGGAGGAAATGAAATCCATGTAACACTTTACAACATACTATCATTTTAAAATATCACCCATAAAGATGCAAATCAACTATCACTTGGAAGGTTGCTCCTACAATTAGGCAAACACTCACCATTCCCACTTGCTCAACATCCTTGGCAACTCATTGCCTCAGACATTTCCAACCTGGATAGGAAGAATCTCACAATTCTCAGTTCATCCCACTTCTCATGAAGGATGGCAAAATTGAGGTCCAGACAGGAAGCCACGCCCCCTCTCTAGGTCACTTGGATCTTACCTCTGGGTTCCAGTCTCATATTCCCATGCCACTGCTATTTCCACCTAAATAGACTGCTCTTTGTTGCTTTGGGCTCATATATTAATCAATCTAGAACTTGTAATAAAATTTTATTGGGAGAATGATAAAAGATGTAAATGTGGAAGTATTAAAACAGTATAAAGTGTGAACCCAGTTGAGGCCTTCTCTGTCACGTCCTGTCTTCAAGGCTCTGTCCTGTGCTCACATGCCCTTTCCATCCATTTGCTTGCCCTTGAGAACCTCATCCTCTTAAATGGTTTCTGTTACTTCAGCACCTTGTGAAAATGACTTTCCAATCTAACTCTCAAAGTCCCAGATATAAACATCTAGCAGCTGAATGTACATCACCTTGGGTATTATTCAGCACATCTTAAGCTGACCCCAACATCCTCTTCAAAACTGCTGTCCCTCCTGATTCCCCATCTCAGACAGAGATGCCAGGGACTCAGGTCTAAAACACCTTGGACCATTCCCTCCCAGCCTTCTCACCACCCACTTCATGTAATCATCAAAGAACTACAATACTTACCACTAACTATAATATATACAGTATTAAAAATACTTAGAAACACTTACAGAAAAATCTCCATCATAATATACTTCCTTCCAGTTTTAATTTTTTCTTAGCTTCTTGAACATTTGAAACCTAATCCTATTTATATTATTGGGATCAAACTTTAAGCATTTTATATACTTTTTTTAACATTAGCATTACATAATGAGCATTCTAATACTGGAAACTTTAATAAATATTTTATTGGTTACATTATATCCCACCTTATTAATAACCAAAATATATTTCCTTTTTTCCAAATATTTGCTATTAAAATACCTCCCCCTTCACAATCTTTGTTCATATCCTTTAGCCCCTTAGGATAAGTTTCTAGAATTCTTTTCAATAAATGGTTTCTATATTTTTTAAACCACAACTACATATTACTAGGATGCCTTCTGGAATGGTTTTGCCAATTTATCTTCCCACTAGTAGTTTATATACTACTTCAAGTCCTCACAACCCTAAAAGTAAGTACTTGTAACACACACACACACACACACACACACACACACACACACACACACAGGTTCTTTTGTCCATTTTCTACCTTCTAATTACCTTGGTTTAGGATATGAAACTCAGCTCTCTAAAGAGCATGTCTTGATCAGGCACTTAGTAAAAAGGTAGGCCTGAAACAATGATTAGAAAGAATTAACAACATGAATAATCATATTTTTTATCCATCATTATCTTCCCTGCATATCCTATATAATAAAAGCCTAATATGTTGACCGAAAGGTGGAAGGACCGGTGGAAGGACTGGTCACTATGATGTACACTGACCACCAGGGGGCAAACGCTCAACGCAGGAGCTGCCCCCAGCCCGCAGGCCCCAGGCTAGCCAAGGCAGGTGCCACCTGAGGCCCACCCCTCCTCCATCACCCCGCCAGTTGCCCCACAGATCAGCCTTGCTCACCGGCCAGGCCTAGGGACCCTACCCATGCACAAGTTTTGTGCACTGGGTCTCTAGTAATAAAATAAAGTCTCAGCTCCCTAACAACATTCAAAGTCATCCCCTGCCCCACTCCAAATGTCCCCCTGGTGATTCTCAGTGCTGGCTGCACATCAGAGGCACCAGCATTACTTTTATAAAGTGGAAATGGCTAGAACCCAAACTCACAAGTAATGTCAAGGGTGTCTGTTTTGAAAGTTCCACAAGTGATACTGAAGCATGGCCAGGGTGGAGATCATCTTATCTGCCTGAGATTTTTGAAACTTGCTCCTTTCTTTTTGACCTCCATAACTTTGCCCAAGCTTTTAATTCAATCCAGAATTTGCCTTCTCCTTGAAATTGCTAGTTACTAAAGGTTAATACCCAAACCTTTAGGAAGGCTGGTCTAGCCAGCTCCCATTTTTCATCTGGGATCAGGTGACACTCTATCAATTTTTAAGCAAGTTAATCAATTACACTTACAATAACTACTCAAGGCAATCTCCATCTACTATAGTTTAAGTATATCCCCCAAGGTGCACACTGTAGATCTTCCTATGCTCTAAGCACTCAATTAATGTCTGTAGAATCAAAATGCTTTTCAATCAACAGCTAAAGATTTTCAGTCATACTCAATCTGACCCATCACTATTTTTTTCAGGGCCTGACAACACTGGTAGTATACACTCACTAACCACCTTTTCCTAAATTCCCAGAACCGAGCTGAAATCAGCGTGGTGTGATTTCCACATTCACTACATTACAAGACCACATAATTTTCATATTTAAATTCCCAGGACCCCTGAAGAGTTTACCAGGGATAGGCTTTGGATCTATTTCTCTAATGATAAGGTAGTTATTACCTGATACCAAGTATATTGTCTTACTGAAAAATACTTTGTCAATAGGAATTTCATTATCCTTAACTAAGCAACCAAAAAATGAATCTAAAGCATATAGTAGTTATTGACAATGGCTAATCTAATTTAAAAATCACCTTGTAACCCAAATCTTTAGAAATATATTATTTAATTAACATATATTTGCCATGATCAAATAAATATGGTAGTACCACTTGGCATAATGATTCTTCCCTTTCTGGAAAATCTCCCTTGTAGTTCTATAAACAGGAATTACCATATTTCTGTTTTGTTGTTTTTTTAATCCTCACCTGAGCATATTTTTCCATTAATTTTTAGAGAGTGAAGAGAGAGGGAAAGACAGAGAAATACCCATGTGAGAGAAACACATCGATTGGTTGCCTCCTGCAGGAGCCCTGACCAGAGCCAGGGCTGGGAGGAGCCTGCAACTGAAGTATGTGCCCTAGACCTGAATCGAACCCGGGACTTTTTGGTCCGCAGGCCGATGCTCTACCCACTGAGCCAAACCAGCTAGGGCCATATTTCTGTTTTCTAAGAATTATACCAAAAATACCCATATGAATTTCAGGAAGAGTGAATAAATTTCACTGAAGAATGGAGAAAGGGAGAACTGATTTCAATCCCTACAGAAGTTTGACTCTTATTTATGGTCTTGGGAAAACAGGCACTTAACATGACTTCTCTATTAGTGGTTAGACAGAGCCCATATTGTGTATATAACTATCTTTATAAAGTGAGATGTGTTCCATAAATTAGTATGTATTATTTGCACATGAAGCCTGGGCCAAAGAAAGACATGCATACCTGTTGGGATCTTGCAGCAAATCTACTGCTTCTCTCAGCTGTTCAATCATTGCTATAGTCATTTCCTGGTCTTTAGATGAACTTATTCAGCAGCATGAAACCGGGCATGAGAATGAAAACCATCACAGAATATGAATATCATCTAAGTTCTTATGAGCAAAATTACAAAAATCCATCTAACATATAAAAAACTGATTTTGACCTGGCTCTCTGTGACCTTGGGCAAAATAATCAATCTCTCTGTGCCTCAGTTTTGTCATCTGTAAAATGGGGAACAACAAATAGAACTTAATAGGATTGTTGTAAAGGTGAAATGGGGTACCTGTAAAGGTGAAGTGAGGTATTTAGGATAGTGCTTGGCATGTGGTATTTAATAAATGCTAGCTATTACAATTATTAAACTTAGGATCAAAGCATTAGATTTTCTCAGATCTTGAAACTGAAGAGCCTGGGTAAAGAAAGGGGACCGGGGCTACTTTAGGTCCAGTTGTCAGCTCCTTCATACAAAAGGAAGGAAGCTAGATTCTTCACTTTAGAAGTCCTATCTAATTCCCTGAATCACACATTTCTACCTCCAGTCTCAAATCTGATAAAATTTGGGGCCAAGGAAAAGGTATGACTTGGTACTGTATTGCCCCAACACTGTGACAATAAGCATCAGACAGAGGAAAACTGGCTACTTCTTATCAATATCAGCTACCCAAAGAAAAGCAGACCAGAATTCTTATCATGACAGGGCTTCCATTCTGCTTAAACCATGAACTTTACAGGATAGTGGCTCATAACTAGGCCTTGGTACTCACATTCCCTCGGATTGCCAGTGTATATCCTCTTCTATCCGTAATGGTTCTTCACAGTCTTCTGTCCTATCCTGGGGAAGAACACATGGGTTTTCTGATAGCCACTGGCCATCAACAGTCAACAGTCAAACCCTATCCCAGCCCATGTTAATGGAAGTACTATTCACAATAGGCAAAAGGTGAAAACAACCCAAGTGTTCCTCAATGAATGAATGAATAAACAAAATGTGGTCAATACATACAATGGAATATCATTCAACCTTAAAAAGGAAAGAAATCCGAGACCTGCTACAAAGCAGAGGAATATTCAGGACATTGTGCTAAGTGAAATAAGTCAGTCACAAAAAAACATACTATATGATTCCACTTTTATGAGATACCTAGAATAGTTAAATTTATGAAGATAGAAAGTAGAATGGCAATTGCCAGTGGCTTGGGAAGGGGGAGGTTTGGGGAGATAGTATTTAATGGGTAAAGTGTTTCAGTTTTACAAGATGAAAGGAGTTCTGGAGATGGATGGTGGGGATAGCTACACAATAACATGAATGTGCTTAACATCACTGAATTTTACACTTAAAAAATATCTAGGATGATAAGTTTATGTTATATTTATACTAGAGGCCTGGTGCACGAAATTCGTGCATGGAGGGGGGTTGTCCCTCAGCCCAGCCTGTACCCTCTCCAATATGGGATCCCTCTCACAATCCAGGACTGCTGGCTCCCAACTGCTTGCCTGCCTGCCTTCCTGATTGCCCCTAACCACTTCTGCCTGCCAGCCTGATCACCCCCTAACCACTCTGCTGCCAGCCTGTTTGCCCCCAACTTCCCTCCTCTGCTGGCCTGGTCACCCCTAACTGCCCTCCCCTGCAGGGTTGATCACCTCCAACTGCCCTCCCTTGCAGGCTTGGTCCCTCTCAACTGCCCTCCCTTGCAGGCCGGGTGCCTCCCAACTGCCCTCTCCTGCTGGCCATCTTGTGGTGGCCATCTTGTGTCCACATGGGGGCAGGATCTTTGACCACACGGGGGCAGCTATATTGTGTGTTGCAGTGATGATCAATCTGTATATTACTCTTTTATTAGATAGGATAGAGGCCTGGTACAGGGGTGGGGGCCAGCTGGTTTGCCCTGAAGGGTGTCCCGGATCAGGTGGGGGTTCCCTTGGGGTGTGGGGCGGCCTGAGCGAAGGGCCTGTGGTGGTTTGCAGGCCGGCCACGCCCCCTGGCGACCCAAGCGGAGGCCCTGGTATCTGGAATTTATTTTCCTTCTACAATTGAAACTTTGTAGCCTGGAGCGGAGCCAAGCCTGGGGCTCCCTCCGAGGCCGGCAGCCATTTGTGTTGGGGTTATAATTGAAACTTTGTTGCCTTAAGCGGGTGGGCCCGGCCAGGGTGTGCGGAAAGTTTTGCTTCCCCTGTTGCTGGCGGCAACCCTGGCCTGCTCTCTCAAGCTCCATTCTGCCGCCATTTGTTTGAATTTGTTTACCTTCTATAATTGAAACTTTGTAGCTTGAGTGGAGGCTTAGGCCTGGCTAGGGCAGGCGGAAAGCTTGGCTTCCTCTGTTACCTAGGAAACCTTGCTCTCTGTGGCTGTAGCCATCTTGGTTTGGGTTAATTTGCATACTCGCTCTGATTGGATGGTTGGGCGTGGCTTGTGGGTATGTCGGAGGTATGGTCAATTTGCATACTTGTCTATTATTAGATAGGATTACTATAATTAAATATAAAATTTAAAAAAAAGAAAACCTAGCCTAGGACCACAATACTTGTTAACCTACTGTCAAAAATTTAAAACATAATTCCTTACTGCTGTCTTAGCATCTCCTGATGTCCAAAGATTCTTCTGTTGGGCTTGTCAGTCACATGAGAATGCATTCTGGCATTTGTAAGAGGAGAAAAGGGTGTGTGTGTGTGTGTGTGTGTGTGTGTGTGTGTGTGTGTGTGTGTTTGGGAAAAAAGAATGTATCAAATAGTTAACAACAGAAAATGCCTCAAATGACATCCAATAAGCTTCATATATGCAACATCCAGATTTCACTGAAATTCCTGCCCCCATATCCCTGATTTTCTCAAAGAAACATTGGTGGGAGTATTGGAAAGGTGTGTACCACTGTTGGAACTTCCAGATGCTTCTTTCTACTTTCTGCTCTGATACAGAGAAATGCTACTTTTGCTCAGCCAACAGCTAGAACAGAAGCCACCCTGAATGAGTGTATGTTTCTCTGACAAGGAAGGTACAACAACCAAAAGGACTGTTTTCTGCTTCAAGGTTCTGACACGTTGTTAACTCAGGCCCAGCCAATTCTGCAGATGTGTCACTGAGAACGAGTCTTCTTCCAAAGAGGTGGCTTGCTACCTGATGCCAGTCTGTGGCTTGAAAATACTCAGACATTTTCTATATTGACTATACTTTTAGTGCATAATAAAGTCAACATATAAATTATTGTGCCACACCATCCAAATGATAGTGAAATTCATGGGAGAAAATACACTACCATATATGACTGAGAAAACATGTTCGTATCTTTTCTTGTTGGGCTTCAACTACAGGAGCCATGGGCATTTCCTTCTAATTTTAAGTTTCATAATAAAAAGTTGCCAATAGTATGAAATACTGGTTTTTCTTATAGTATGCAAAATAGGGCTTACTGGGTTTCTTTTGCTAAGTTACATAGACGATCCTCATTATTTGCAAATTCCATATTTATAAATTTGCCTACTCAATAAAATTTACTTGTAACCCTGAAATCAATACTCATGGTGCTCTAGAGTCATTCGCAGGCATGCAGAGAACTGAAAAATCCCGAGTTCCCGACATGCACAGTTCCAGCTGACCATGAGCAAGGAAACCCTCTGCCTTCTTGTTTCCGCTGTCATAGTGTAAACAAGTGTCCTTTAGAGTCTAGTTAGTGCAACATATTCACATTTTTGTGCTTTTTGGGGTTGATTTTGCTGTATACAATGCCCCCAAGCAAGGTACTGAAGTGTGGTCTAATGTTCCTAATCACAAGAAGGCTGTGGTGCCCCTTAACAGAGAAAACATGTTAGACAAACTTCACTTAGCCATGAGTTGGTGGTGTGGACTGAAAGTTCAATGTTAATTAATCAACAAAACATATTAAATAAAGTGTTTTTAAATAGAAACACACATAAATACAATAAAATCCATTAAACACAATAAGTGAGATTATGTATTGACCATTTGACAGGGAACTTAACCCTGTACTTACACTTTGGAGCAATGGCTCAGTATTAGATAATTCAGTGTTTGAGGTGACTTTATACAACAGAACTACTGAGAATAATGAGAATCAAATGTAGTTACAAAAACAAAATATGCTAATTCAGTGAAGGAGAGAAAACAGGGTTATATAAAACACAACTCTGGCTCTTCAAGGACTGAGTGGTCGGCACATTGTTGGCTTTCAAGTACACTCTCACAGGTTTTTAAAGGGATGCAACTCAAGGCTGGTTTTCAATGTATGACTTTTCATTGTAGATTTAGTTTTATTTTATTAGTAGTAGTTCTTTGCTCAAGTTTCCAAGAGAGGCCTCTTGCAGGAGTGGACATCTAGGAAACATTTGCAGAATAGGTTTCTACATCCCTATTTACTCCTCTAGACTCTACCCTCAGGGTCCATTTCCACAAAGCCCTTTGCTTCCTAAAATCTCTGAATCTAGGGAAATTTGCTTTTCTGAAACAAAATGCTTTATTTTACTAACTGCTTTGATTGTTATCCTTCAGAGTTTCCATTTTTACTTTAGATTCTCAACCTAAGATAAACTCTTCATAAAATAAAGACGAAAGCCCAATTTTCCATGTTTTATGACAGGCTTACTCCAGAGCTGATAGATAGGGGTCAAATCTGGGAGAATCTTATGAAAACTACTGGCCTCAGAGCAATATCATTAGAATTGCACTGTAGGAGAATGGCTGGCGGCAGAACATAAAGTGTGCAAGTGTGTGCGCACACGCATGTGCATGCAGGGGGCAGGACGTTGAGTGAGAAGTTGGGGTAGGTGGGACTCTTGCAGTCATCAGAATTAGAAATGATAAAACTTAACTAAAGCAATGTCAATAGAGGTAGAGGGCACAAACGAGGCAGTGGCTATGAGATATTTTGAAACAAGAATTGATGGATTAGATATAAAGAGTTAAGTATTTCTGTGTTTCATCCTTCTACAGGCATACCTCGTTTCATTGCACGTCACTGTATTGAGTTTCACAGATATTGGATTTTTTTTTTTTAAATCGAAAGTAAGACCCTCCACTAAGAAAAATATTATGACTTACTGAAGGCTTAGATGATGGTTACAAATTTTTAGCACTAACGTATTTTTTAAATTAAGGTATATACATTTTTTCAGAACAATGCTATTGCAAACTTAATAGATTACAGTATAGTGTAAACATACTTTTAATATGCACTAGAAAAACCACAAAATTCATGTGACTCACTTTGTTGAATTATTTGCTTTATTGCAGTGGTCTGGAACCAAACCCACAATATCTCTAAGGTATGCCTGTATATAACTTCTTAAAATCATCTTAGTTTCTACAAATGTAAGTACTATGTCAGGTTCTTTATTTTTGTCTTGAGAACATAAAAGACCTCTTGAGTACACCAGGGTACTTATTATACAGTGTAAATTCACAATTTTCCTCACAGTTCCCTTGGAGGTGATGGCCAAAGACGGTAGTTTAGACAGACTCCAGCCATTCTAACACAATTCTCAGGAAATAAGGATGTGCTCTTAGAGACCCCATGCTTGGCTTTAACACATTAACTCAAAGACCACCATCTCTCAGAAGCCACATCAAATCTGAATTTTACCAAATGAACCATCCTTGCATTCTTTGGTGCCACAACCTGAACCAAAAAGACTGGCAGAAACATACCAAGGCACTTAATCACGTCTCCACATGAAACCTTAACTACCAGCTTCAGTAAAAGGCTAGTTTTCCTCTCTTCTTTTTGCTGCCACTACGATGAAGCTTGGCAACTTCACCCAACCTTTCAACACCTCACTGTAACTACAACGGTTCTGGAACAACTGTCCTCAGAGTGAACTCCCAAAAACGGAAGACATTCATTTCCAGGTCCTGAAAGTCTCCATATTTCTCTTTATACTGTGGACATACTCCCAAGAAAAGCATTCACCTAGAGTACATTGAAGAGAATGTGAAACTTGTCTAGTTTGCCTTTTACTGAATGGTAATGGGTAACTCTGACATTTGCTAATGAATACAATGCACTGAGCAATGGCAAGATGAGTAATTTCTGAATACAAAAGAAAACCATATACATATGCCAACAAATGAAAAGGTATGTATGGGAGGGACTGGCTCCTAATGTCAGAAAATAAATACTGAGGCCCTGGTGGGTAGCTAATTTGGTTAGAGAATCCCAATGTGACAAGGTTGAGGGTTCAATTCTCAGTCAGGACACTACAGGAATATAGGAAACAACTAATGAATGCATAAACAAGCAGAACAATAAATTGGTGTCTCTCTCTCTTCTCTCCTCCCTCCTCTTCTCCCTCTAAAATCAATCAATTTTACAAAAAAAAGAAAAATATACTGAGCTTTGAGATGTTATAAAGGAAGGTGGCAGTAAGATGACATTTAAGGTGATGCATTGGTAACCTTGAATCAAACAGAAGTAAATAAATAAATAAATTAGTTGATCCTCAACTTGCCTTAATATAATTTATAAATTCCGAGTGGAGAACATCTGTTCCATGTGTAAATTGGTCTCTTTCTTCTCCAGAGTTGTCATTGTCACCAAGGGAAGGCTTTGATTGAAATTCCTGATGAAAGTCCCCTATTAGAAAAAAACAGACAGACAGAAAGCATGATTTCACAAACTGATGAACAAAATACAGATTACCCTGAAATGTATCATCTAATCATTTCAATTTTCTCTCTTACCTTTTAAGGAGGTATATGACTGACCCAAGTTTTCTCTTCCCTGAATGATATAAGGAAAAGATAAAAGAAGAAAGAAGAGAAAGAAAAGCAAAAGAAACAAAAAGCCATAAACTAAACTTAAAAAGTTAAAAGCTTCTATATGGCTTAGTTTTTTTTGAAAGAAATGAGCATGATTAAAAATGGTGGAGGAGTAAGTGGATGCTGCACGAACACGCTCCCAGGACCAAACTGGATTTACAACTAAATTACAGAAAAACTTCCAGACTAATCAATGGAAGACTCACTGGAAAGAACCCTGATAACCCAGGATGGAAAGTGGAGACAGCAGCTGAAGTTCCAGAGAGATATCTCAGCTGTGGAGGGTTCCCATTGATAACTCTCAGGTCTCATCCCTAAGCTGGGCTGCCCAGCAGAGAGCACCAGAACTGAGAAAGGTGCCCACAGAACATCTGCATGTGAAAAGCAGCAGGGTTGCTATCTGCCAGGGAAAGACTGCTGGAAATGCAGGCACCCTCTTAAAGGGCCAAAACACAAAATTCCCTGTGCAGCCACTCACCTTGTGATCCGGCAGAGGGAGGGCAGAGTGGACTAGAGCTATGTAAGCAGAAGCCAGGTTTGGGGGCTCTGGGGTTAGAGTTCAGAAGACTGACACCCTGGTTTCCTGTGCTGAGTCATTCCCTCACACTGTGGAGGTCATCTTTCTCATGCAGACAATTGCTATCTAGGCGGTTTTGCCTCGGGGGTATACAGTTGACTCACCTTATTGGAAAAAAAATCCTTTCCTCAAGGTGTGGAGTTTCTGAGGCCCATTAAGGGACTGAGAATAACAATTAGCCTCCAGGTAGAAGCAATTGCACCACCCTGTTGGGAAAACTCTTGCCATACCTGTGGATGATTGCCTGAGGGCTATTTAAGACTAAATCCAATCAGACTGCTAGCAGAGCAGACTCAAAGCTGGGGACTTTGAGTCTTTGCCTGATCTCATTAGACAAAAACAGTATTTGACACTGTCCTGCACTAAAGAATGAGAGAGGCATAGAAGATCTGCCTAATATATAGTCACAAAACCAAACAGGCACCCAAAATGAGGAGACAAAGAAACAATACCCAAATTAAAGAACAAGAGGAATTCTCCAGAAGAAGATATAAATGAAATGGAAATAAGAAACTTATCTGAAAAAGAGTACAGAATATTGATGGTAAAGATGCTCAACAGCATGAGAAAAGATGTAGTAACTATGAAAACAGAAATAAAGGATGACATAGCACAAATAAAGAACACATTGGAAGGCTATCATTCAAAATAGAAGGTGAAATAAAGAGCTTCCCGGACAAAAAAAAAAAAAGGAGTTCATCACCACCAAGCCAGCATTATAAGAAATGCTAAAGAAACTGCTGTAATGAGAAGAAGAGAGAAAAAAACCTAGGCATACAGAATTAAAATGGCAATAAATAAGTACACATCAATAATAACCTTAAATGTAAATGGATTAAATGCTCCAATCAAAAGAATAGTATAGCTGAATGGATATGAAAGCATGACACAACTATATCTACAAGAGACCCACCGCAGAAGAACAGACTTACATAGGATGAGAGTGAAGGGATGGGGAAAAACATTTCCATGCAAATAGAAAAGAAAAAAAGCTGGGGTAGCAATATTCATATCTGACAAAATAGACTTCAAAATGAAGGTCATCACAAGAGACAACAAAAATCACTACATAATACTAAAGGGATCAATCCAACAAGAGGACATAACCCTAGTAAACATAGATGCACCCAATAAATGAACATCTAAATATATATAAAAAACTTCTAGAGGACTTTAAGGGAGAGATCGACAACAATACAATCATAGCAGGGGACTTTAACACTCCACTGACTTCAATGGATAGAACTTCTAGACAAAAAATTAACAAGGAAACAGTGACTCTAAAGGACATGATAGATCAGATGGATTTAATTGACATTTATAGAACATTTCACCCCAAAGCTGCAGAATATACATTCTTCTCAAGTGTACATGGGTCATTCACAAAGATGGACCACATGTTAGGAGACAAAAAAAGTCTCTACAAGTTCAAGAAGATTGAAATCAGATCAAGCATCTTCTCAGATCACAGTGGGATGCAATTAGATATCAACTACAGTAAAAACATCCCAAAACATTACAACACATGGAGGCTAAATAGCACTTCAAGAAAGAAATTTAAAAACAAATGAAAACAAACACACAACAAGCCAAAATCTCTGGGACATAGCAAAAGCAGTCCTGAGAGTGAAATTCATAGCACTATAGGTATACCTCAAGAAACAAGAAAAATCAGCAATAAACTATTTAACCCTACAACTTAAAAAACTAGAAAGAGAGCTATAAAAAAAGCCCAGAGTAAGTAGAAGAAAGGAAATAATAAAGATTAGAGCAGAAATAAATGACATACAGACTAAAAAAATATATTAAAAAATCAATGAAACCAAGAGCTGGTTCTTTGAAAGGATAAACAAGATTGACAAACCATTAGCCAGACTCATCAAGAAACAAAGACAGAGGTCCCAAATAAATAAAATCAACGAAAACAGAGAAGTAACCATTGACACCACAGAAATACAAAGGATTGTAAAAAAATACTATGGACAACTATATGCCAATAAGTTGGACAAACTGGATGAAATGAAAAAATTCCTAGAAAAACACAATCTCCCAAAACTGAATCAGGAAGAATCCGCAAACCTGAATAGGCCAATACAACTGATGAAATAGAAGCAGTAATCAAAAAACTTCCAGCAAACAAAAGCCCAGGTCTGTATGGTTTTACAGGGGAGTTTTACCAAACATTCAAAGGACTAACACCTACACTCCTCAAATTAGTTAAAAAAATCCAAGAGGAGGGAACACTTCCCAGCTCTTTTTATGAGACCAGCATTATCCTTATTCCGAAACCACATAAAGACACTACAAAGAAAGAGAATTACAAGCCAATATCCCTGATGAACATAGATGCTAATATTCACAACACAATATTAGCAAATCGGACCCAGCAATATCTTAAAGAGATCATACACCATGACCAAATGGGATTTATTTGAGGAATGCAAAGCTGGTACAATATTTGCAAATCAATAAACGTGACACATCACATAAACACATCGATAGATGAAGAAAAAGCATTCAACAAAATCCAACACCCTCTTTTTATTAAAAACTCTCAGCAAAGTGGGAATAGAGGGAGCATATCTCAACATGATAAAAGCCATATAGGACAAACCAACAGAGAACATACTCAATGGGCAAAAACTAAAACTATTTCCTCTAGAAACTGGAACAAAACAGGGATGTCCACTTTCACCACTCTTATTCAACATAGTACTGGAACTGCTAGCCACCTCGATCAGGCAAGAAGAAGAAATAAAAGGCATCCAAATTGGAAAAGAAGTAAAACTCTCATTATTTGCCAATGACATGCTATTGTATATAGAAAACTCTAAAAACTCCATTAAAAAACTACTAGATTTAATAAGTGAATTTGGCAATGTAGCAGGATACAAAATCAACACCCAAAAATCAATGGCTTTTTTTATACACCAATGATGAATTCTCAGAAAGAGAAAATAAACAAACAAACAGCGGTGGATTGGAGGGAGTAAATGGGGGGAGGGGGAAGGGGACATTTGCAATATTTTCAACATAAAGATTTATTTTTTTAAATCAAATTCCATGTTATGCTTTTTAAAAAATCATATATGAGCATTTATTCTAAAAATGCTGGCAGTGTGGGAGAGCAGCAGGTCATCCACAAAACTCTGCTCTGCTCACATCTTACGTTTTTCTTTTTTAAATATATTTTTATTGATTTCAGAGCAGAAGGGAGAGGGAGAGAGAGACAGAAACATCAATGATGAGAAAGAATTATTTTTTTAAAATATATTTTATTGATTTTTTACAGAGAGAAAGGGAGAGGGACAGAGAGTTAGAAACAGCGATCAGCCGCCTCCTGCACACCTCCCACTGGGGATGTGCCCGCAACCAAGGTACATGCCCTTGACCGGAATCGAACCTGGGACCTTTCAATCTGCAGGCCGATGCTCTATCCAGAGCCAAACCAGTTAGGGCTATGAGAGAGAATTATTGATTGGCTGCCTCTTGCATGTCCCTCACTGGGTATCGAGGCCCCAACCTGGGCATGTGCCCTGACCGGGAATCGAACCCTGACTGCCTAGTTCAGGCATCCTCAAACTACGTACAGGCTGCGGGCCACATGCGGGTGTTTTTGCCGTTTTGTTTTTTTACTTCAAAATAAGATATGTGCAGTGTGCATAGGAATTTGTTCATAGTTTTTTTAAAACTATAGTCTGGCCCTCCAATAGTCTGAGGGACAGTGAACTGGCCCCCTGTTTAAAAAGTTTGAGGTTGACGCTCAACCATCCAACCACGCTGGCCAGGCATGTCTTATGTTTTTAAGGCACAAAGAAAAGAAAGTATAAGAGAGCTTTTGTGTTCTAAGTAATGTGTGATGAGTAAATATTTCAAATTCAAAATTCAACAAATACTTACTGAGCAACTACTAAATGTCAGGTATGCTAAACATTGTAGGAATTTAAAAAGCTAGTCACACCTGACTCATGGTCCTTAAGTAGCAAACAACCTCAAGGAAGAGTGTGGGAATAAACTAAAACAAGAATCTAACATCCTAACAACAAAAGATGTGACTATGGCAAGGGCCACATAGGGAAGAAAGCACTCTGAGCACATCCAACTAGGCTGTGTTCCAGACTCTGCAATCCGGAGGGTGAAGGGGAGGCAAAAGGAGCACAAATCTGAAGACTAAAAAGGACCAGGTAGGACCACCATGAAGGACTCCTGGCCAGCAGAATACTCACTTCTACAACAGATGTGAAAAATTCACTACCAACAAATTATATAATTTTTTTAAAAGTTGCCTAAAACACTATCTGCTATACTGCATAATGTAATAAAACTTATCTAAATTAATGAAGTAGCAGTTATATTTTTGCATAAAGTATACAGTTATAGTTTTGGACAATATATGGTTCCAATCATTATCTCAGATCAATAAATGCTAAACTTACATCCTCACTTAAAAACCTAAATGTAAGAAGTGAAAGCAAACATTAAGTTTGAGTTAGTTTAAATGGTTCACCCGTCACTAAAGAAAGCATATTCAAACTATTAGGTAATAATATGCATATTAATTTAATTCTATACTATTCATACATCATGAAATAGTCTCTGTCACAAATTAGTAAACACTAAATTTTAGTATTTTCTTTAAAAATCACTGAACAGGAGCAGTCTAAATACTGCCATAATGTAATCAAATGAGGGCTTCATGAGTGGGGCTTTCTGGGGTCCTGGTAAAGTCCCATTTCTTGAACTGGGAGCTGGTAATATGGTTCACTGTGTGAAACACACCAGTAATATATGTAATATATTACTAGTATTTTGAAAGTATGCAGGACATCATTTGATATGATCAAAGAACCATAGAATTTTTAAAGCTATAGAAGCAGTTAAAGATCACCTAATCTAATCACTTACTAGTACAGGTGAGAGGATTAAGGTCCATTAACTTGTCCAAAGTCAAGCTGGGGGATACAACTCAACTACATCTCCGACCTTCACTTGTAGTTAGCTGTGGCCATACAACCAAGTCTAGGGTATAAAGGCTGGATGCTCCTCCTAGGCCCAGTCCATAAAAACTTCTTTGAGCAAATCTCCATGTGCTCCCCCTTCTGTTTTGAAACAGAAGGATTCAGAAACTTTGAAAGTCTTATGTTAAAGACTGTGAAACTCAGCATGAAAGAAGTTTGGGTCCTTGAATCACCACTTGAGGGCAGTTGCCTGTCAATCAATCACTAACTCTATTTGAACTTAATTTGGATTGTATTAAAGTTTAAACCAATGAGATTTGGGGATTTTATGTATTACAATAAAGTTATTCTAAATAATATATCTGCATATATTTTCTTTCAAATAATGGATTTAAAGAATCCATATAAATCTTCAGAATGAGAACAGCTTCACTATTTACTAGCTGCATGACCACTGGCACGTTACTTAAACTCTCTGAGCCTCAGTTTCCTCTATAAAATTGGGATAATTAGGAGTATCCACTTCAGAGTTTCGAAGTTTCAATGAGATCATCTTCACAGATTAGCATAGTACCTGGTGCATAGTAAATGTGCAATAAAAATTAACTATTATTATTGCCATATTTGTGCATATTGTAAACACAGCATTTTAAACTTAAAAAACGAGCACTTTCTCCCCGTCTTTCATTCTCAGACCTTTTATGGGACTAAGGTGATGGCATGAGTCCTCCTTGATGATCTGTTCTTCTTCCATGATATTTGACATCGGGACATTGAGGCTAACAGTGTCTTCATCAGAAGGCTAGAAAGAAACAAGGCACTGCTTCATTCAAGGAGAAGTGTTATCATGTAGATTAAGAGAATGCTATATGGTTAAAAAAACAACAGAGTGTTTTTAATATTGAGTAAGAGACACCATATACAAAGGACAATTCCATTTACTTATGTTTAAAAACAGGCAAAACTAATCTATGGTATTGAAATCGGGATAGTGGCTGCTCTTGGGTGAGTGGGTGGGCACATGAGTGAGGCTTTCTGGGGTCCTGGTAAAGTCCCGTTTCTTGAACTGGGAGCTGGTAATATGGTTCACTGTGTCAAATTCATAGAGCTAACACTCATATACTTCTCTGTACATGTTTTGAGCTGAAATTTGACCAGGTGCCTGGCGATATTTGCTAACCTAAGAGCCATAGTCAGGGTGCTAAGAAGGACTTGTGCAACACCTGACAGAACAAAGGAATACTTGCAAATATATCAACACAGGAGTCCTATGTAGAATCAACCATTTTAACAGTGACATTACTGTGAACTCTGACAACACTAATTTACCAAAACACCATTAAGGTTTCATGTGGTTCATCACAGAAAGTAGACAGTCAACCTCTGTGACAATATCTCATTTATTTACAGTGCACTTTACGTGCTTTATAAATTAAGCTTCAGTTTATTTCCCTGTTTTAGGATGAGGCTGCTACCTTAAATGTATAAAAGTGCTAAATAATTTTGTGCAATTTTTGGAGTAACACTGCAATTTGGTAATTGGAGTAAGTTTTCTCTGGAGGTATTGTTTCCCATACCAGTTGATGAAGTTTATTCAGAAAATGTCTGATTCTATTACAAATAAAATATGGCGCCTCATTTATTTTCCTATGTTTCCACTTCACTGTTGTTACTTAGTGATTTCCAAATCACAAGGACCAGGAACCTCACATCGGCTGATTTTGGCTTGTTCCTAAATTCCCGAGGCTATGACTTTCAGAGTACAGTGTTCATTTACTTTTGGACATTACACAAATTGTTTAGAAACTAGCAGAAAACAAATGTGCATTTCCTTCAATAAACAGAATTTTAATGAGGTCCCAATTTTTTGGCTTTTTAATCTTGAGAAAAATGTGTTTTTAACTTCTTACTGACAAATGCTAAAGCAATCAGATAATGGCAACAGCAATAAAGGGAACCAGGTGTGATCCTTGAACCCCACAATGAGATATAAATGGGGAGCAAGATCACCTGACCATAGATTGTAACATACTGCCTAACAAAGTAAAAACAGAAGACTACAATGGTTAATTCAGAACCTTTATCATTCTAAAAAACAAAATTTTTTGGAGGTATCCTCAGGTAATGAGGCTACCATGTGAGAATTGTGCTTCTTATTCTATTGAATGTAATCTCTACAATCCTTCTTTCTTCCACCCTCCTCCCATCTAAAAACTCAGCAAAATTTCAAAGATATGCATCTAGTTAAAAAGGAGAGAATAAACTCTTGGCTTCCTCTTTTAAAATGACATTAGCATCCTATTTATACTAAGTGAGAACAGAAGGATAATGAAGTTCTTTGTGCAATGTTTCATTAATGAACTTAATTATCCTTAGAAGGCAGGTAAGGATAAAGCAGAGGCTATTTTAATTTATTAGAAATAAGCTTAGGGTGAGTAATTTCTAAAACAATAGGGCATTTCAGGAGACTTATGAGTTTTAATAAAGCTAAGGGGGTTGAATTAAATACAACTTATAAAGCAATGTGTTGAGTATTTCCTCCCCAGGGAAACCATAGTGAACTATTCATGTGGCTCCATGAAAGTAATTTTTCTTTTATTAACAAGGCCTTTTTATCTGCCTCCTAACTCTTCTTCCTTTTGAAATAGTCTAAGCATCCTAGTATTTTTTTAAATACACTGTTTTATAAAGCATTTTTTTAAAATAAATTCAAATACCTTAGCTATACATTACACTCAAATGTCTGACGAGAACAGGAAATAGGCATTTTTCCTAGAGTCATACCACATATAATAAAAACATAGATTCCTTAGATGGGGTAATTGGCCTATTAATTATATCTTCAAAGAAGACTATAATGTCTCAAACTCTACAACAACAGAAACTCAGTAAGTTCCCTCACCAAGGGAAGATCTGATGCTACATCATGCCTACTCCACCTAGCCCTTCTGCCTCCCCAGGTCAAGAAGCCCCATTTAAAGGTATGCTAGTGAAGATTTGGGGAAATCCAATAGACTATGAATGATATAATAATTGTGCTAAGTAAGCTATTTTACCACCACTTGAGGAAGCTCTAGTGTTAGAGGCCCCTTAGCTTACAAATAATTAAACTTTTTACCAATGATCTAAAAAGAGTTCCAGGAAACAAATAGTGCTATAAAAAGTATGGCTATTCATAAAAGCATTTTCTTGGGGTAAACTGCTAAAATGCAATGTACATTTGATTCCTCAACATTTATGCATGCATATAACAATGTTTTCCTAAATTGTTCTGTCATTTAAAAACAATCATTTATCAAAAATGCCTCATGGATACCTGTACATCACTTAGTCATTTCATAATATTTATTAAGCATTCAAGAATATTCCAGAAAATGTGTGTGGGGAATAGGGGAAAGAGATAGGAATCCTACTCCTGAGACATTTGCAAAATATTAAAGACTTAGAAAAAGCTAACCATAGCTAATATTTATATAACACTTGGAGTATTTCAAATTGCTTTCACAAACATTATCACACATTCCCATGCAGAGGGTTAATGCCTTTTTACCAGAAAGGAGTTCAATTAAGTACAGCAGATCTATATAGAAGCAGAGAAAGAAAAAAAATCACGAACAGATCACAAAATTTACCTCTGTGGCTGATAATCGCTTATCTCCATTATCACTTCCAACGCCCGAATCAGAATCCTTCTTGCTGAGATAGATGCCATCAATATTGAATTCATATAAAAAATTAAAATCACAAAGTTCACAGATATGTCAATTTATATTCAAATAATGAGTTTGCTATACAAATTGTTATTATTACCACAAGGCAGCAAATCAATTCAGTATTAAAGGATGTTAAGACAAGGGCCTAATGAAAACCAGATACTTATACTGTCTAAAAGGAGCACAAAATAAATTCTTTGTGTTCAGGGTTTCATGGATTTACACTTTAATCAAATAATCTGTTTTTTGAAACAGTTAACAATTTTCTTATTTTACTGATTCTAGCATATAAAAAAGCAAAAAACAAAACAAAAGAAAAAAAAAACCACCCTAATTGCTTTTATGTCTTATGTTTTGAAATGTTGGTAATCTTTTTTTAATTTTATTTTAATCTTTATTGTTCAGATTATTACAGATGTTCTTCTTCCCCCCCCCCCCCATAGCTCCCCTCCACCCAGTTCCCACCCCACTCCAGGCCTCCCTCCGCCCCCCACTGACCTTGTCCATAGGTGTAAGCTCTTTGTCCAATCTCTTCCCACACTCCCCACAACCCCTTCTCCCCAAGAATTATCAGTCTGCTCCCTTTCCATGCCCCTGATTCTATTACATTCACCAGTTTGTTCTGTTCATCAGGTTTTTTATTCATTTGATTTTTAGGTTCACTTGTTGATAGATATGTATTTGTTGCCACTTTGTTGTTCATAATTTTTTATCTTTACCTTTTTCTTCTTCCTCCTCTTTTTAGAGAATACCCTTCAGCATTTCATATAATACTGGTTTGGTGGTGATGAACTCCTTTAGCTTTTTCTTGTCTGTGAAGCTCTTTATCTGACCTTCAATTCTAAATGATAGCTTTGCTGGGTAGAGTAATCTTGGTTGTAGGTTCTTGCTATTCATCACTTTGAATATTTCTTGCCACTCCCGTCTGGCCTGCATAGTTTCTGTTGAGAAATCAGCTGACAGTCATATGGGTACTCCCTTGGAGGCAACTAACCGTTTTTCTCTTGCTGCTTTGAATATTCTCTCTTTGTCTTTTGCCCTTGGCATTTTAAATATGATGTGTCTTGGTGTGGTCCTCTTTGGCTTCCTCTTGTTTGGGATTCTCTGGGCTTCCTGGACTTGTAAGTCTATTTCTTTCACCAGGTAGGGGAAGTTTTCTGTCATTATTTCTTCAAATAGGTTTTCAATATCTTGCTTTCTCTCTTCTTCTGGCACCCCCATAATTTGGATGTTGGTACACTTGAAGTTGTCCCAGAGGCTCCTTACACTATCTTCATATTTTTGGATTATTTTCTCTTTTTACTTTTCTGGCTGGGTGTTTTTTGCTTCTTCATATTTCAAATCTTGGACTTGATTCTTAGGATCCTCTAGTCTGCTGTGGAATCTCTGTATATTATTCTTTATTTCAGTCAGTGTATGCTTAATTTCTGATTGGTCCTTTTCCATGTCCTTGAAGGTCTCACTAAATTTCTCGGAGGTTTCTATAAGATTCTTGAGTAAACTTATAACCGTGGTTTTGAACTCTATATCCAGTATTTTGCTTTCATCCATTTCTTTCATTTGTGACTTGTTTCTTTGTCTCTGCATTTTGGCTGCTTCCCTGTGTTTGTTTCTATGTACTGGGTAGCTGCTAAGTCTCCTTGAGTTGATAGAGTGGCCTTGTGTGGTAGGTGTCCTATAGGGCCCAGTGTCTCAACCTCCCCAGTCACCTGAGTTGGACGCTCTTGGTGCACCCCTTAGTGGGCTGTGTGCACAGTCTTGTAGTTAACCCTTTATTGCTGTTGGTATCACTGGTAGGAATTGGCTGTGATGACCAGCTGTGTCTACACTGGAAGATCTGTTGTGCAGGAGACACCCTTATGGTGCAGGACTTGCTTCAGTGGGGCTTTGGTGCTCACTGAGTCTGCCCCTTGAGTGTGTCTCTTATGGATGTGAAGAGTGGTAATCCGGTATGGTCTCACATTGACCACAGGGTACACTGGCTTTTGGATCTCCAAGGAGGTGCAAGGTCAGTCACTGTCTGGGGCCACCCAGCAGGAGCTACAGAGAGATCTGCAGATTCCTCCTCTTCATATGGAGTTTGGAAGTGCCCAGACAAAATCCAGCTGTGAAGAAAGGCAGGCTGCTGTTGCCAGGCCTTGGGCCTTCTTTTGGAAGCTCTGGGGCTCTCTGACCTAGCTGCAGTTTGACAAGTTTTAGGCGGAGAGAGGACAGGCCATTCATATGCAAAAGCTGATGCGCACAGCTTGGGTGGGGCTGTAAATTGGGTGGGGTGGGGTCTCTGGGAATCACCAGGGTAGAGTAAACAGCAATGGCTGCCAGTCAGCCCTGCACCGGAGAGATCCCCGGGTCTCCATGTCCCACGCCCTCACGCAGGAACAATGATCGCTGTGAGCACCTCTGCGAGAAAGCCGCCCTCGTGTTCCTGTCCCGATGCCAGACAGTCCAGTTTCTCCCTGTATGTGTCTGGGTCCCCAAGAGTCTCACCTGGAACTGGAGTTCAGAGCAAGCGGGAGCTTGTATCTCCCTCCTGATTAAACGAGCAGCACATCCAGGTGCCAGCACTTTTCGCGCCTCCACACCTCTTACCAGTCTCAGTGTGCTTTCTTCACCTCTCTAGTGTGGAACTTCCACTCAGCCAGCTTTCCTGCAGTTCTGGGTGGTAGTTGTTCTGCCTTTTAGTTGTAATTTTGATGTGGTTGTGAAAGGCAGCAAGTATAGATGTTTACCTATGCCGCCATCTTGGTTCTCTTCTCAAAATGTTGGTAATCTTGAATAATTCTGTAAACTTTAATCCAGTGACCAAATTTGATGGCATGTTTTAAAAAATAATGAATACATATTTTAAGCAGTATATAAAGGCACCACTATAGGGTAGTCTGAGATTTTAAGTCACTAGTTCTCCTTTTTAATAAAAAGTTAAGGAAGGATTTCTGCAGTGAAGACTTCTCAAAAACAATCTGTGTTTTATAAGTGTTCAGTGTGGGAATTTCATTCTCTGAAAATTCAAGGCCTGATTTATGCCAACAAAAGGACATGTGAAAGGATTCTAACACTTCCATTCTAAACAGGAAATGGCAAACTATACATTCTGCATTTTAAAAAGACAATTAAAAAAAATAAAACCTGCAGTTTTTCTTAACAATGTTCCAGAGGCATATTAAAAAATAATAATTTTAAAAAGACTTGATATTGTTGTTTTAATTGATAAGCCAAAGATACCTATGTTTATTTATTTTAACATGTTTTGATTGATTTTTAAAGAGAGAGGAAGGGAGAGAAAGATAACATCCATATGAGAGAGAAGCATTGATCAGTTGCTTCCTGTACCATGATCCAACCCACAACTTGGGCAAGTGTCCTGAAGGGGAATCGAACTGGTGATTTTTTTAGTTCACAGGACATCACTCAACCAACTGAGCCACACCGGCCAGGACCCTATGATTATATTATAAATCATACACACACACACACACACACACACACACACACACACACACGAGTGTGCACATACACACAGCACTCAAGAAGGACTGATTTTTGACTAGGAAAGAGTAAACAAGACTAGAGAAATGTCAAAATGTTATCAATAACATCAATTTTCTCTTTCCTATTCCAAAAGTTTCTGAAACTCTAAGTTATAAATCTGCATTGGTTGAATGAGGCAAAAAAATTTTGTTTACTTTAGTTACCTGGAATACCTTGGCCCAGTGGTCGGCAAACTGCGGCTCGCGAGCCACATGCGGCTCTTTGGCCCCTTGAGTGTGGCTCTTCCACAAAATACCACGTACGGGAGCGCACATACAGTGTGATTGAAACTTCGTGGCCCATGCCAAGAAGTCGGTTTTCAGCTCTCAAAAATAAATTTCAATCGTTGTACTGTTGATATTTGGTTCTGTTGACTAATGAGTTTGCCGACCACTGCCTGGCCTAAGAAAAATTCTAAAAGGGGCTTTGAGCCAGGGCAGTCACACTCACCTGTCTTCCACATGCTGGTGTAATTGTGGCCTCTCCATTGTGTGCAGATAAAGGGAGTCAGTTGCTTTAATCTGACAGGCTTGTATGCTCAGATACTTGAATATGTGCACTTTGCCCTTTGTGCAAATCTATGGAGAAATTAATAATACATAACTATTTTTAATGGCAAAACACTAGATATCTGACTCTGTATATTATAATTTTTGCATTTTCATTCTAAGTAACACTTCAACAATGCACACCAAATTTGACCTCTACAAAACATAAAAATTTAGGCAGTCATTTCCTCCAAATTCCACTTTGAATAGAAAATCATACTCAAGCAATGTACTAATTTTTTGAACTAAAATGCCAAATCCTAACAGAAATGTGTTTAAGTATAAATATATGAAAAATATAGAAGTCAGCTAACTGACCTGAAACAATTTCAATTCTGGAAGCATATATATTTCATTTTTTCTCATAGCTTAATATTTGAACTTGAATCTTGTCTCTAAATAACCAATAATTATATTTCAAAACACTTAAGATCCATTTTCCAGCTAACATTAAAGTAGGTACTATATTAATGTTTTACTCCATGAAAAAGTTTCAAATATATGTACAAATAATAAAATAACCAAACATAATTCTGGATTGCGGTGACCAGAATAGTGAGCCTAATGATGGCAAATGGACTTGGCGTAGAGAAGACAACTTATTGTAGTCAGATGCATCCAAGGTTTCATCTTTTTAGAGACTGTAACTGCTTATGATCATGTCTAATGCAACATTAAATCAGCAGAATATTAACAAACTGGCTCTGCCAAGAGTTGCCTGAGCACATTGATAGCATATCCCACGTATCTTTGCCAGCCCCCTCACCTGTGCTGGAGGAGACTGCAAAGGGTTATTTTCAAGTAGTAATACTTGCAGCTGCTTCATCTCTCTAAAACAAATGGGAATCACGAGCACTTTATTGCAGGAAAAGTCAAACTTTACCAAGGGAAGATCTACTAGTTCTAAAGGAACAGAAAAAAAAAAAGAAAAAAGAAGAAAAAGAAAAAAAAACACAAAACTCAGAAAAGCAACAAGATTAAATGGCCAAACATTCAGAAATTTATTTTCTGCTTATCAGTAGAAATGTCATTTAGCACAATCAAAAGCAAGTTGTTCATTAGGAATATATAATATATGCATAGGTGTAATATTTTACCAAAGGGGAGGGGACACCTTTGATTGGGAGTCCAATACATTTGAATTATTGTTAGTTCTGAGAAGAGCTAAAAATATGTGATATTTACAATATTTATTGTTTAAAAATGCTTTTATCTTCCCAGAAAAACAATCACATAAGCCACACCACACAGAATATGTTTTAACTTCAAAATGTTTTCAAGCAGTACTATGGTAGGCAGTTAGACATGAGCAGAGCAAGAATGATGGGCCAGGTACAGAAGGTCACCAGGGTGCAAAGCCCAGGGTGCCTAGCAATGGACAAGTGTAGGGTGGGACCTTGCCCCCAGGGTGACCTTTCCTCCCTTAGCATAGGACTTGTCATGTGGTTTAGAACCCCTGACCTTTCCTACCTAGAGATAACATCTAGGTTTCAGTTGTATTTCAGCTCCAGGCCCAGATAAGCAACAAAACTAGACAAGCAACCCCATGGCGGACCTCAGGACCGGCTGAATTGGATAAAGACCCCCAGTCCTGGTGCTGACCAATCAATCAGTGGAAATCCTAACCCTGAAAGGACACACCTGGTAGCTGCTGAATATTCTACTGAGATCATCCCCTGGGACCTCCCCTAAAACTCTCCACCCTTACAGCCCTTAGGATGGAGAACCTAAGGGTTGCTCTCCCTCCTGGGAACATGCCTGCACCTTCCCCTTCCTCTCCCTTTACCCTTCCCCACAGGCTTGTTACTAGTACCTTTACCTTTCTCACTTCCAAACTCCAAGGCCCTTCCTTTACCTCCATAACCATAACCAGCTTCCTTATCCCATTTCTTCTACAAATTACTTCTTCTGCCTCTGTGATTTTGTAAATAAACATTCTCTTGTAGTTTGAGTCTTGACTTTGAATTCTTTCTTAGCCAGAACTCAAGTACCAAGGTTGCTGAACCCAGGTCCGGTCAGAACCTACCTGGTGCCATTCTGGACACTGCCAACAGTACTTGATAACATATGAGCAATATGCTAATTATACAATATTCTTATACGTTTAATGTATCAAGGCTGGCATGACCTCAGAACTAGTTACAAGAAATATATTCACTTTTTTTAACTCCACTTTAAAAAATAAATGATATCTAATTCAGAATTTGCAGTGTACCCTGTAATCCTGATGACAGGGCTTTCTTCTGCTTTAAAAAATATATATATACATATTTCTATTGATTTCAGAAAGGAAGGGAAAAGAAGAAAGACAGGGCATGTGCCATGACTGGGAATTGAACCTCAACCTCCTGGTTAATAGGTCAATGCTCAACCACTTAGCCACCACGGCCAGGCTTTATTCTGCTTTTAAAAAGTCTTCTGTAACTCCACAAACAAGACAGAACATTATATTTAGCTTAAAATCCCCACCCAGTAGCATAGTAAACACTCAGTAATTTCAAGCATTCCAACCGACATTGGCAGCTGCAAGAAGCAAGTCAAATATGTTCCATACAGCAACGAGGCCGAGCCAGGCCAAACAAGTAGGTGGCATGGGACAACCCACTAGGATCTCTGCGTCAGAGGCTCCAGAGGGTTCATTTCAAAGCAGCCTTGCCACATTTGTTATGGGACCTGGTAAGGGTTGAAACGTGGTACTTTCAGATACTGAAGGATTCCAAAGAGGAGGAAGGGCAGAGACTATAAATAGAAGAGGAACCAAAGGCAGTGCCCCGGAGTAGGAATTAACACCATTCCTCCTCCCCACTAGACTGCCCCAGGGTTTTCACTTCTCTAAGCTGTACCAACTTTCAAGTTCCACCAGGAGCCACTAGCAACCAGTATCTCTTCTCAGAATTCTGCTCCCTCTGGGTTGTAAAGGACTTTCCTTCTTTTATGCCTTAGTGACTGCCTTGTATTAAAGAAAGGAGCCATGGGCCTGCAATGCTAAAAATGAGGCAGAAGAACATGGAACTCAGCGGGTCCCAAACTCAGGCCCAGGATGGGCAGCTGAGTTAGAGAAGCTCAGGAAGTGTGCTCTTTCAATTGCCTTGAGTTCACTGCTCAAACCCAGCTCTTCGGGCCAACAGCAGGATAAGTTATTTGCCTCAGCACACACAGTGCTGGTGATTGCCTGGAGGAAAGGGCTTTGAGCAGAAGGAGGTGGAGAAGAGAGGGAGGAACAGTTTGGAATCCAGAAAGTCAAAAGAAAAAAAAGGGGAAAGTAAGCTCCTTTTTCACTTCATGGTTTTTTCTATTAAAACAGTTAAGAATTAGGGGGTTATTTATAAAAAGAGTACAGTATCTGCTTGCTGTAACCTCTAGTAATATTAACCCTCCTCTGTGATGATTAACTTTACTCTTGAAACTTAGGTTAACAAAAGAATGGCAATTTTTTTTAAAGAATAGTTTATTGATTTTTTTTTTTAAGAGAGAGAGGAAGGGGGAGGGAGAGAGAGAGAGAGAAAAACATAGGCCCCCTGCCGGGGATCGAGCCCACAACCTGGGCATGTGCCCTGACTGGGAATCAAACTGGCACCTCCTGGTGCAAAGGAGGATGCTTCAACCAACAGAGCCACACCGGGCAGGACAACCGTGGCAAATTTTAATTGGACTTGGGATCTTCAGGAATTCTTTGCCACTTAAAAGGAAGACTTTTTAAAGCAAAATCAGAGGGCTGAATTCCTGGAAGACATAGCAGGAGGGAAAGGAAGGCCACTTACAGGTAAATAAAGCAGGAATAGCAATGACCATCTTAGTTTAGGAAAACTAGAACCTGACAGTTTCATAATAAGAAATTGGAGGAGAAATGATAACTCCAGCCCAGGAAAGGTCAAAACAAACAGCAGAAAAAGAGAGTAAGGAGGTGGAAAAATTAATCTCACTTTTCTGTCTGTTTTAAAGAGGGACAATGAGCCTGGCCGGGATGCTCAGTGGTTGAGCATTAACCCATGAACCAAGAGGTCACCGGGCTCCATTCCTGGTCAGGGTGTGCAGGAGGCAGCTGATTGATATTTCTCTCTCTCTATCCCTCTCCTTTCCCCTCTCTCTAAAATTAATACAAACATTTTTTTTTTTAAAGGAGGGACAAAAGCCCTAGCCAGCTTGGCTCAGTGGATAGACCGTCAGCCTGCGGACAAAGGGGTCCTGAGTTTGATTCTGGTCAAGTGCACATACCTCGGTTGCAGGCTCCTCCCTGGCCTGGGCCCTGGTCAGGGTGCATGCAGGAGGCAACCAATAGATGTGTTTCTCTCACATCGATGTTTCTGTTGAGAAGGCTAAAAAGGGCTAATTCCAATGTAACCCTGATATTTGGGGCTAGTGATCTGAATCCATGCCAGCAAGCTCAGTGTACTTTCTTGATAACCTATAATTAAGTCACGACCTCCTTCCCAGATACTGGTCTTGCAGAACCTGTTACTGTGAACAGTGCACTGCCCCGGAGGGAGGGTTATTAACGCTGACGCCAGGCCAGACCATCAGATATGGCCTGGAGACCCCCAGCACCTGGGGGCCTTCTTGCAAGGCCTGCAAAAAGGACCGGAAGCATAATCCATATTTGCGGGACAAAGACCACAGGGGGATATAAAGGAAAGCCCCATGCATGTTCCTTCACTCAGATTTGGAAGGCTATTTCCTGAGTCCGCCGGTGTATTAAACAGTGTCCCTCCTCTTCTTTAAAAAGCGTCGCTTGGTTTTTCTTTGGTCTTCTGCAACACTGTCTTTCCCGCTCTCTTCCACTCTCTTTAAAATCAATGGAAAAATATCCTCGAGTGAGGTTAAAAAAAAAAAAAAAAGAGGGACAATGAATGTTTACTTTAATCCTCTGTCTGTTCTGGTCCTAGGAAGAATAAAATATAGTCTCCTCTTTACAGCCATTATATAAAATTGTCATGGATAATTAGGCCACAAACATTTTTCCCCCTCCTCAAATTGAAAGCATATGAGGAGGGGATTCTCAAGAAGGAAAAACAAGTAAGTAAATATGGAAAGTCTTTAAGTTCCCTGCCTGAAAGCATTATCAATGCTCTTTTGTTAACAGAGTTCTCCAGAGTGAAGCAAAAAGAAACTTGATATTCGGGAAAAAATATTTTAAATGATTTTTCCAGTACACTGATGTTTTAGCTTTGAGTGGATTTTAAAATATTGAACCTGAGTAAACATAATTATGGAAAGTATAGAAATTTGTAACTGATCTTTTTAGGGAAAGGAATGCTTTTAAGGTAAGACAGAAAGTAGTGGTAAAAGAAATAAAAATCTTAATTTTGTAGATGTACTTTCCACACATTTCTATAGTATTACAAGGCAACTGTAAAAAAATTAAATTAACTTTTCCTTTTGAAAAGAATAATTAAATGATTTCTGATGATTTCTCAGAGATTCACATGAGAGCTTAAATTTAAATGAAAGCTTTCTTCTGTGCTATGAAAGGTGATATGCTTATAAATTATAAGTAAGAGTTTTCTCTTTGTACTTCCTCAAAGGAAGGAAAACAATTTCAAACATTAAAAAATGGGATTACAGTGACAAAATGAACAATCTATATTTTTATACCAAGTCATCTCAGGTAATAAATCTTTATGCTGAAATAGTTTCTAATTCTACTTCTTTAAAATGCTAGTCCATATGAAAAAGGTGAAGATGGCAGACACTTAAACCCTCCATTTATAAAGTGCATTACATTTCATAAAATTCTTTCTCTTTTATGAGTGCCATATTCTTGCCTCAAATAATGAAGCATTTCAAGTCAAAGATCAAGAAGCAGAAACAGAATAATAAAAATCAAGCAGCTTTCAAACAGCAGCATTAGTGTCAGATTAACCAAATGCTGACTGTTTCCAAATACGTATGTTTGCGCTCTGAGGCATATTTGTTAGCATATGTTTGAAATCGGGAAAGCCTAGTGTCCTTAAATGCAAACGCTGGAAATCAGTGTTCTTTGAAAACCAGAGGATGTTTTGGAGGAAGCATTGTGTCCTACTGCTCAACTCATTCCTGATTCAGATCCAAATAAGAATCCCAAAATCTGAAATCCTGATCTTCTACCACCTACAAGGCTGATGGCCAACATTCTTAATTTTACAAAATTTCTGAATAAATATGCCTTCTGATTTGAACTCCAACATACGTGTCAGGATGCTCCGTGGAAGCCCACAGAGCAGGAAACCGAGTCCGGCTCACAGCAGGGCTGTCTGAGGAGCTCAGCACTGAGGCTCAGGAGCCATCATTGCTTCCAGGCTTGGAGAAGTTCACCCAAACTATTAGTGACATTAGTGCAAATATCACTCCAAAGGGCAGTGAACTCTCCTGAAAAAATAGATTTTAGACACAAGGGTTTCCAACTAGGATGCCCAGATCTCCAAAAAACCAGAAACCCTGACAGTCAGATCTACAGGACCAAGCATGTCAACTCAACTGTTCCAGAACATCACAAGTCCACAATAAAAACAATTCATGTTGCCTCCTGTTATGGACTGAATAGTGTTCCCCAAATTCCTATGCTGGAGTCCTAACCCCCAGTGCCTCAGAATGTGACTGTATTTGGAGATAGGGTCTTTAAAGGGTAATTAGGTTAAAATGGAGTCATTGGAGAGGATGCTAATCCAATATGTCCTTATCGCTCCTTCTGAGAAGAGATTAGGACAGAGACATAGAGGTAAGACGATGTGAAGACACAGGGAGAAAATAGCCATCTACAATCCAAGGAGAGAGGCCTCAGAGAAATCAAACTGGTTAACCCCTTAATCTGACTTCCAGCCTTCAGAACTGTGAGAAAATAAATTTTTGTTGTTTAAGCCACTCAGTTTATGGTACTTATGGGAGCCTGATCAAATTAACACACACACACATACACACACACACACACACACACACACACACACACACACACATACACACACACACCCTTATACAGGGGAATGTTCTATTGCCGTGCCCCTTGACTAAAATTACAACTTGAATGTAACTTTTCTGTTATCTGCATGTGATATTCAAATTATAATATTAATAGGCATACACAAAAGCAAACAAAAAATAATCAAAGTCTCCAGTTTTATTCAAACCCCCGCCCCCCTTTCTTTTTTACCTTGTGGTAAAACTTTAAGGTAATTCCTTCTGACATTTAGTTCTCGTAGAGATTTCAATTGACCTATCTGCTGGGGCAAGGCTGTGATCTCGTTGCAGCTGACATCCTGTATAGAAAGCAAAGAGAGAAATAATAAATGCCTTTTTCCAGGAAATCAAGCACTTCATGCGAAATCTCCTTAAGGAATTTAAATGTGAGGACAACTACACAGGCAGACTTTCATATTGGTCTCTAGGTTCCTAACCAAGTAAGGCTGAGCACAGAGGAGAAACAGAAAGTTCAACAATTTAAACAATCTCTAAGGAGAGAAAGGGAAAAAAAGAAGGATGTTGGTAGCCTCCAGCAGCTACTCTGCCAGCCTCGTGGCCTGCCGCTTTCACATGCTTCAATCTTATTTCATTCTCACTTGAAACTCATGAGGCAATATTACTAGCCTAATGCTTACAAATCAGAAAAATGAAGCTCAGAAAAGTTGTCATTTGTCTAAGTCTTGCAAGTGTCAGAGCTAATACTTGGAACGAATGACTATCCCCACTGTTCAGCCACTCTCCCATAAAACCTCTAAATAACACCTTACCAAATGCTCACATTTTACAGAGAAAACTATAAATACCAATGCATTCTTTGGATACACTACTTATTTTAAATGGAGTTATCAATAGAGGGCTGGAAACCTTGGACCTGAACACCTTCACCTACATTTTACAAACAAGTCTGTGGGGTGTGTAGATTGTGTCTTCTTTGCTTTGGAAGATTAATATTCTATTAGTTATTGATTTGAAACACCTCTCGATACATGCAAAATGGAGGCATGACATTTAAAATCTTATATATCATTATTATCTTCCTTAATCCTACTCTTCCTCTTGTCTCTGGTAGCTCTGCCCTGCTCTCCACTCCCTCATCCCAGCTACTCCTTTAGTCCAGACCAGCAATTTCAACAGGTGCCACTAGAATTTTTTAAACATGCAATACCTGACTATTTAGTCAGGGGCATTGACCTCTTTTCCCTTAGACTTTCAAATAATAGTTTAAAAAAAAGACAACAGCCAACACAACAAGAGCTGTTTGGTGTGAATTAATCAAAATCATATCCTTTTTTTTTTCAGATCAGCAAAAAATATATTTCTTGGTGTCACATAATTTTACTAAATAGTTTATGTGTGCACCATGAGATGAAAAAGGTTGAAAATTAGTGCTCTAGACCAGCATTTTTTCTTATCTAGACACTATAATGGTCTCCAGATTGGTTTCCATGATTAATTCTCCTCCCTAGATCCATCCTTCCCAGAGTGAAAATTTACACAGTATAAATTTCATTGTCATTCACCAACTTAAATATTTGCAACAGCTCCTCAGGAACTACAGGACAAAGTTCCAAACTCTGCAGCAAGGCCCAGCTCTAGGATTCAGGTCTGTATTTCTCGAGCACCATCTCTCTGAATGCCCTCCCTTGTATACTATACTGGATTGTTGCTGCGTATAGTTCCCAGTGTGTGCCACGCTGTTGCACAGTCCCAAAACTTGTTCAGGCTTTTCCCATGTCTGAAATGTCATTCCCCGGTATTGTCTTCTTGTCCCATCTACTCATCTTTCAAGACTTAATTCAACCCTCACCTCCACGCTCAAACCTTTTTGAGGCTTCCACCCCCTCTCCTGCTCCAACATAACACCCAGGGAGAACTGACCACTTTCCTTTGTAGTCATACAGATAGTCTGTTACTGTATTTATCTGCTCAAGTGTTTCTCTTTTCCTGAAAGTCTGTGAGCTCCTAGATGGAAGAGACCATGTCTTATTCACTCCATCCTCTTGGTGCCAAGCAAAATGCCAGGTATAAGGTAAGGAATCAATAAATGTTGGATAAAATTCTAAGTCTATTGCTGTTGATACTCTAAAACGTTGCAGTTTACTCTGTCTCACTTAAGGGACACAGGATGCTCCAATACACATGCCAAATGTCTTGCACCCTCTTGGTATCACAGAACCACAGATATATTTGGGCTACTAATGATCCCAATGAGATCAAGTCTTTAAATATCCCACATCCCACATGCTGAACCTGCAAAAAACCCTCTTTCATGCTCCCTTTTAGAGCAGCAAAGCCTCATTTTGAAATTGGTTTCACATTCATTCAGATAAGATGAACTCACCATTGACCATCCCCCAGAAATCCTGGGCTCTGAGTAAAAGCAGGGCCACACAGAACACAAAGGACTGCTGCTCTCTATCCTCATCTCCTCTAAACGTCCTCAGGTGACCTGCTCATCTGTCAAGGTCATGAGGATACTTAAATGAATATCATTTGATGAAGAGGAATAATATCACTCCTGACAAAGGGAGTGAAGCTATAATCTATAAAGGCTGATGGCACACGGGTAATCAGCCTGGATACTGTTCTATACTCATCTGTCTACCTGGGGGTAGCATGTGATGAGCTAAGAACACTAGGTATTCAAGGGCATCACGCCCCAAGCTTGCTGTTGCTGCATCACTCCTGGCCCAGAAAAGTCATACAAAATTTTATGAAAAATATCTCTAGTGTTTATAAACACACACACACACAAACAAAACCACAAGCACATCTGCAGAGACAAAAAGTGTCAGGAAGTAATTTCAGAATTAGGCGGTCCAGAGATCTGTCCAATCACTCTTGGCCCCTCCCTGAATCAGTAAATTACTTTGCCTTTCTGAATATACTTCCATGTATGAGAAGTGAAAAGTGAAATGCCTGCTTTCCCAATTCCTAAGGCATTTGATCAGTCATATAAGTCAACAACCAAATCTTTCACAGAAAGCCTTATCTTGTCTTAACCAAGTTACAAATAAGCAAAAGATACCATTCCATTGTACTTTAAAAAAGCCCTCACAAATGGTACACAGGTAAGCCCTAGATATATATGAAATTAAATCATTCTATTGGACTCATAAAGTCACATTGGTGATGTTTTGAGGAAGGGGTGTTGTGGGGGAAGAACTAGTGGGAATTATTTTCCATCTCTAGAGAGAATTTATGTAGTTGACAACTAAAATAAATTGTTATAAGTCTGTGAGAGAAAGACAGCATGAGAAAGACCCATTTGTAGTTCAGGGAAATCAGATTTTCAATGTGAAACTGACAATTTAAAGAAGTTTCAAGGACATGATTTTTTAAAATGCCCTTCTCTTGAGCTCCTAGATGGAACAGACCACGTCTTACTCACTCCATCTCTTGGTGCCAAGCAAAATGCCAGGTATAAGGTAAGGAATCAATAAATGTTGGATAAAATTCTAAGTCTATTGCTGGTGACACTCTAAAACGCTGCAGTTTACTCTGTCTCACTTATGGGGAGTGGGGGAGAAAAAGAGAGAAAGAGAGAGGAACAAAAAAGATATAAGCAGCATTTTCACAGCATAAAATCTCATGAGATTGTTATTCCATTTTTTGTGTGTACTATAATCATTTTGCACTTTGTTCATTATCCTCTGGTTAGCCAGAATTTAGGATATCCTATTTCTCTAAATATAAGGTAAATTTTCCAACATATATTTTTAATATATTGACTTTATCAAAGAAAATAAACTCCCCTCAGCTATTAAATACTTATTTATCAGTAGGGAAAATGATAACCAATATACTTTTTCTGTTTTAGAGAACTTAACATGATAAAAGCGAGTTTTACCTTCTGAATTATAGAACTGGACATCTGTAGACAATTAGAAACACAAAATCCAATTGTCTACTCACATTTTAAAGGGTATTTGGTGAAGGACAGATTATTTTAATAATACTTTTCACTGATGCCAGTTACTTCCTGTTCTGCCAAAAGAATACAGAAAAAATGCCCAGGCAGATATAGCATATAAGTGAGATAAAGACTTTTCACTATAGTATAGTAAATATTGTTGAAAACTCTATTCCCTCCCCATTATTGAACTTGCCAAATTTAAGAAGTTATAAATTCCATCAAAAAAATTGAAACCCTTAGGTAATTATGTCTTGATTAGCTGGGGAATGAGGAGGAGGGAGGAGAAGATAATAGTATAGATGCTTGGGGATAAGCTATTTCCATAGAAAATATAAACGCAATATTCCTAGAGTGGCCTGGTTCTCTAGAACATGTCTGTCCATAATTAGCCTAAGGTAAGATAAGGTTGTGGTTTTGTTTGTTTGTTTGTTTGTTTTTTAGTTCGTTAAAGAAAAGAAGATTTAGGAAAATAAATTAAAAAAAGAAAACCACTAACGCCTCACACTTCTGAAATTAATTAGAATTTACCATGCTATGAATTCCATATTCAGTGGCTTCTTAGAATAGTCAAATGAATTCCTTCTGAATTATCTACTAGCCCTAAGCTATGTCTTAGAAAAAGGAAATTATTTCAAGCTTCAGTGAAATCAAATTACCATAAATTTAGTGTCACAATATTACAAATATGTAGGTAGACCAAAAAATGAACCATAAACATAGAATACATATTTACTAATTCTATTCTTTTTGACAGGGGAATAAATCTAATTATTAAATACTTGAACTTAGGTTTTTATGGAACAGCCAGTTCACTTTTGTCATTTGGATTAAAAAAAAATTGAGAAGTTTACCTATGACTTAAACTTATATTCCACTGGTTTAATCAACATACTTTTAAGTAACCACATTTCATCAGAGCCTTTCTAGGCAATAAAGGAAGTATCTAGAAGTTAAATACACGTTGAAGATTAACACACTTTTGCTGATAGGTGCTAGTTGCTAGCTTCCCTTTAGAATGCAAAAATGACAAGGATTTAAAGTGTTAGAGTAAATTCCGATATTAATAGGTAATACTCACTTTCAGATAATAATATTGGAAAAAAACTAGAAGTGTTTTGAAGGTGTGACCTCTAATGAAAACCAACATAAACACTGTGTCAAGATGATCTCTGAGAAGAGGTCTAGTGAGACCAGGTCACATTGTGGAATTGCATGTTGTATTTCCATGAGCTACCATGCTCTGACTCCCAGGTTTTAAAACTTAGTGTGGTTATATTATTGCTTAAGTCATATTTTTGTAATAAATCTAGCTCTTTTTTTTTAATTGAAGGAAACACAAATATCTGACAGGAATTGTAAGCTATTACCATTGGCCTCCCATCATGTGACCATGCCTTTTTCACTGTGTAACTTCAGTGAATGTCTTAACCTCTCTGTGCCTATGTAAAAGAAGAAGTGAGATTAAATAATTCTAATTTCCTTCCAACATTAGGAAAACCCATTTACCACATCAAAAATAATGAGCTGACAGCCCTGGCCTGTGCGGCTCAGTTGGTTGGGCAAGTTCCAATGCACGAAGAGGTTGCCAGTTTGATTCCTGGTCAGGGCACATCCTGGGTTGCGGGCTCGATCCCCGGTTGATGCTTCACTTTCGCATTGATGTTTCTCTCCCTCTCCCTTCCTCTCTCTTTAAAAAAGAAAAATCAATAAGATATAGGTGTTGTTGTTTTTTTTTTTAAGAAAAAGAAATAATGAGCAGACTTTGAAAGACAAATATCTAACTGACTCAGGAGTAATGTCAATTTTTATTTCTTAGCAATCAAAAACCTCAATGCCTGCAGTCAGAACTTTTTTTTTTTAAGAAAAATCATTATGTTCATTTAAACTCCACACTGTTTCAAGCAACTGCTAGTATGATAGATGTATTATCTCCCAAGACTTACTAAATGTTTCTTTCCAGTATAAAACTCTACTTCATACTGTTCCACACACCCACAAACACAGGTCCCACCCCACTGTTCTTCATAAGAAAGGCAGAAATTGAAGCAACAGAAGGAGTCTTGAATAAGCCATGGGTTTCCAAATGTCCCACAGAAACCAGAGATGTGAGGAGACACCTCCAGACTACAAATGGATGAAAGATCATGGCAGACACATGAATTTACATCTCCACTACCTAACTCAGAGGTTGAAATGCTACCTATAAAAATAATGAAGAAGGGACATTCCTCAGAAGCTGCTCAGTAAATCCTTGGATTCAAACTCTCCACACTACCAACATTTTATGAAAAGAGAATAAAAAATAGTATCCCTGGTCAGGGCCAGGAAATACACCTTCCCATCAGTTATTACTTGAGCCAGGCCCTGTGAGTTTTTGGTTGTAAAAGCAGGTTTCTGAATCCGTGATACTGAGTTCTCATACATGAAAGCAAGAGCTGGAAGACACAATTTTCACACACCACATGATTTGGAAGAGGAGAGAGCTGAGAAAACTCAAATTAGAAATAGACCATCTCTTGACCCCAGGATGTCAGCAAGCACAGAGAACTAATGAGAAAACTCCTAAACCTTTGGCAAATGCCCTTTAGTGTTCGCCAGTTTATTGTGTTCTATCTTAAGTGTGCCTGTCTTCATAGCTGTCTGTTAATTATAACATACTAGAGGCCCGGTGCACGGGATTCGTGCACTGGTGGAGGCGTAGTCTGTGGGGATCGGCCTGCTGTGGAAGTGCTGCTCATCCAGGTCAGCCAAGCGGCACCCCCACTGTGAGAGTGCACTGACCACCAGGGGGCAGCTCCTGCGTTGAGCATCTTTCCCCTGGTGGTCAATGCGTATCATAGCAACTGGTCAACTGGTCGTTCTGCCATTCGGTCGCTGGGCTTTTATTACATAAGACTAGGGGCCCAGTGCACAAATTCATGCACCTTGAAAGGAATGTGGGCCACAAGGCTGTGGTGGGCACAGGGGCGGGTCTTGGCCCATCCTCCACACCCCCGCCTGGCCCCTGCCGCCATGGTCCCTGGTCTCATCTGTCAGCAGCCCTGCTCCTGCTGCCACCACCCCCACGCATTGACGGTGCCAGCCCCACTTGCACCCACTGATGGCACGGAGCAATCGGGGCGGGTGCCAGCAGTGGGTACGAGCAGTGGGTGCTGCCCTGATCGCCCTTCAGGAGCAGGGGGAGGTGGAGAAGCCCTCAGGGGCAATCGGGGCCGGCAGCCACTGTTCATACCTGCTGACAGCGCCAAGCGATTGGGACCGCTGCCAGGCACCGGCAGTGCGAGTGGCAGCTCCGGCACCGGCTGCGGGTGTGAGCGGGGCCAGTGCCGGCAGCGGGTGTGAGTGCCCGGCGGGACCACGGCGTGTGGGAGCAAAGAATTTTCAGTAATCACCAGAGGCTTGCCCTGATGACAGCGACCAGTGCCCTGCCTTGGTCTGGTGCCCCCACTCCCCTGCTCCACTATCCCACCTCAGCCAATGCCCACCATGTTCCGCACTCTGCTGCCTACTGCTGACACCCCCCATGTTCCGCACGCACCCCCTGGTGGCCAGCACATGTCATAGCAACTGGTTGTTTGGTTGTTCCGCTGTTCAGTCTATGTGCATATTAGGGTTTTATATATATAGATGGCATTCAATAAGTATGCCTTACCAAATATTTGCCATACCTTATTCTTCAGGCATGATTGACAGCAAGAGAAGCATGTTTCCAATATGTTAACAAGGTTTCAATGAGTAAAGTGAGGTTTAGTCAATACAAGAGAAGTCTGCTGCCGAGACCAGTTTGGCTCAGTGGATAGAGCGTCGGTCTGCGGACTGAAGGGTCCCAGGTTCGATTCCGGTCAAGGGCATGTGCCTTGGTTGCGGGCACATCCCCAGTGGGGGGTGTGCAGGAGGCAGCTGATCGATGTTTCTCTCTCATTGATGTTTCTAGCTCTCTATCCCTCTCCCTTCCTCTCTGTAAAAAATCAATAAAATATATTAAAAAAAAAAAAAAAAAAGAAGAGAAGTCTGCTGCCCCTCCTTCACGGCTGTGGCTCTTTGGTGAGAAAACCTTCAGACAGATACTGCCCACCCATTTGTACCACCCCCTATTTTTGTAATATTTCTCTCATTCACTCTCAGCTGTTCATGGCTTGCCACAACTTTGATAGGAAAATCAGTCCAAGCTGAATCCAGGAATGCCAAAGAAGGAAGTCATGGCCCTTTCTCCATGACAGGCTCACTTACAACTAGATGAGGCACAATGAACACAGCTGTGGAAAGGGTATGGACTTTCATCAGACAAACCTGGTTTTCACCTCAGCTCCACTACGTTGTAGCTCCACAGCCTTAGGTAAGTAATTTGGAAACTCAAACTCGCCTGTGAAACGTAGATATAATCGCTACCTTGCTGGATTATTGTCAAGATTAGATGAAATAACACGTCATGTACTTAGCAGAGTGCCTGGCATACAGTAGGTGCTTAGTAATCTCTTCCCATCATAGAAGCACACACAGATGGTCAGATATTTTTTCCAACCCCAATTTCTCTCAAAAATTAGAAAGGACAACTCCTTTCTTGTAGATGGCTATAGTGTTTTTGTGTTTGTTTTTTAAGCAAGTGATTCTAGAATGCTCCACAAATACTCGAAGGAAAAACAGAGTTTACAACTCAATTTAGGAGTCTAATGTGAAAATTCTAAAATGATTTCTCTTCAAAATTCTTAAACAATACTGAGCCTATAAACTGAGAGATTTTATCAGCACGGAGGTGGCTTAAGATACTCTAAATGCTTGGGGAGCTCCCATATTTTTTAGTAAGTTGGTTACTATGTAGCACAAAACAGAAGCCACCCACATAATCCCAGACTTACTTTAGGCTCTCCCGGGAATTTTGTTCTAGTTAATAGCTAAAAAACATCTGACGTGATTACCTATAGTAATACTACTATTTTAAGCAAAAAGATTAAAGATAAGAAGGGATGGAAACTAATCTTTTTTTAGTTTGTGACCTTAAGCAAGGCTAGTTACCCTTTGTGGTTAAATAATGGCAACTTATTGCATTTTTACCAACTTCACAAAGAAATGTTTTTTTTACAAAGATCTAGCTTGCTTATACCCAGAGTAGAAAAAACACAGGCTGCCCATCCAGTATGGTAATCACCACATGTGGCTACTGGGCATGGGAATGTGACCAGTCCAATCCATGATGTGCTGCAAGTGTAAACACACACTGGGCTTCAAAGACTTAATACAAACAAAGAATACAAAATACCTCATTACTTTTATATTGTATACATGTTGACATTATGTCTTGGCTATCTTGGGTTAAAATATATTATTAGAGTTCGTTTGCTTATATATATTTTTATATGTAGCTACTAGTTACTAGTACATTTAAAATTATTAGTACATCTGCTGAGGCAGCCGATCGATGTTTCTTTCTCATTGATAGTTCTATCACTCTCTCCCCTCATCTCTCTCTAAAAATCAATAAAAACACATTTTAAAAATAAATAAAACAAAATTGCATCTGCTGCTTACTGGGTGAGGGTGTTTCAACTGAAGTTATAAGTTAACTACACTAGGACGATGCTCTATACATCCTCCTGCCTCGGTTTCATCATTTGTAAAATGTCAACACCTTGGATTAGATGTCTTTTCAAACCTCTATGGCTCTAGCGTTCCAGAACGCCAGGGTTCAATAGCTGTTGCTGGTAGAGAAAATTCACGAGGACTGGTTGATGACTGCTGTAACTAGGAGGCAGGGCAGCCTTCCTAAGAGCCGGCTCCAGACAAGGTGCCTAAGACAAGCTCAGGGCGTCCCTTCCACCCACCCAGCAGCCTGCGTGTCTCAAGGCTGCAGACAGTGCTGTGGTACTTCCTCAGCCAGCCCCGCAAGCTGACGAGGTCATGTGAGGAAAGCCCTGCTCTGACGCGGGTGGCTCCAGGGCTCAGCACCTGTGCCACCTGTTAACAGAGCTGTCCTAGTTCTAGGCACAGCTGATGGCTGGCACACTGTGGGCTGAAGTGCAGGGCGCAGTGGGACTGAAACACATTCTGGCTGCCAAAGGGGTCCAGAACACTGACTTCATCAGTCAGGGGCCGAAAAGTAGGAAACAACAACAACAATTTGTAACTTATATTGTATTTCTCAGACTCCTGAAAGAAGCATTAAAAAGACAACATATAACTATCAGTTTCATCCAAAGCATTATTCTATATTTGTTTATTTTCTGTTAAAATGGCACCTTCTGAATTAACCTGGACTGAAAGATAAAGTCCCCCCAACCCAGTAAAGTACTTGGGAGTCTGCACCAAGCCACCTTCATGGCCCACTCTCCATCATTGGACAGCAGCATGCAGCAAACATTTTTAGGTGTCTATCATGTGCCGGGCACCAGGTACAACAGCAATACACAGTCCCTTGTCCTTAAGCAGAATACCAAGTAAGATGACAAGTATGACTCTGTGAAAATTGGATGGTAAGTTTTGGGTGCTCATCTTAAAAGCACCTAACTCAGGACCTGGGAAGGCATTTTGGAGAAAGTGAGATCTAAGTGAGCTAAAAACTGACCAAAAGAGGAGGAGGAAGAAACAGTCCATGCTCCAAAGGACAGATATGAAAATGAACGAGGTGCATCACCAGAAGGCTGTAATTTAGAGGGTGAAGGGACTAAGGGCAAGAGAAGAACCTGAGAGGGAAGCAGGGGCCAGACCATGTGGGCCTTGAATACCCTGTGAAGGAGTTGATAATGGTGGCCTAAACCTGAGGCAGTCATCCCATTCTTCCTAGTCTCAGGAGGATTAAACTGCTTCTTACTGCCCAAGCATGCCATGCAGTACCACACTGTCCTGTCTTGGCACAAGTCATCCCTCCTTCTTGCCTTCTTGAAGGCCTTCCTGTCTCTGCCTTCTTATTTTCATCTCAGAAATCCCACATGGATTTCCGGCCCCAAAGAAATTAACTGGAGTTGGAGCACATAAGAAAAATGATTGGTCATCAATGTTCTATCTAGACTGGCATCTACTTGCAGGAAGGCACCGTGTCCTTTCCATGGTTGGAATCACAATATTTCACTCTGTGTTTGATACATGGAGTAATGTAAGGCATCTCTCAAAGGTCTCTTCCCTTAAAACCTTTCCCTACCCTGTAAGCACTCTTCTTGTAATAGACTTCAGGGTGAGAGGACCCAAAGTGATAACCATCTTCTTTCAGAACTGCCCCCATTGGTGGCAGCTGAGCAGCCAGGTTAGGGCAATGTGACCATGTGCCTTGGGTATTGCTGACTGAGTCAGGAGAGGACATGAGACTCAGATCTTGCCTCTCTCACTTGGAAACCAGGGCTGAGACCTGCTAGTAGGTCCCTGCTAAGTGCTTTAGCTGGGAGGACATTTACACTTGGAATCTGTGGGCTAGGCAACTTCTCCATTGTACGCAGAAGTAGAGAAAGTCATAAAAGTAACCATGGCCACAGTTCTTGACAATTTTCCAGTGTCTTGTTCTAGTCATTTCGTGATCCCTGATCAAATGTCCTGATACTGAGTGATGGGAAGACCTCTGGATCTCTATAACCAATCCCAACTTGGTCTGAGTGAGCTGGAATGGGTTTCAGATACTGCTATCACATACGTCCTGTTTAAGTAGCCCTAGTGCCTTGATACAGCAGTTACTCATTTCTATACTAAAGTCAAAGTGGATACACATGTGACACGGGTGCTGTCACTTTCCCAGCCAATTTTCGAAGCAGACATGAGTAAGTGATCACAGCACTCTATCTGGGCCTCACAAGCCATCACAACAGGATTCCAGGTGGCCCCAAAGAAATTAACTGGAGTTGGCACACAAAAGAAAAGTTATTGGTCATCAATGTTCTAGAATGGCATCTACTTACAGGAAAGTACCGTGTCCTTTCCATGGTTGGAATCACAGTATTTGCTCTGTGTTTGACACAAGGTCTGTGTGAAATAATGCTTGCTCGGAGGCCAAATTGTGACTGTTGTTTTAACCTGATTGCTCATTCTTGCCTCTACCTTCACCCATTTTAGCTCAATGGAAGTCTAGAAAGGAATCATTCTTTCCCACTCTAAGAAACAAGGTATGTAATTAAATAGGTAGAGAAAGAGCTGAAATACAGTAGTGCACCTCACCCTCAGGCACACACTTACAAACCCATCTCTGCCCGTCTGTAACTCATTCTTCTTTTTTATCCCTGGGGATAGGGTCACATTTTAAAGTTACATTAATTTAGGGCAGCGGTCGCCAACCAGTGGTCCATGGACCACTGCTGATCCGTGAGGTCCGAAAGGTTGGCGACCGCTGCTCTAGGGCACGGCTACTCAAATCCTCACAGAATCACAGCACGCCGTGATTTCTGTCTTGTGACTTATCTATATACATTCAGAAAGTGGGGCCTACTAACCTATTTGTAGATTATTTTTTGTTTACCCATAATTTATCACAAACTTATTTTCATTGTGAAAAAAATGATCTACTAGTAACTACCATATGATAACCTGTAAACTTCAGGAGCTGTAAGTCATATAAACTTAAGTGTAAACTACAGAAAATCTGTAACTTTCAGGAACTATGTCTGTTACAACAAAACCAAGGTTACTCCTCTCCCTCCTTAAAGTCTTTATCAGTAACACTAGAGACACGAGTGTGGTCCCTAGGTCTGGCCAGTGATCCAAGCGCGAGCGTCTGGCGTAGAGGGGCAGGTCTCAGCTGACCTCTGGGCCTTGAGGAGCACCTGGGCCCCAACCTCCCCCTGAACCCCTCCCCCCCCCACGTGCCCACCTCCGCCTGAGTCATGGCGACGCCCGAGTCCCCACTCGGAGATGCGGTAAGCGCGGCCGGACGCCACGAGCTGGGGTGCAGCGTGGGCCTCTGGGCCGCCCAGCAGTGCAGCACAGAAGCAGGGCAGGTAGCTGTGCTCTCTCCTGACCAGCCTACCCATGGCGGCTATGGCCCGGCTCACCTGGAAGATGCCACGTGGGTGCGGGCAGGCTCCTTGCAGGCGCCCAGCACCTGAGCACAGGGGCTTCCCTGGCGCGTGAGCCCTGGCGTCCCAGGGAAGGGTAGCAGGGAGCATGAGAGAGAGAGCTTGAGGGACACCCCGCATTCTCACCGCACCTCCGGCCCGTCATCCCTGGCCCTAGGTAGCCAGCAAGAGGTTGTAGCACATTACAGACGCCTGCCATGTTCTGTGCCACCCCCTGGCCCCCTGGTAATCAGTGCACGTCATAGCGAGAGGTTGAACTCCTGGTCGAACGACTACCCAAGGGGACAATTTGCATATTAGGCTTTTATTATATAGGACTAGAGGCCCGGTGCACAAAATTCGTGCATGGGGAGAGGGGGATTGTCCCTCACCCCAGCCTGTACCCTCTCCAATCTGGGATCCCTTGGGGGATGTCCGACTGCCCGTTTAAACGGGCGGGCGGACATCCCTCTCACAATCCAGGACTGCTGGCTCCCAACCGCTCACCTGCCTCTGCCTGATTGCCCCTAACCGCTTCTGCCTGCCAGCCTGATCACCCCTAACCACTCCCCTGCCAGCCTGACTGACACCTAACTGCTCCCCTGCCTGCCCAATTGCCCCTAACTGCCCTCCCATGCAGGCCTGGTCTCCCCAACTGCCCTCCCCTCCTGGCCTGGTACCCACCCCAACTGGCCTCCCCTTCAGGCCTGGGTCCCGCCCAACTGTCCTCCCCTGCAGACCTGGTCCCCCCCCCCCACAACTTCCCTCCCCTGCTGGCCTGGTCTCCCCCAACTTCCCTCCTCTGCTGGCCCGGTCACCCCTAACTGCCCTCCCTGCTTGCCTGGTCTCCCCCAACTACCGTCCCCTACAGGCCTGGTCCCCACCAACTCCCTCCCCTGCAGGCCTGTTTCCCCCCCCCCAACTGCTCTCCCCTGCAGGCCTGCCCTCCCCTCAACTGCCCTCCCCTGCAGGCCTGGTCCCCTCCCAACTGCCCTCCCCTGCTGGCCTGGTCTCCCCCAACTGCCCTCCCCTGCTGGCCCGGTCACCCCTAACTGCCCTTCCTACTGGCCTGATCGCCCCCAACTGCCCTCCCTGCTTGCCTGGTCTCCCCCAACTACCGTCCCCTACAGGCCTGGTCCCCACCAACTCCCTCCCCTGCAGGCCTGTTTCCCCCCCCCCAACTGCTCTCCCCTGCAGGCCTGCCCTCCCCTCAACTGCCCTCCCCTGCAGGCCTGGTCCCCTCCCAACTGCCCTCCCCTGCTGGCCTGGTCTCCCCCAACTGCCCTCCCCTGCTGGCCCGGTCACCCCTAACTGCCCTTCCTACTGGCCTGATCGCCCCCAACTGCCCTCCCCTGCAGGCCTGGTCCCCCCGCAACTGCCCTCCCCTGCAGAACTGGTCCCCCCCCCCCAACTGCTTTCCCCTGCAGGCCTGCCCCCCCAACTGCCCTTCCCTGCAGTTCTGGTTCCCCCCAACTGCCCTCCCCTGCTGACCTGGTCTCCCCCAACTTCCCTCTTCTGCCGGCCCAGTCACCCCTAACTGCCCTCCCTGCTTGGCTGATCACCCACAACTGCCTTCCCCTGCAGGCCTGGGTCCCTTCCAACTGTCCTCCCTTGCTGCCCTGGTCTCCCCCAGCTGCCCTCCTCTGCCAGCCTGGTCACCCCTAACTGCCTACAACTGCCCTCCCCTGCAGGCCATCTTGTGGTGGCCATCTTGTGTCCACATGGGGGCAACCATCTTTGACCACATGGGGGCAGCCATCTTGTGTCTTGGAGTGACAGTCAATTTGCATATTACTCTTATATTAGATAGGATAGGCTCAGTTCCTCTCTGTCCAACCATAGCAAAAAGTTTTTCTGACAACTTCAACAGACTATGATTTGTAAGAAAGCACCTTAAAAATCAGTACATACCAACTCCATTAACTGTTTGAGCTGACCAATCTCTTCTGGCAGCGATCCAAGTTTGTTGTTACTTGCAATTAACACTTTGAGAGGCAGACCACACAGGCAGGCAGGCAGGGTGGACAGCTGATTTCGACTGCAAAGACAATACAAGGGCACATGTGAACATACAGGCCACTCCATACCATTTGTGAACCTTTTTCACAAGCAAGGAGAAAAAGAGTAAGCTGAAAAGACACCTAACAAATATGAAAATCCAATAAAGTTTCTGTATATGTAATAACTCAAATCTCATATGTATAAGACAAGAAAATATATTTTACAAAAAGAGATCATAGGCTCTTCTGAGGGAAGCACAAGGAACCCCTGCAGAAACTGAGCCCATGGCCAGCCAGGGCACAGGTGGGCAACATGCCCTGCATCACCAATAGCAACAGGAAGCTGGTGCCAACTGTCATCTTCCTGACAACGTGAACAGGAAATCCTGAGAGGACCAAAGGCATTGTCTCACTTATTTTAGTAGTAATGGAGAGATCATTTTCCTGTAACTCACAACACCACCACCCAATTTCCAACGTTTTGACTCACTGTGGTTGTTTGTTTAGGTATGTGCAAGAGAGCTATTTAAAAAAAAACAAAAAAACAAAAAAACATTATTGCTGAGTTTTCTGTGAGGCGGGAAATATTGAAGAAATGAAATCTAAGAATCATCCACAAGTATATGGCAGTGACTTATTTTATCTCCTCCCTCACAAGCAGCCCCTTTCCTGATATCAAGTAAGGAGACAGATGGTTTTGAGCTTCCCTTTAGTTTTCTGGCCATTCTGTTGTTGAAATCAACAACGAGACAGTAAACATAAAACTCTGTTGTATGTCATGGTATTGCACCTACTTAGAACTTCTGTGTGTAAAGCTTCAGAGGCTGTGGTACTGGATGCATGTATCTATGGGTGCACATAACATCTGTGTGTGCAAGGGCATGAGACAGACAGATGGACTGCAAACACACAGACTGTTACCAGTGGTCATTTTGGGGGGAGTAGGTACAATGAGTGGATTTTATTTTCTTTACTACATTTTGCTAAATTTTCCAAAATGACTACAAAGTGCTTTTATAATTAGGAAATAAATCCTATATAATAAAAGCCTAATATGCAAATTGACCGAACGGCAGAACGACCGGTTGCTATGGCATGCACTGACCACCAGGGGGCAGATGCTCAATGCAGGAACTGCCCCCAGCCCTCAGGCCTCAGGCCAGCCAAGGTGGGTGCAAGCAGGCCCTCTGCCCCCCAATCGCCCCGCCGGTCGCCCTGCAGAGGGAGGTGACTGGCGGTGGCGGTGGGGGGTGGGGGGTGAAGAGGGGGGACAGGGCCAGTGGGCAGGCAGCGCCAGGCCAGCCAAGGCGGGGGCCAGCGGGGGTCCCCCCGATCGCCCCACCGGTTGCCCCACAGATTGGCCCTGATCGCCGGCTAGGCCTAGGAGCCCTACTCTTGCACAAATTTTGTGCCCCGGGCCTCTAGTATCATTATAAAAAGACTAGGGGCCCGGTAAACGAAATTCATGCACTGGGGGTCGGGGGTCCCTCAGCCCAACCTGCCCCCTCTCACATACTGGGAGCCCTCAGGGGATGTCCAACTGACGGCTTAGGCCCTCGCCCCACAGGGAGCGTACCTAAGCTGCAGTCTGGCCTCCCTTTGTGGGAGGCAACCGGGCTGGTCAGGGGAAGGCACCAGCCCCATCACCCCACTGCTGCAGCCACTGCCAGTCACCATAGCCACCAAGGTGTTTTCATCAACACGGACTCCAGTCCCTTCACCAAGAAAAAATGACAACTTTCTTTGGGCATTTTCAAGATGTGTCTTTCATAGGATATGGATTTCTTTCTTTATTTTTTTATCCTCACCTGAGGGTATGTTTCCATTGACTTATAGAGAATGTGGAAGAGAAAGGGAAAGACAGAGAGAAACATCAAAGTGAGAGGAACACTTTGATTGGTTGCCTCCTGCATGAGACCTGATCTGGGCCCCGGCCAGGCAGGAGCCTGCAACCTAGGTACATGCCCTTGATCAGAATCAAACCCAGACCCTGCTGTCTGCAGGCCGAGGCATTATCCACTGAGTCAAACCAGCTAGGGCAGGATATGACATTTCTTAGCCCTCCAGCAGCGGACCTTCATTTTTTTCTCCAGGAGTGTGGTGGAAAAACCCTAGATCACCTTTTTGGATTCTTATTACCCAAGTTACTAAGAAGATTACCAGTGGCATACAGGAAGCTTAGGCAATGTGCAGTCAGAACAGGTGTTTCCTCTATAGTTCACACCAATCATCGGCTGTGCCCTGCCCAGGCCTAAAGCCTCTGGCCAAAGCTTTAGGCCTGGGCAGGCCCCTCCAGCTTCCTCTGATCACTGGCTCAGCCCCTGCCCAGGCCTGCCCAGACCAAAAGCCTCTTGGGCAGGAGCGGACCCCCAGCTCCCTGTGATCAATCGCAGGGGGTCCGCTCCTGCCCAGGCCAAAAGCAGACCCCCAGCTCCCTGCCCAGGCAATCGATCGCAGGGGGTCCGCTCTTGCACCAGGCCGAAGCAACCCCCAGCTCCCTGCGATCGATCGCAGGGGGTCCGCTCGTGCACCAGGCCGAAGCAACCCCCAGCTCCCTGCGATCGATTGCAGGGGGTCCACTCCTGAACCAGGCTGAAGCAACCCTCAGCTCCCTGTGATCGATCGCAGGGGTCTGCTCCGGCACCAGGCTGAAGCGGACACCCAGCTCCCTGCGATCAATCGGAGGGGGTCCGCTCGTGCACCAGGCCGAAAGCCTCCGGTGGAAACTTTCAGCCTGGTGCCAGAGCAGATACCCTGCTCCCTGCGATTGATCGCAGGGGTTCTGCTCGTGCACCAGGCCGAAAGCCTCGGGCGGAGGCTTTCGGCCTGGTGCCGGAGCGGACCCCAGCTCCCTGCGATCTGTCACAGGGGGTCCGCTCAGGGCACCTATGTATGCAAATCAACCGCCATCTTGGTTGTGTTAATTTGCATACTTGCCCTGATTGGCTGGTGGGCGTGACTTGGGCATAGCGAAGGTGTGGTCAATTTGCATATTACTCTTTTATTAGGTAGGATAAACTTCATCTGCATACTGGTTATATGGATGCTTCTTTTGTGAAAATTCATTAAGATGCACATTTGTGATCTGGGTACTTTTCTGTATGTGTAAAGGTTTTATTCTTTCATTCCCCCATACCATATGAGAGCGCAGGGATCTGGTTAGCCAAAGGGTGTCTCTAGCTACTGGGCTCATAAAAAAACAGGTGTTGTTCTCTTGAAAGAACCTTCCTAATATGGATACTCTGTTGTAACACCCTGACATCTCTCCTGCTCCTGGTCCCCAATGCCCAGGTAATGAGGTTTTAGCAAGAAAAGATACGGCCACATCTTCTCTCTACTGCCCAGACCCAAAAAGAAAGCTATTTCCAGAGAGGAACATAAGAAGGAGAGAACTTTCTCTATGAGGGTCCAGCAGAGGAGAGGAGATTGAGAGCCCTTTGGGGTTGGTGTGGGGGTGGGTGTTCCTGGCACTAGAAGGACCAGCTGGCTCTTTGCTCCCTCCTGGTTAGGATGACAGGCGAGAATAAGGGTGATGGGCTCACCCTGGCCCTCTCTCCTGATCTCTGGGGATAGTGGCAGGAGAATCTAGGACTGCTAGCCTGTCTGTCTGTCCTCTCACCCACAGGAGCCAATGGGGCTCTACTGGATGTAGGAGGGGAGGCCCTGCTTCCTGGTGCCTGCTGGGAGAACTTCCTTCAAAGACACTACCTCCTGAAGAGAGAACTCAATTTATCAAAAGGTGGCAAGTAAGTAATTTGGGATGTAATTTGTGGTTACAAAATACTCAATAATATGTAATTTCATAAAATGAGGATTGGTAAATTAAAATGTTAATAAGATAATTTTATTATTTGAGCTATACTAAGCTTCCTTGTCAAGAGATAATATTGGGAACAAAGATAAGTATGTTCAAAAATGTCTACATTCCTATTTTCCATAGAATCAACGATTACAGTTGAGATCTTATCTTTGTTTCTTATCTTGGAAACTCAGATTTAAACTATTCCCAGTCTCACTACCTTAATGCAGGCATCTAATCAAATTAACAGATTTTGAATTGGAGAGGCATTTATCTTACTATTTAAGTAATGCAATGAAGGCTCTGTTTATTCAGAAGCATGAGTATTTGAAATAGCTTGGAATTCTTCCAGGGTGGGTACTAATTGAAAATAAAATAAAATTTAAGCTTGTGAAAGCATTTAGTTTATTTGATAGGAAAGAGTGCCATTTATGCTAAAAGCTGCTGAAGAGACAGGTATTTATTTATGCCTCATACATTCCTGTATTTAATCACCAGGAGACCAATAACATGCCAAGTCTTCAGTCATAATACATGCCACAGATCTGGGGCACATTTCTTCTACTGCATCTATCTGTTCCCTCAGCCTCTACCTCACATATTTTATCACAGGATGTTCCAGTATTACTTTTAATTTCCCCAATAGAAAAAGGAAATACACATGCACACAAAATCCCATTAGCTCTCCAGCAGGTCTTTATAAAGGAGAGGAGAAATTGCTCTCTTTAATCCTCTGCCCACATCAGCAGCCTGAGCTTTTTGAAACCACTCATCTGGCATTTTTCTCAAGCAAATAAGTGCCTCAGGCTGAAATCCACTCCCCTCCCCTCCCACTCGTCTCCTGGGGGCCTGAACCCTATAAATAGCCCTTTGAGGAAAGAATTTGTAAAAATAAGGCCATTTAGTGTCTGATAAAGTAACATTTACCTTAAAATCTAGCCTGTGAGCCACATCTGAAAACAAAATAAAAAATTAACTCACTCATTACAAAAGAGTAACTTAGTGGGGGGAAAGGGCCGCTCACTCAGTAGTAGAAATTATAGATCCAGTCATGGTGGCCTGAAACTTCCTGCCATGAAAGAGCCAAGCTCATCCAAGCATCCCATCAGCCTCCCTACCCATCTGCATAGAGGATGGCACAGGGGGCAATGAGGAGAGGAAGGCAGGCAGTGGGCTTTTACCGTGGGTACTGTTAATGCTTGTCTCCCATCTTTCTCAGTTGACTGACTCTCCATTAGATTTGTCTATTTCCTAATTCCAAGATGGAACAAGGCAGCGCAACATAGTATGAACAATTTTGATAGCCTAAATTTCTCTTGGTTTCAAGTATCACTTAACCTAATTCTTAAATTAAGAAATTCACAAACCAAGTCATTTATTTATGGTTTCACTTTGGCAGAATCTTATTTTAGTGTATTTTGACTATGGCACTTATTAATATGGCACTTATTATTAATGTTTCAAACTTAGTGTTTGACAATTTATTAGGAAATTATTTCCTTTAAAGTATGTAATGATGAAGGCATGCTATATTGTTACATGTGACTTTATTATCAGGGCATCATATGTATTTTTTATTCTACTGGACTATAGGAGTGAACAAAAGTAGGTTAATAATAATGATAAATACAATAACTAATAATAAATTATTATACAAAAATAAACTCACAACTATAATCTTACTTTTGTCCATTCCTGGACATTCTTTTTAAAAATATTTTTATTGATTTTTAGAGAGAGAATAAGAGAGAGGGAGAGAGAAACATCAACTGGTTGCCTCTTTCATGCACCCTAACAAGGGACTGAATCCACAACTTGGGCATGTGCCCTGACTGGGAATCAAACCACTGACGCCTTGGTGCACGGGACAATGCCCAACCAACTGACCACACCAGACAGCGAACCTGAATGTCCTTTTTCTGTATGTATGTGTATTCACTTAATAATGAAACATGGAACTCACTCTACAGAAAATAATTTATAGGGTGATTTCTATAACAAATTCACTTTAATTCCCTTGGTAGAAAGGTCGCCAACTGTGGAATTAGAAGACCTGGTTTCAAATCTCATCTTTGCCACAAATCATCTGTATGACTAAGTTTAACCTCTCTGGCTTTGTCGTCCATAAAACATAGGTAATAATACCTTCCTAACGTGACACATGAGATTATGAATACAAAAGTATTTGGCCCAACACTAAATCCATATATAAAGATTAAACCAAGCCCAACCATTCATTAATGTTGCCAACCAACTATTAGGGAGGTAACCAAAAAGAGCATATGTGTGCTTAGCTAGGTTTCAGTGGCTTTTATTTCATAATTGCTGAAATTTCAGCCACTTTTAGAATATGGTTTCATATTTCATTTATTAAAAACATATCAATTAAAAATAAAGATCATTATTCTAAGGCATACTGAGGAGAACCAGGCTATACACTTTTAGTCCAAAACAAACCTTGTAACTATTTCCAATGTGGAGAACCAACCTCTATACTAATAAAAAGGTAATATGCTAATTAGACCAGGAGACCACACATCTTCCTATCGTCTGACTTCCTTCCAGACAAAGCCACAGTGGTGGGGGCCGAGGCAGAGGCAATTAGGGGCCCTGAGGCCGGCTGGGGAGGGCAGTTGGGGGCCATGAGGCCAGCAAGGGAGGGCAGTTGGGGGCATGAGGCCAGCCGGGGAGGGCAGTTGGGAGCCCTGGGGCCGGCCGGGGAGGGCAGTTGGGAGCCCTGAGGCTGGCCAGGGAGGGCAGTTGGGGGCCCTAAGGCTGGCCGGGGAGGGCAGTTGGGGGCCATCTGGGTGGCAGGAAAGGGCAGTTGGGGGCCATGAGGCCAACCGGGGAGGGCAGTTGGGGGCCATCAGGCTGGCAGGGGAGGGCAATTGGGGGACATCAGGCTGGCAGGGGAGCAGTTAGGTGGCAATCAAGCCAGTAGGCAGGCAAGTGGTTATGAGCCAAGGGGTCCCGGATTGGAGAGGGTGCAGGCCGGGCTGAGGGACCCTCCACCCCCCATGCACGAATTTCGTGCACCAGGCCTCTAGTCTATATATATAAAAGTCTAAGCAACTGGCTGACCAGCCAGTAGTTAGGATGTGCACAGAGTGCCCTCTCGCACTTCAGGACCCCTCAGGGGATGTTGGACTGCCAGTTTCGGCCCAATCCCCACAGGCCAGGCCAAGGGACCTCACCGGTGCATGAATCCATGCACTGGGCCTCTAGTCCTATATAATAAAAGCCTAATATACAAATTGACTGAACAGTGGAATGTCAGGTAGGTGGGAGGGGACAGCGATTTGGGGGCGGCACCATCCTCCAATTGGCCTGCCAGTCACCTCCTGCAGAGGGAGGCCAGACTGCAGCTTAGGCCCGCCAGGGATTGGGCCTAAATTGTCAGTAGGACATCCCCCAAGGGCTCCTGGACTGCAAGAGGGTGCAGGCTGGGCTGAGGGATCCTTCCCCCACCCTCCGAGTGCACAAATTTTTGTGACCGGACCTCTAATTACAACATATAACCACATGGATGACTTTTTTTATCCATCATCTCTAATTCCAGGACCCCATCAGTTCTCGGGAAACCACGCATATCTAAGGATCACCACCTCCATTTACTATTTGGTTTCCAAAGACAAACAAGTAATGATGAATAGATCACAATTCTATTAAGAAAATGTCACAGCATACATCTGAAGGGACACAGAAAAAGTAGGCCAGATTTCCTGGTTGGCACCCTGGGCAGCTCACCCTCTGAGTCTCAGTCAGGGAGGGGAAGGAACAAGTGTGTAGTACTTACTGTTATTGTTTGTTTAAATAGCATTAATTGTCTGTGCATGGCACGGGACCTATAGTCAACAGCAATTATTACTGTAGCCAAGTAAGTTTCCTTTTTCACACCTAATTGTGTTTTTATGTTCTTTTTGCATGACCTATTCGCCTTTCATTAAAGGCAGAGTAACTTTTCTGTTTCGTATATGACACTTGACTGTTAATTGTCTTCATGCACATACAACAGTGAACCATATCCATAGAGAACCATTTCCTTTTCTTGCTTGGTCCATCCTAGAAAACCCACCCAGGCAACATGTTTCACCCTTGTTTCCCCTAATGACTACTGGTTGCCCTTGCATCACCAGTCTTCCGCCTTCATTCCCACCACCATCATATGCATGAGACAATCACCAACAACAAGAACATCATTTTATGTTGCCTGGTCATGTTTTGGTCAACTTTACTTTCATAAATATAAAAGCTATAAATATAATTTTAATCATATTTTACATGAAATTATTAATCTCAAGTGAGATTATGTATATGTATAAAATCTGGGAGTCTATGTTAAAATCTAACTTTGAAAGCAGTTATGCTACCTACAACTTGAGTATGACAATCATTTGGAAATTTATAATGTTTCAAAACTAGAAACACAGTATCTTCATTTCAACTGAATTTCAACTGAATATATATATATATATATATATATCCTCTTTTTTCTACTTATCCTGCCAAAGAAATGACCCTCATAATGCTTCTATCATGTAATTTGACAGCCACTGATATCACAGTTCCACTTACTAGTAACTGCTCTAATACTTATACAAACCAGTAGCATATCCCTTTACTGACAATAATATAAAATCCACTTACTGCCCTAGCCAGTTTGGCTTGGTGGATAGAGCATCGACCTGTGTACTGAAGGGTCCTGGGTTCGATTCTGGTCAATGGCACATGCCCAGGTAGTGGGCTTGATCCCCAGTAGGGGGCGTGCAAGAAGCAGCCAATCAATGATTCTCTCTCATCATTGATGTGTCTATCTCTCTCTCCCTCTCCCTTCCTCTCTGAAATCAATAAAAATATTTTTTTTCAAATCCACTTACTTTACTCAAATCTTTGCCACTGTTTTTCTTAGCCCATATTATAATTCGTATGACATGCCACAAAACTTGATTCAACAAATTCAACAAACATTTCTTGGGTAGTTATTACATACTAGTGGCCCAGTGCATGGATTCATGCACATTGAAAGAAAATTAATTAGAAGAAATATTTTAATATCACTATTCGCCCTTTCTCTATAATAGTAGTGTCAGAGATGAAAGAAAATTAGTAAAATCTTCCCACATGCTCAAAGAAAACTTCAATCCTATAAAGAAAGGAGCTGGGAAGAGAAAAAAAAACATTGAACAAATGTCATAAACAATTAACAAACGTTAAATCTGACTACTGGTGAGCAATTGAAATATTTTTTTGTACTTTTCAGTACTAAATTTTTCTTGAAATAAATTAAATATTGTAATTAGCAGAAACAAGTGAATATTTATGTATATTTAAAAGACGCTAAATAAATCAGCCTGAATGACAGCTCTATGAAACACACTTTATGCTAGAGTATTTCTGGGGCCTTTCTCTTTTCTACTTCTATTTAAGCTTATCTTTCAATACATTCAGTACATACAGATTACTTGGCCTCTGAATATGACATATGAAGATACATACTTTTTAGCCTCATCTTTTTTTTTAGACATGAGTTCTGGAGGATACTTTGAGTGATACACATTCTTGTAAGTCAGTGTTTACAAACTGGTGTTCTGAAAAACACTATTTTAAGGCATGGTAATAGGTAGTACCAAAAAAAGAGAAGAGTTATGTGTTGCTTGGAGAGTCACAATATCGATTAGCACAATACCCAAACTTTTCTAAAAGCATACCTACTAACATCTACCAGAATACTTTTCTACCGAATATATTTTGGGAAAATGACATTGTACTGACTATGTACTCCTATGGAGTCTGGTGGGTAGGTTTTCTTCAGATCAGTTATTCCCTACTCATGAACAGAGATTAATAAATTAACAGTTCCATATGACCCACCTCTAAAAGTGACCAAACCTTCTGATAATTTGGATCTTACCCTTCAAAGAGAGTTTATCATTCTATCTGTCCTGATAATCCACCTCGTTCAGAGAATACAAAGGTGTTCTAAGAAACGGGAGGAGACAAAAAAAATGCCTTCCAGAATAAACTGCTCTTGTGACGACCATACCTTTTGCGTCCTAAACACCTAATATCTTTTTCCCTGAACAAGTGCTATTTGAAATTCTTGGCTGCATTATTTTATCAATATTTCCCCTCCCTGAGTTTTCCGAGCACAAGCATTCCTTTCAGAAGGAGGGTAATATTTTTAACATCATATTCTGCAACTTCCCAGGCACTGCAGCATTTTTTATTATTTTTGTAAATGAAGTGATATATTTAGATCTGGATTGGGAAACTAAAAAGACTAATACTGTCTCTTTTTCTCAAAGCAACTCTTATAAAAACTTATTTTTTCATTCACCCAGTTACTGTAATTGTTACTAATAAGCAAATAAGAACACTGAGAGAACTAAAGTGAAGCCCAGGCTTGGCTATTATGCCCCAGACTGCAGTCAAAACCCACTTGCCTAAAGCTCCAATTCCATGTGGCCTTTAATTTAAGGGAAGTATGATTGCAGGATGCTAACAAGACAGAAAAGGCAGAATTCAACAAAGAAAGGATTGAAAATTATGAAATCAAATTTTCACAAACTCCAATTTAATGGGTCTAGGCTTCAAAACTAGTTCTTATCCAGTTTTGCAATCAAATAACTAAAACAACTCACAGAAATTTAGTATCAAGTGAAAGTTTTTTTAGTTAATGAACAAAGTATATTATTATAAGAATTAGAAAGTGGATAATATTTCATTGATAAGTAAAAATGTTTAGTGCTACAAATTCTTGTGCCACATATCCACTCAGAAAGAGTCTTTTCAATTAAGGAATCCGATAGCACCACAAGTTTTTGCATTCAAAGAATTACTGAACTTTCACTCTCAATATGTTTAATACCCAAGTAGAGCTTTTTGTAATTTATTGCCTTATACATCTGTTGTCACTTAGAGACAAAAGTAAACACAAGGAGTTTAAAGGCATTCTTGTGCTTGAAAGCCACCCCAAATGTAAAGAAATCCTCTCTAATAAAATGGTAATATGCAAATTAACCATCACTCCGCTACATAAGCCACGCCCACAAGCCAAGCCACGCCCACCGGCCAATCAGGGCGAGTATGCAAATTAACCCTATCCAAGATGGCTACAGCCACAGAGAGCAAGGTTTCCCAGGTAACAGAGGAAGCCAAGCTTTCCATAGCCATTGCAGGCCTAAGCTTCCACTCAAGCTACAAAGTTTCAATTATAGAAGGTAAACAAATTCAAACAAATGGCGGCAGAATGGAGCTTGAGAGAGCAGGCCAGGGTTGCCGGCGGCAACAGGGGAAGCAAAGCTTTCCACACACCCTGGCCAGGCTCACCCGCTTAAGGCTACAAAATTTCAATTGTAGAAGGTGAATTAACTGCCACAGAAATGGCTGCCACCCCGGAGGGAACAGCAGGCTTGGCTCCGCTCCAGGCTACAAAGTTTCAATTGTAGAAGGAAAATAAATTCCAGATACCAGGGCCTCCTCTTGGGTCGCCAGGGTGCGTGGCTGGCCTGAAACCACCACAGGCCCCTCGCTCAGGCCGCCCCACGCCCCAAGGGAACCCCACCCTGATCCGGGACACCCTTCAGGGCAAACCAGCTGGCCCCCACCCGTGCACCAGGCCTCTATCCTATCTAATAAAAGAGTAATATACAGATTGATCATCACTGCAACACACAATATAGCTGCCTCCATGTGGTCAAAGATCCTGCCCCCATGTGGACACAAGATGGCCACTACAAGATGGCCAGCAGGAGAGGGCAGTTGGGAGGCACCCGGCCTGCAAGGGAGGGCAGTTGTGAGGGACCAGGCCTGCAAGGGAGGGCAGTTGAGAGGGACCAGGTTTGCAAGGGAGGGCAGTTGGAGGTGATCAACCCTGCAGGAGAGGGCAGTTAGGGGTGACCAGGCTGGCAGAGGAGGGAAGTTGGGGGCAAACAGGCTGGCAGGGGAGCAGTTAAGCATCAACCAGGCTGGCAGCGGAGTGGTTAGGGGGTGATCAGGCTGGCAGGCAGAAGCGGTTAGGGGCAATCAGGAAGGCAGGCAGGCAAGCAGTTGGGAGCCAGCAGTCCTGGATTGTGAGAGGGATGTCTGACTGCCCTCCAGGAGTCCCAGATTGGAGAGGGTACAGGCTGGGCTGAGGGACAACCCCCCGCCGTGCACGAATTTCGTGCACCGGGCTTCTAGTAAGAACTATAAAAGAGTTTATAAGAAATGTGAAAGATAGAATCAGATGTTCAACATATAACTAACAGGGAATACCCAAAGAAGATAGAAATAATAGAGAAATGGAGAACAGAGCAATATTAAAAAAGATAATGACTAAAATTTTTCTCGAGTTGATGAGAACCATCAATCTTCAGACTCAGGAAGGAAAATGCATTTATAACAAGGTAAGTCAAATTAATAAAATGTATATATAATACATAAAGTTCAAAAGTATCAAAGACAAAGAGAAGATATGGGAAAAAAGAAAAAGAAAAAATATGGAAGATTTTTCTACAAACCTAAAACATTTAGACTAGCAAAGAATTTCTCTGTAGCAAAACAGAGACCAGAAAACATGTCTTTAAATACAATAGAAATAATTGCCAACTTAAAACTTTATATTAGTGTAACCTAGAACTTTATACTAATAATTTGAAACTTCTTTCAATAATGGGGGTGGGGAATTAAGACATTTCAGAAAAAGACTGTATTTACCACAAACAGTCTTCTTAAAAATGAACTTCTTAAAAATGCATGTTATAAAAGGAAAGTAGACCCTAAAATGAGTGAGATGAAAAAATATGGGTTACTACTAATAATCAGTTGACTAAAAGCAAGGACCTAAAATAAAGAATAAAAATATAATCTAAGTTTGAAGAGAGGAGCTTGCAGTTTAAGCTTTCTATAAATGCTATTATTTTGGGAGGATAAGAGAGATATTTTTTTACCTACAGAACTTTAGACTTTTGTAAGTCAAATATTCATATTAACAACTTATAGTTAACTTCTCTACTAAAAGTATAAAAATATAATGATTAAACAAAAGAAGAGGAAAATTAGAATAAAAATTCAGAATATTCAATAGAAGGTAGGAAAGGGCAGAAAAAAACACACAAAGAACCTTGATAAAAAAAACACAAAATATGAAGGAAAATATAAATTCACATATACAAGTGATTATAACAAATGTAAATGGCTTAAATTCACATATCATAAGATAAAGATAATCAGATTGCTTTTTAAAATAATTTATCTATATTCTACTTGGAGATATACCTAAAACTTTAGAGAGGTTGAAAATAAAGGAGTGGAAAAAGATATATGAGGGCAAAAGAAAGCTAAGGTATAAGTATTAATTTTATATAAAATATGTCAAGAAAAGCATTTTAAAATCTTACATCTATGGACGAGGACAGTGGGGGGGAGGTGAGGGCATGGGATGGGGTGGGAACCAGGTGGAAGGGAGCTATGGGGGGAAAAAAGAGGAACATCTGTAATAATCTGAACAATAAAGATTTTTTTTAAAAAAAAGCACTTTAGGGATACAGTGAACCACCACACAATGACAAAACCTAAAATTTACCAGGAAGACATGCAATTTTGAATTTGGCCTCAAAATACTTGGCCTGTAACTTCGTCTTAAAATAACACATTAAGAGGGAATCCAAGATGGCAGTGAAGTAGGTGGATGTTACAATCACTTCCTCCCAGGACCAAACTGGAATTACAATTAAAATACAGAGAAATCAGCCTGAATAACCAACTGAAGACCAACTGAATAGAAATCTTATAAGCAAGGGTTACAGAAGAAGCCACATCGAGAATGGTGGGAATGGTGGAGATGTGAAAAGGTCTGGCCTCGCTCCACCATGTGGTCGCTGAGATTCCAGAGGAATATCTTAGCTGCAACGATCCCCAATGAGAAGCATAGGGTCTCAAGCCCAAACTGGGCTCCTCAGCCCAGAGCACCAGAACCAGGAAGAAGCACCCAAATAACATCTGGCTGTGAAAAGCAGTGGGCATTCTGTCCACCAGGGAGAGACAGGCATCTGTTAGAGACACAGGTGCTCTCTGAAAGGGCCAACGCAAAAGAATCTCATTGTACCCTGGGCTGTGGTGGAGGGTAAAGCAGACTAGAGCCACTTGAGGATCGACCGGGATTTGTGGCTCTGGCTGGGGAGAAAGGAGAAGGGGCGGCCGTTAGAATTCCTGTGCTGAGAACATTTCCTACACTACGGACACCATCATTCTTGGGTGTGGCACTCCTTTCCACAGGGCATCGGGTGGGGGAATGCAATAGCCTTACCCTCTAGATTCCGTGTTGCCCAACCCTGCAAAGCTTGCACCCTGCTGAAAAGCCAGCTGCCTGGGCCAGGGTATGGTGGTACTGGCAGACTCAAGGGTACCAGTGACTGAGTTGTGTGGCTTTGGGTCAAGGATCATTCCCCCCACTTTCCCATGAATTTGACCAGTGGTGCCACTCCCACACAGGAGATCCACTAAGCCCACCTTTCCGGCTCCCAGGGGCCTACCCTCCCAACTCCTGGTGGCTCTGCTCTACTGAGGTATGGGAAGCATCTGAGACAAACTGAATGGTGTGGCTCTGGGGTAGGGGCTACTCCCTCCACCTCCCCCCAAGCATGACCGGCATCTCCCCGTCATGGGAGATCCACAAATCCTATCCTCCCGACCCCAGGTGACCCTTCCCTGCTGAAATCAAACTCCTGGCAAAATCTGGGACAGACTGAGTTGTGTGGCTCAAGGACAAGGACCAATGTTCCCTAGCAAACCAGACGGGTGCAGAGTTTTCCCTTCACACAGCCAAATCTTGATATGTTTGAGCCTGATAAACTCTGCTGGCCTCACCCTGACAACTCTCTGAGATTCTGACCCACCACAAAGGTGTGAGCACCCAGCAGGTGGCAACTAGATGTAGTATACCCTCAGACATTTGCTGAGTGGTCTCAAACCCAACACTGGCAACGAGTGTGAACCTGTACCAAGCTGATGAATAACACTTGCCCCTACCTGGTGACTAACTGAAACCTTACTCATGCAACTTGAGTACCAAGCAGGCCCTTTCAGTGACTGAGCTGAACAAGCTGCCAGCAGATGGAGACAGGCAGGGGTAGATCTCGGGGTGCCGTGGGAATTTTGCTGACCTGCCCCTAGACCCATAGCTGGTAAAAAAACAGACTTGATGCATAGATTGGTCCTTCCAGCACACACCCAGTCCCAGGAGAGGCAGCCACAAACTGTGGATGGCTTTGTAGCTGTAACAGGTTGCCCAAGGCCAGTCACAGTGTCTGCACCAGAGTCCCTTCCAAGAGGCCCCAGAATAAACACACCCAGGGGTCAGCTTCAGACAACATAAAAGAAGAATCCAATTGGTTTCACAATCAGCAAATCAAAAGGGAGATCTCAGCAGGCAAAAGACCCTGTTGAGGTGAATTCCCTGTGATCAGCACCTACACAGCAGCTTGAACACTGATCTGGGTTGATTTTCACAATTAGCGATCTTGAGAGTCAACACCATGAACAAAGTGCCCAATAGCAATCAAGACTCAATTACAAGAGGAGAGCTAACAAAACACATACAAGGGACATTACTGGAGCACCCAGCTCAGGTGATCAAGGAGACTGTGACATCGGGTTCCAGAAGGCACCTACTACATAAGGCCACGCTACCAAGACTCGGAGTCATAGCAAATCTACCTAATCTGTAGAAACAAACATAAAGAGACAGCCAAAATGGGGAGACATAGAAACATGCCCCAAATGAAAGATCAGGAGAAATTTCTAGAAAACTAGCTAAATGAAATAGAGGGAATCAATATATCAGATATAGAGTTTAAAAACTAAAATGGTTATAAGGATGCTCAAGCAGCTTAGTGAAAACTACACAGCAGTTAAAAGGACATACAAACCATTTAAAAAAAACATCAGAAATGAAAAATACAATATCTGAAATTAAACATACACTAGAAGGAATAAACAGTAGGTTAGATGAAGCAGAGGATGGAAAATTAGTGATTTGGAAGGCAGGGTAGCAGAAAACACCCAATAAGAGCAGCAAAAAGTAAAAAAAAAAATTAACTGAGGATAGTTTAAGGGAATTTTGGCACAGCATGAAGTGTAACAACATTGGCATCCTAGCGGAAGAAAGACAGTAAGGAATGGAGAAACAATTTGAAGAAATAATGCTTGAAAACTTCAACTAACCTGGTAAAGGAAAAACACACACAAGTCCAAGAGAGTCCCAAACAAGATGAATCCAAAGAGGCCCATAGCAAGACACATCATAATTAAAAAGGCAATGTTTAAAGACAAAGAGAGAATCTTAAAAGCAGCAAGAGAAAGATACTTAGCTACCTAAAAGGAAGCTTCCATTAGACTGTCAGCTGATTTTTTTAACAGAAACATTTCAGTTCAGAGGGGATTTGGATGAAACATTGAAAGTGATGAAAAGCAAGGACCTATATAACCAAGACTACTTTACCCCGCTAGGCCAACGTTTACAACTGAAGGAGAAACGAAGGGCTTACCACACAACCACTATTATAGGAAATGTTAAATAATCTTCTTTAAGAAGAAAAGGGGGTGGGGGAAACACAGGAAAATAGTTAAAAAGAATAAAATGGCAATAAATACCTACCTACCAATAATCACTTTAACTGTAAATTGCTTAAATGCTCCAATCAATAGACATAGGGTAGCTGAATGGATAAGAAAACAAGATCCAAATGACAAGTGCTGGCAAGGATGTGGAGAAAAGGGAACCAGTCATACATTGCTGGTGGCAATGCAGACTGCTGCAGCCTCTGTGGAAAACAGCATGGAGTTTCCTCAAAAAAATTAAAAGTGGAACTCCCATTTGACCCAATAATCCCACTTGTTAGAAATATACCCCAAGAAATCAGAAACACCAATCAGAAAGAATGTGTGCACCCCTATGTTCATAGCAACGCAATTGACAATAACTAAGATTTGGAAACAGCCTAAATGCCCATCAGCAGATGAGTGAATTAGAAAACGGCGACACATCTACACAATGGAATACTACGCTGCTGTATAAAGGAAAGAACTCTTACCATTTGCAACAGCATGGATCAACCTGGAGAGGATTGTGCTAAGTGAAATAAGCCAGTCAGAGAAACATAAGTATCACATGATCTCACTCATTTGTAAAATATAATGAACAACATAAACGGATGAACAAAAATAGATCCGGAGACATAGAAGCATCAAACAGACCGTCAAACCTCAGAGGGAAAGCAGGGGATGATGGGTAGGGAGGTGTGGTGGCGGGGGTAAGAAATCAACCAAAGAACTTGTATGCATATAAGCAAAACCAATGGACACAGACAATAGGGGATGAAGGCCTGGGCTGGGGGGCGAGGGCAGGCTGAGAGACGACAATGGGGGAAAGAGGGGACATATGTAATACTTTCAACAATAAAGAACTTTTTTAAAAAAAGAAAACAAGACCCATATATACACTGTCTTCAAGAGGCACACCTCAGAATGCAAAATACACACAGAATAAAAATAAAGGGATGGAAAAGATATTTCATGGAAATGAAAAAACAGCTGGGGTAGCAATACTTATCCTATCTAATAAAAGAGTAATATGCAGATTGACCACCACTCCAACACACAATATGTCTGCCCCCATGTGGTCAAAGATCCTGCCCCCATGTGGACACAAGATGGCCACAACAAGATGGCCAGCAGGGGAGGGCAGTTGGGAGGCACCCGGCCTGCAAGGGAGGGAAGTTGGAGGCGATCAACCCTGCAGGGGAGGGCAGTTAGGGGTGACTGGGCCGGCAGAGGAGGGAAGTTGGGGGCAAACAGGCTGGCAGGGGAGCAATTAGGCATCAATCAGGCTGGAGCAGAGTGGTTAGGGGGTGATCAGGCTGGCAGGCAGAAGCGGTTAGGTGCAATCAGGAAGGCAGGCAGGCAAGCAGTTGGGAGCCAGCAGTCCTGGATTGTGAGAGGGATACCCAACTGCCCATTTAGGCCCGATCCCACTGGGATGGGCAGTAGGACATCCCTCGAGGGGTCCCAGATTGGAGAGGGTACAGGCTGGGCTGAGGGACAACGCCCCCCCTCCGTGCACGAATTTCGTGCACCGGGCCTCTAGTATCATATAATATTGACTTTAAAACAAAGTCTATAGTAGGAGACAAAGAAGGACACTACATAATGATAAAGGGAGCAAATCCAACAAGGTGATATAATCATTGTAAACATTTATGCCCCCAACAAAGGAGCACCTAAATATATAAAGCAAATCTTGATGTACACAAAGGGAGAGATTGAAAGTAATATACTCACAGTAGGGGATTTTAATACCCCACTGGCAGCAATGGATTAATCATTCAGACAGAAAATCAACAAGGAACGGGTAGCCACAAATGACACATTTTACCAGATGGGTTTAATGGATACGTTCAGAGCATTTCACCCCAAAGCAGCAAAATATACATCCTTTTCAAATGTACATGGAACATTTCCTAGGAGAGACCATAGGTTAGTACACTAAAAACTCTCAATAAATTAAGAAGATTGAAATCATATCAAGCATCTTTTCTAACCATAATGATAAAAAACTAAAAATCAATCACAAGAAGAAAACTGGAAAACACACAAAGACATGAAGGCCAAATAACATGTTACTAAACAGTAAATGGGATAACAATGAGATCAAGGAAGAAATCAAAACATACCTTGAAACAAATGAAAATGAGAGCACAACCACCCAAAATCTATGTGACACAGTGAAAGCAGCCCTATGAGGGAAAGTCATAGCATTACAGGCCTACCTCAAGAAACAAGAAAAAGCTCAAATAAACAATCTAACTTCACACTTAAGAAACTAGAAAACAACAAAACCTAAAGTGAGTAGAAGAAAGGAAATAAAAAAGATCAGAGCAGATATAAACAAAATAATCTAAAAAAAGCAACACAAAAGATCAATGAAATGAAAAGCTGGTTCTTTGAAAAGATAAACAAGATTGACAGACCTTTATCCAGATTCATTAAGAAAAAAAAGAGGCCTGGCTGGTTGGCTCAGTTGTTTGGAACATCATCCCATACACCAAAAGGCTGCTGGTTCAATTCCTGGTCAGGGAGCATACCTACGTTGTAGGTTCAAACCCTAGCCTGGGAATGTATGAGAAGCAACTGATCAACATTTTCTCTCATTATCTCAATCTCTCTCTTTCTCTCTCCTTCCTTCCCCTTCCCTCCCTTCTTTTTGAGTGAGGATTTTAAAAAAAGGAAAAGAGACTACCCAAATAAATAAAATTAGAAATGAAAGAGAATAAATGACCCCAGAGAAATACAAATGATTATAAGAAACTGGTATGAACAACTATATGCCAATAAATTAGATAATCTGGACAAAATGGATAAATTCTTAGAAACATACAATCTTCTACAACTGAATCAGTAAAAATAAGAAAATCTGAATAGATAGATTACAACTAATGAAATTAAAACAGTCATAAAATAACTTCCAACAACAAAATGTCCTGGACCAGATGGCTTCACAGTTGACTTTTACCAAACATTCAAACCACAACTACACAAGGCAGGTGTGGCTCAGCAGTTGAGCATCAACCCAGAAACCAAGAGGTCACCTGCAGACTCGATCCATAGTAGAAGGCATGCAGAAGGCAGCCGATCATTGCTGTTTCTCTACTATCAATGTATATATCTATTATCAATGTATATCAAATATATATATATATATATATATATATATATATATATATATATATATTAAAAAAAAAAAGAACAACTAACACCTATCCTTCTCAAACTCTTCTAGGAAATTCAAGTGGAGTGAAGACTACCAGGTTCATTGTACGAAGTCAGCATTATCCTAATTCCAAAATAAGATAAAGACACTACAAAAAAAGAAAATTATAGGCCAATATCCCTGATGAACATAGATGCTAAAATCCTCAACAAAATATTTGCAAATCGGATCCAGCAGCACATTAAGAAGATCATACACCACGATCAAGTGGAATTTGTTCCTGGGATGCAAGGTTGGCACAATATCCGCAAATGAATAAATGCGATACAGCACATAAACAGAATGAAGAATAAATATCACATGATCATATCAACCGATGCAGAAAAGGCCGTTGATAAAATCCAACACCCATTTATAACTTAAAAAAACAAACAAACCTCTCAGCCAAGTGGGATCATACCTCAACATAATAAAGGCCATATATGACAAACCTACTGCCAACAGCATACTCAATGGGTCAAAACTAAAAGCATTTCTCTCAAGATTGGGAACAAGACAAAGATGTCTGTCTGCTTTCACCTCTTATTCAACATAGTACTGGACTTCCTAACCACAGCAATCACAAATAAAATTTATTTATATATCAGAAATTAATGAAATAGAAAATAAAGCCCTAGCCGATTTGGCTTAGTGGATAGAGTGTTGGCCTGCAGACTGAAGGGTCCCAGGTTTGATTCCAGTCAAGGGCATATGCCCGGTTGCAAGCTTGGTCCCCAGTCGGGGGCGTGCAGGAGGCCACGGATCAATGACTCTCCTACATTATTGATGTTTCTATCTCTCTTTGTTTGTCTCTCTCTCTCTCTCTCTCTCTCTCTCTGAAATCAATAAAAAAAAATTTTAAAGAAAAATAAAAAAACACAAAAGGATGGTAACTAACATCAAAAGTGATTTTTTTAAAAATACAAAATTAAGACAAACTCCTGAATGAATAAAGGAAAACAATGTACAAATTTACAGTATTATGAATTAAAATGGGGAACCAACTAAAAAGGCAGTAAAAACTTTTAAATTACAAAGGCCTTCCCTTATTAAATATTTAGTTGGTCTCCTGGAAATTTTTCTAAATATTTTTATGGTTATGACATTGTCTTAATGAGTATGTAATGCAATGAAGCACAATGTTAAGCACAAGGATAACAAATGTGGAAGTGCTGAGCAAGTCATAACATGCCAAGAAATTCCACTAATTTCTATTATTTATATTTATGAAACAGTGTGACCTGTTAAATCACTTTGCTACTTCCTATCTAAAGTAAAGACTGTTGAAGGGCTCAGAAATGATTATTTCAAATTCCCACACATGTCTAAGTTCTTTTTTTTCTTTCTTTCCCTCTTGTTATGTACAGTACTTGTTATAAACTTGGTAAACTACAATGCTGTAGAGGAAATATAAGAAGTTGATTATTGATAAAATGGCAATGTTTCAAAGGGCTTTTGTTTGTCTAGTTAGAAAAATAAATGTAACTTACAGGTTGTTCATTTTGGGCTTGCAGAAAAAACTTTGAGAATTACTATAAACAAGAAAAAACTATACAATAAATTAGGAGAATGTCTTCACCCCATTTTAAGAAAGCGAATCTACAGCACAAAGATCTCAAAAACTCTATTAAGATCAGAAGCAGAACTGAAAACAGTGATCTAGCTATCAAAGTCATAATGTCCCTTTTGTGTCTCTCCGGGTTTGGTGTGTGTGTGTGTGTGTGTGTTTTCAATACAACACTGATCTAAAACAATATCTGTAATCAGGTGATGTGTATAATGGAAAAACCCTCTTTGAAAGCCTTGCCATGTATAGGCTATATTAAAAGAAATGGGATCTGATAAGGTTCCACCTTAAAAACAAATGCCCAGGAGCACAGGAGAAAAGGCAAGGCTTAAATCATACCTGATGGCCACTGCTAACTCTAACATTGGACAAAAAATATTTTCAAATTTTAAGATAATACTTCCAAATACCTTGAATTTTAGTGTCCTCCTGTTGATCTGTCATTTCACAAGAAAATCTAGCTACCAAAAGCCATAAAATATATAAAGTATTCTCATTTTCCCTTGGAATAAGATAAGATCTTCATTAAAAGTTGTAGAATTTACAAGTTTGTCTTGAATTAAACAAAATTCCTCACCTTTTCCATATTAGGAAGACATCATCAATTTTATCAGTTTACAGAAAGAATAAATGCTATCTTATAATTGAAACTTTCCTCAGAAATGTCAGTTCAAGGAGACTTAGGGATAAAATTTAAATTCTTAGAAACAATGAAAAATAATTTTCATTCACAACAAAAAATGTAAAATTTGTACTATCTACCACAACTCTAGTTTACAGGATACTTCTTCCAATCCTTCAAATAGAGAGCTACATTCTGAGGATTAAAGATTATTTCTCAGAATGACCACTCCCACAGGAATGTGGAGATACAGGTTACACAGCCATCAGGAAGTTGGCTCTTTCTGCACATTGTTTAGCAGCCAAAAAGGATGCCAAGCTTCTGAAAAAGCAGCCAAAACAGATTCCTTTTTATGGTGTGATAGCATTTTGTTCAAAAAACTGTTCTCTTCTTTACAGGCAATGTCTCAGAGAGATAAGGGGTTCTAATCAATAAACCAGCTCCTGGCTGTGTACTAGTATTTCACTCTCGGAAAGTAAAATCAGTCACTGAGAGTTCTGGAAGCAAGGTGATCAAGGCTGTAAAGAACTTTCATTTGTTGGCACCTTCTATTCCCAAATGTCTCTGAGATGAAACTTTAAAGCCAAGGTCCCTATTCTTAGAATCACAACATCCCTAAGGTTGCCAAGAGTTCTGCTACCCCGAGTTAGTCTGTTTTCCTAAGGTACATTTTTTTCCATGAGTTTCACCAACAGCAACCTCTCCATGTCTTGAAATAGATTTTAAACTTTGTGAGGCTTTCCTGTGTAATTCAGGTTCAAAATGTTTGTTCCTCTATAGGAATAAGTCTTGCTTAATCACTTTTATTGTTCCTGGCCACATTTCTTGGTTTAAGACACTTTGTAACAGGAAAAGACACAATGGCACATAAACTAACATAACCTAATGTAGCAAACACCAAGAAGCAAAGATTAAAAGCCCAGATCCTTCAAGCACAGGCTACATAAACAACAATAAATTAATGTTCCCACAAATATGATATTCCAATCATGTGAAAAAAATGTAGAAAACGTGTTTTTAACTGCATTGAAGGTATTTTTTTACATGTGCTAATTAAGCCCATATCTAGTCTAAGAGAGGAATTGGGTTCCTGACACCAAGCAACCATTTGACACTTAAAGATAAAATCCCTGAGAGAGCCTCTCAGCCAAGAAGTTGGGAAAGCAGTGACACATCACCACCACCATCATCTCTGTTGCTATTATCACCATCAGCATCAAATATTCATGTCTTTGCTCTGCTGCAATACCCAATATATGCCAGAGGGTATACTCAATGGTAAATGTTTCCCATATGGCATCTCTCCTACTTTGAAATATACAAAATTAGCAATTTTTACATGTGATTTACTTAAAAATAGAAAAAAAATTTTACTATAGTGAGACCATGTTTAATTTTAAGTATAGAAATAAGAAATCTATGAAAGTTTGAAAAGTAGCTTCTCTTCACTATTTCATCCAACAATTTTTTATTCCTATTTAATAGAAATATGAGTACTTCATATAAGTACTTCAGAAAAGAAAGTGTTTTCAAGTACTTATATCTAAAATTTTATTAACTTGCCTATTTGTTCAAGCTGTTTAAGAATGTGTTGTCTTTGATTAGTCAATCTGAAGTGAGTGCTCAAAAATAATTTACAGTATTTCTTTAATTTTCTGTAATCGTACCTAATAATAGACAAATATGCAAATTGACCGTACCTTCGCTATGCCCACGATTGGCCAGGAGGCGCGGGGGGGCGGGACTAGGGGTGGCCGGGGTGGCCGATTGGGCCGGCGGGACGCTGAGCTCGCGTTGCCAGTGGCGGCTCGAGCTCAGCGTCTGCGCCATGGCTGTTCTGCGGCACAGAAGGGGCCTTTGGGGCAGGGAGCTCACGTCCCACCACGGACCATCAAAAGCGGGGGAGCTGGGTGCCTGTCCACTCAGGCACCAGGCCTTTCAGAAGCCTCCGCTGCGCCGGAGGCTTCTGAAAGGCCTGGCGCACCAGTGGACAGGCACCCAGCTCCCCCGCGATCGAAAGCAAAAGCGTGTAAAGGACCCTACACGTGCATGATTCAATCATGCACTGGGCCTCTAGTTTATATATATTTCCCTACCATACGTTAGTGACAATGTCATGATTTGATTATATACTATCTAGAATATAAGCTTTCTTTGACATATTCTCCCATTTATAACTTCATAGACAATAAACTGGACTGGAGGCAACTCAGAAGTTCTTTTACAAGGCAGTGTGTTTGCAGCACCTTTGCTCCTTTTTTCAAATAAATGGACTAGCAGCCTCAAAGGCCAAAAGTCCACATAAGTCCATCATATCATGCCTCTTCACCAAACTGAAGAAGAAATGTATTTTACTCTGTTGATTGGATTTTCACGAGGGGAGAAAAGACAGGAAAAGGCTACCACGCCAATGCTGGTTGTTGTGGAGGCGGCGTACATCATGATCACAGACAGCACAATATTCTAAACTCCTCCTGGCTACCAGCCGCCGGGTGGCTGGGAGTGGGTGGTAGTGTGAGGACAAGAACTCACACAGACCACCCACGTGTCATGTGGATGATACTACTCAACATCTTAGAAGACTTGCCATTTAATTAGATGCCACTAGTATTTTCCAGTAATCCTACATAATAAAAAGGTAATATGCAAATTGCATCACTCCGCTACGCCCACGATTGGGCCGGCTGGAGGCGCGGGGGCGGGACTCAGGGTGGCCGATTGGCTGGCGGGAGGAGCGGGGAGCGGGGACTCGCGAGTCCCCACCCTCCGCCCCTCCCGCCGGCCTAAACGGCCGGCACTGCAGGAGGACCCAGGGGGCCGGCGGAAGACGCTGGTGGCGGAACTCGGGGTGGCCAATTGCGTGGCTGCTGGCAGCAGTTTTCCGCCAGCACCAATTTTCCTCTGGCCACCCCCCGGATCGGAGCGCCTCCCGAGTCCTGCACGCAGCCTTCGGAAGGCGCTCCGATCGGCGGGTGGCCAGACGAAAACTGGTGCTGGCGGAAAACTGGTGCTGGTGAAGGAAAGTCTATTGCACGAAACTTTGTGCAACGGGCTTCTAGTCCTATATAATAATAGAGGAATATGCAAATTATCCAGGACACTCACATCACCACCGTTCAGCAAGGCGGGCGGGGCTGTGGGGCCGCGGGGCGGGACTCCGGGTCTCACACGATTTCGTCCCGCCCAGGCAGACTCCCCCGTGGCCCGCGGCCCACAGCCAAATCCCGATGCGGACCTGGGGTTTACTTAACTTTACTGGAGCTGCTCCCCACACCCCACCCCCTCCCCCAGGACCGCGCTGCCCGCAGCAGGGCGCCCCGGCAGCCTCCTGACAGGCGGGTGGCTGGGGAGAGCCCAGTGGGGCAGGGGTGGCCGGAGCCAAGTTCCCTGGAGTCTGAGGAGAGCGCCTGACAGGAGCCCGGACTGCAAAGAAGGGAGAGGAAGCGGCCATGGGGAGCTCTTCCGATCCCCCTTGCACCCCTGAGGGGACAGGGAGGCTGAAGACCCAGCCTCAGGGGTAGCCACAGCCTGCACCTCCGACTCTCGATTTCCCTCCCCCCCCCCTTCCCCGCAAGGGGTGCCCACAACGACAACCCGTCGGCACCCCCAAGGCACCCGGGGCCCACGGCCCGTCGCTGTCGGGCCCCTCCACTGGGGCTAGACACGCCTCTCCTCCCTACAACCCCAGACCCGGGTGGAGGCAGGCCTGAGCGGCCCCCCAGGGTCAGACCCCTCCCCGCCCATAGCAGCAGCGCTGTCTCTGCAGTGGAAGCACACTGAACCTTGCTGGGGGGCCACGGCTAAACCCTCCCTCCTAGCCTGCCTGGCCACACCCTGGCCTGGCCCCCACCCTGCTCCAGGAGATTGGAGCCCTGCCCTGAGCACTTACAGCTGCAAAAATGCCACCTACAATTTAAAGAATGGCGCCAAGCAGGGAGGTTTGACAGTCACTCCCCATTCGGCCTCGCCACCCCCTAGCATAAGGTGACCAGACGTCCCGCTTTTGGCGGGACAGTCCGGATTTTTAACAATTTGTCGCGCGTCCCGCGGCGTTTTAAAAAAGTCCCAATTTTTGGAAAGAATGCACAACAAGCTAGGGAACGGCGGGAGAACGGGAAGGGAATATATGGTTTTCGGCGGCCATGTGGCTATTTAGCCAGGATATGAGTTTTATATTATTTTTGTTAATTTTATAATGTTAAACTTTAATAATAACAAATAATTGTTGAGAACTGATTATAGAGAACTGCTTATCAAAGTTCGCATTGTTGATCAGTTGTTAGAATTCGACCACCATTGTTTGGACTTAATGAACAATGGTATTTTTGGGGATTGGCAACGACGAAAACATTTTGTAACCGTCTCTCAGACGAGACACATGTACTGCGTGCTAGTAAGCTAGTTAAACAAGTGATGTCATTACAAATCAGCTATTCAGATAATTTAGGTAAGTAATTTATTTATTTATTTCATAAATACATAAATTTACTTGAATTTAGCAGACAGTACTCATATTATTTATATTTCATAGTGGCAGCAAAAAGTCTAGCGCCAGCCTTGAAAGTGACACTTACGACATACGTTACGGCAAATTCAGAGGAAAATAATACAAGTTAGTATTGTTATTATTTAGAAAGAAATATAGGATTAAAATAATTTTTAAAATATCGTTACTTTATAACAATCAAATTAATTTAATTTATAAACTAACAATGTAATTATGTACCTACTTACTGTGTTTTTAAGCAATATGTATATAATAATTTATAATATAATTTTAAATTATTTTTTTTAGATTTTTAACATGAGTAAGAAAAGAGGATGCAAATTCAACGATGATCTAAGAAGTGAATTTCCTTTTATTAAAAAAAAACAAAAGTGATTACAATATAGACCAAATTTTTAATCAAGAACCCCCCCCCCCAGGCTGAAACTGGTTTGGCTCAGTGGATAGAGCGTCGGCCTGCGGACTCAAGGGTCCCAGGTTCGATTCCGGTCAAGGGCATGTATCTTGGTTGCGGGCACATCCCCAGTAAGGGGTGTGCAAGAGGCAGCTGATCGATGTTCCTCTCTCATTGATGTTTCTAACTCTCTATCCCTCTCTCTTCCTCTCTGTAAAAAATCAATAAAATATATTGAAGAAAAAAAAAAAAAGAACTCCCCCACCCCTGGTCAATGGTGTCCCGCTTTACCATTGTTAAAATCTGGTCACCTTATCCTAGCGCCCCCTAACTGCACCCCCCTCCGGCCAGCGTCTCCAGGGACTACCACAGCTACAGGCCTGTGGAACCCTCTGCAAAGCTTCCATAGCTACAGTCCCAGGAAACAATCATGCCTTCCTCCCCTAATCAGCACCTGCTACCTGCAAGGGTACATGTGGGCTTAAAAATAACAATCCCTTCCCGTTTAGACATCACTTACTTGATGAAACATTTCTAGGTTTATTAGCTCAGAACCTCCTCATGACAACCCAGTGAGGTAGGCGGAGAAGAGATTACAATTCCCATGGTATATGCGTATGTAATTCAAAAATGAAGCTCAGAGAGGAAAAGTGTCAAGCCCAGTGGTTCCCAGGTGCAGCACATGCCCCACGGGGGGGGGGGGGGGGGGCGCGCAATTTGATTTTAAGTGGGGGCAATTTGAGAATGAGTTAACAGTGAATTTTTTTGCATTTCTTATGGTTCTAAGGGGCCTCATCTACAGCATATCCTATATCAGTGATGGCAAACCTATGACACGCGTGTCAGCACTGACACACGTAGCCATTTCTGATGACACGCGGCCGCTGAGGCGGCCACATGCCGAGGATGAAATATTTGCTGCTCCTGAGGATGAAACATTTGCAAAATAATGTTTTTTCCTCAAAGTGACACACTATCCAAGTTATGCTCAGTTTTTTGGCGAAGTTTGACACACCAAGCTCAAAAGGTTGCCCATCACTGTCCTATATAATAAAAGGCTAATATGCAAATGACCGAATGGTGGAATGACCAGTCACTATGATGCGCACTGACCACCAGGTGGCAGACACTCAACGCAGGAGCTGCCCCCTGGTGGTCAGTGTGCTCCCACAGGGGGAGCGCTGCTCAGCCAGAAGCCGGGCTCACGGCTGGCGAGCACAGCAGCAGTGGTGGGAGCCTCTCCCGCCTCCATGGCAATGCTAAGGATGTCCAACTGATGACTTAGTGGGCCTAAGCCATCAGTCAGACATCCCCCCAGGGCTCCCGGACTGCGAGAGGGCACAGGCCAGGCTGAGGGACCCCCCCCCCCCGCCACCCAAGTGCACAAATTTTGTGCACCGGACCTCTAGTTATTACATATTTGTCAGTAAACATGTGACAGTCACCTACTATTTCACAAGCTACAAATAAAAATTTTAGGTGAATATAACAGTCTACCTCAAAATTACTCCCAGAGAAATAAGTCAATTTCAAGAGTTCAATTCTTAGAAGACATGTTTTAAGTAAACTCAATATTCAAACAGGAGTTAAAGATCTTATAATTGAATAAACAAGATGACCACCTCCTGGTCACTTTAAAGCTTGCCTTATGTTACTATTTTATGTTCATGCAATAAATTTAATAGGTGTCAAAATAATTATACATGTATATACAGTCCCTGGCTTTCAAAGAGTTTAAAGGATGTACATACATCTTTTATATACCCTGATACAATACCTCTGAAAAGTAAGAGATACATTTTTTTAATGTTCTCCATTTAGTTAGCAATTCCTTTAAAGATTCATGACTCAGCCTTGGCCAGGTGGCTCAGTTGGTTGTGGGTTCTATTCCTGGTCAGGGCACATATCTAGGTTGTGGATTCTATCCCTAGTTGGGGCATATACGGGAGACAACCAATCAATTTTCTCTCTCTGTCTCCCTCTCTTTCTCCTTAACATATCCTCGGGTGAGGATTAAAAAAATAAATAAAATATAAAAAATCATGACTCAACACTAGGGAATATGTCTTAAAATGTGGTAATAGAAAAATAGATGTGAGTTATCAATGTAAACTGTAAGAATTTTTATGAATTTATTTGAGCCAAACTGATTAACAATTGCCAAGAAGCAAAAGTTCAACGGACTGAGAAAATGCTCCAAAGTATGGCAGTTTTGCACCTTATTTATACACTAGAGGCCCGGTGCACAGATTCGCGTACCTGTGAGGTCCCTCGGCCTGGCCTGCAGGGATCGGGCCGAAACCGGCTCTCTGACATCCCCTGAGGGGTCCCGAATTGTGAGAGGGTGTGGGCCAGGCCGAGGGACCTCACCAGTGCATGATTGGGGCTGGGGAAGGACTGCAGAAGGCTCCAGGGTGTGTCCAGCCCGTCTCGCCCAGTCCCAATCAGCCAGACCCCAACAGCAAGCTAACCTACAGGTCGAGCATCTGCCCCCTGGTGGTCAGTGTCGGTCATAGCGACTGGTCAAACGGTCGGACACTTAGCATATTAGGCTTCTATTATATAGGATTACAATCAGAGGAGACGTTAAGTGGGTTACATAAAATCCACTGGTGATAGATTAAGGAGGCTGGAGAAAGCAAAGCAAAACTTGGAAACCTCTGGGATTGGATAAAAAGTAAAAGGAATAGACACATGCTTCTTTTACAAAGGATAGTTAAAAGTTAACAATTAACTTGATAACAATAATTATGAGGAATCTTGTGGTCTCTGCAGTGGTGGAAAATTGTGCCCCGAGGGGTCTGGAAAAGGAAATTACGTTGACATTCCGAAGGTATATTATCATTGATGCAAAAAGACAACAGACAGGCTCAGTTAAGGTGAAGACTGACCTTTGTCAAGGAAGACACTGGCCTAGGAATGACTACCCGCCATGACTCACTGGTAGCCAGGAAGTTATAATTTCAGGCCGTCCTATGCGGTTATTTCAGGTCTGAGTTCGTAAGGCCCGCCCTGCTGGCCTCCCCAGAGCTTGTCAGGTTTAGTATGTGGCCCCTTTTTTGTCCACAGAGCAAGGAAAAACAAAACAAAATACAAATGACCTATGTAAGTGCGAGAAAAGATAGAGGCAAATAAGAAATTAAACAATTACAGACAGAAAATAACATTTAAAGAGTTGGGTGCTTTAAGGTCCCTTTGTTAGGGGCAAATATAGAATATTGGAGACTAGCTTTGGTTATGGGAAATATTAATCATGCTATGTTAACCATTATTGCCTTGTGTTATTAAAGAAAGGACATTCTGGCCTGGCTGGGAGTTGTATGCCCCCAGGACCTGGGAGTCAACCTTGCAATACAGTCATTTTCATTCAAGAATTGCCTATTATCATGGAAAGATTAACAACCTTGTTGCCCAGACAATGGAGCCCCTTCCTCCTTCCCCCCCTCCCCCAATCTCCTACTTCCCCAGGCCTGTAATCCTTACTTCCCCATGTAATCCTTGTCCTACCCTATATTATATAAGCAGCTGGTTTATGGGGTCCTGCAGAGCAGATTTTTGTGGGTGACCTGCTGCTCTCCCATACTGCTGGAGATATTGGAATAAACACTCATATATGATTCAATCCTGTTTCTGCTTAATTGGCTCAAGTAGCGACAGGCAGCACGGATTCATTGATTGTCTGGTTACACCTTTACTTCTTTATCACTTTCAATTACCCAGGAATTCATCATAAAACTCCGTTTACACCCTAGCCGGCTTAGCTCAATGGATAGAGCGTTGGCCTGTGGACTGAAGGGTCACAGGTTCGATTCCGGTCAAGGAGGTATAAATGCCTGGGTTGTGGGCTGGATCCCCAGTGGGGGGCGTGTAGGAGACAGCAAATCAATGATTCTCTCTCATCATTGATGTTTCTCTCTCTCTCTCCCTCTCCTTTCCCCTCTGAAATCAATAAAAATATAGAAAAACAACAACTGTTTATTATACACCTACCATACATCTCCTCTTCAGCCATCATCAGTTTCAATAACTTCTCTCTGTTCTTTCCCTAAAGGATCTGAGAACCATATTCCAATATGTTCTTTCTACCATTCTACTCTGAACTAGGCTCAACATTAAAATCATTCCAGAACCAATTTTATTAATGATTTTAAAGCATAATATAAATTTTGAAATTAGGTTACCTATTGTTTGTAGAATTTTATACTTTCTATCATCCCAGAAGAAAAATGTCATCTATACCCAAAAGTTTCTCAGTGCATATGGACTTAATGCAAAGCTAAATCTATTTATGTACATGCAGAACTGTTAGAGATAAACATGTCACAGCAAAACAGGAATAGGAACATAAAGTAACAGAGTAATATTCCCATGGGATATTTCACCTATATGAATTGGGATTAGAGGACAGATGTTTTAGGGAGATGGTGAACCAAAATCTATAGACTCCACTGTGCCAGCTCCATCAGGCAATTCCAAGGTAATTAACATTCTGCTATAGCTGAAATAACTCGATCTGTTCTTATGCAAGAAAACTCAAATTAGTTTCTAGTTAGATAAACCAGAACCAGGAGAAATGAAAGTTCAATATATAAGCTTCTAGATTATCCTAATAGGGTCTTCTTTAAGAAGAAAAAGAACCAATAAAAAATAGGAACAATAAAATGGCAATAAATACATATTTATCAACAACTGAATCTAAAAATCAAAATAAATGAACAAGCAAAACTTACAGATACAGAGAACATTTTGATGGCTGCTAGATGGAAGAGGTTGGAAATACAGGTGAAAAGGGTGAAAGGATTAAGAGTACAAACTGGTTGTTACAGCTAATAACCATATATGGTGTCAGATAGGTATGAGATTTACTAGGATGAAAACTTAGTAAGTTATGTGGGTATACAACTGAAACTAATATAATATATGTCAACTGTAATTGAAAAATAATAATTGATTAAAATAAATGAATAAATCCTATATAATAAAGAGGGAATGTGCTAATTGACTGTCATGCCCTCACAAATATGGCGGTGCCCACAGCCAATAAGGAGGGAATATGCTAATCGACTGCCATGCCCTCAAAGATGGCGGTGCCCACAGCCACAAGATGGGGCAGCAGGCGAGCGGCACGGCTGGGCCCACCCCAGGCTCATCCGGCCACTCTGTGTGCCTGCCTCTGGAGTCCCCCAGTCCCCTCAGCCCCCCCAGCCACCCAGGGCCGCCTGAGGCTCAGGTAACCAGGGCCGGCCGAGGCTTGCACTGCTGGCAGTGACAGCAGCAGAGGTGTGATGGGGGCGTCGCCTTCCCCTGATCGCCAGGTTGTCTCCCACTCCTGAAGGCTCCCAGACTGTGAGAGGGGGTAGGCCAGGCTGAGGGACACCCCCTACAGTGCATGAATTTTCATGTACTGGATCTCTAGTAAATAAATAAAAGTCTAGGCTTTTGAAATTTAAAAAATAAAGTTGGGGGCATAAAAAACATGTTAAGTGGAAATTATTGCAAACCATTATGTACAATGTGACATTAATATTGTTTTTAAAGCACTAAACAATAGCACATATTATTTATGGAAATATACATACTATGTGGAAAAAGCACAAAATATATTTGGGAATAACACACTCCAACTACAGGATAGCATTTACTTTTGGCAAAGGAAGAAGATGGGTGAGATTAAGGGCAGAATCTAGCCTGTATCTGATATTTGATTTCATTGAAAGGGTGAGAGGAAGAGACCAAGTCTTTCATTTAAATAGTGATACACTTTTACACTCAGACTTGCCAATTTTATACCTATTTTAAAGTAAAATTAGCTTTATTTGATTATACAAAAATTAGTGATCCATAATTACAAAAAAGACTGGGTACAAGTTATACCTTGATAAAGTTGATTTAATAAAAACTGGAGGCAGGCTCTTTCCAGACAGTGCCAAATCAGGGGCATTTTTGGGGATAACTGGTACAAGTGAAAGGAGTTTTTAGAGGTGAAATAGGCAGGTTTAGGAAATTTTAGGAATTAAGGGGTCCATGGAAAACACAGGACTACAGAGATGCAAAGGGTACATTTCCATAAGACAAGGGAGCTGGGAGCCACAGAAGTTACATTTCCATAAGATAAGGGAACTGGGGGTAGCAAAAGGTACACATTTACAAAACAGAGGGAGGAAGAAAGCCCAGAGAGAATCCTATATAATAAAGAGGTAATATGCAAATTGATCATCACTCCAACACACAGGATGGCTGCCCCCATGTGGGCACAAGATGGCCAGCAAGCGAGGGCAGTTCGGGGGGTCAGGCCTGCAGGGGAGGGCAGTTGGGGGGGACCAGGCCAGCAGGGGAGGACAGTTAGGGGCAACCAGGCCGGCAGGGGAGGGCAGTTAGGGGTGACCAGGCCTGCAGGGGGAGGGCAATTAGGGGCAATCAGGCAGGCAGACAGGTGAGTGGTTGGGAGCCAGCAGTCCTGGATTGTGAGAGGGATCCCAGATTGGAGAGGGTGCAGGCTGGGCTGAGGGACACTCCCGACGCCAATGCACAAATTTCGTGCACTGGGCCTCTAGTAGAACAATAAGGGAGAAGGAGGAAACCTCACCTACTTCATGTGAGACTTGAGCTCAGGAGTTGCTATAGTGACCAAATCAAAGGGGGATAGTGACCAATCAGAGGGGATATTGAGGCACAAAAACAACCTGCAGCCTTTATAAACTGTGGAAAAAGGAACTCAGTGAAACTCTTTCCCCCTCCCCTCGTGGGAGTCAGTGCTTGTTTCTCAATAAATTTCCACCTTTGCTATACCATCTTTTGCCCATGGTTTCATTCTTTGACTCCACCAGACAAAGAGCCTGGGAACCATCCTGCTCAGAGAGACACCGTGTGTTTCCAGTCCAAACTTCCCATTTCACAAGCACCGTAAGACCAGAAGCAAGAGAAAGCTCACCATAAGAAACAAAAATATGACCTGAGACACCCTGCTGCCAACATTAAGATTGGCCCTTGCCCATACACACAGTCCATATGTGGGGTGGTAACAAGAAGTATCAAACCTTAAGGCTGGATGTAGGCAAACTTCTTCTGGGGCTCAAGGGTAGTACTTGAAAAACAAGGATTATTGATCTTGTCTACAATGCATCCAATAACGAACTGGTCCATACCAAGCCCCGAGAAAAGAACTGCATTGTGCTCATTGACAGCACACTACACCTACAGTGGTATGGGTCCCACTAGGCACTGCCCTTGCACCACAAGAAGGGGGTCAAGCTGACTCCTGAGGAGGAAGAGATTTTAAACAAAAAATGATCAAAGAAAATTCAGAAGAAATATGCTGAAAGAAAAAAGGATGCCAAAATCAGCAGTCTTCCAGAGGAGCAGTTCCAGCAGGGCAAACTTCTTGAAAGCATCGCTTCAAGACCAGGCCAACATGTCCAAGCAGATGGATATGTGTTAGAGGGCAAAGAGCTGGAGTTCTATCTGAGGAAAATCAAGGCCCAGAAAGGCAAATAAATCCTCTTCCCTCCTATCTTAGCACATGTAACGAAGATGTTTATTTAAAAAAAAACAAAAAACTGATGAGGGGGGAGGAACCAAGATGGCGGCATGGTTAAACAACTAATCTGCTGCCTCGAACAACAATTTCAAAAATACAACTAAAAGACAAAACGTCTACCACCCAGAACCACGGGAAAGCTGGCTGAGTGGAAGATTTACAACTAAGGAGAGAAAGGAGCACAAACGCTGAAAAGCTGAGGTACGGAGGCGCGCGAATCGGGCTGGCGGCGGGCGACTGGGCGCGCGGTTTTTCTTCAACCCGCAGGGAGACAAGCTCCCGATCACTCTGAAACCCAGTTTCTGGGGACTCGCGGGGGACCCAGACACCTACGGGGAAAAGCTGGACTCTCGGCCATCGGGTCAGAAAGTGAGAGTGACTTTTTTGCAGAGGTGCGCCCAGCAATCATTGTTTTACTGCGCTGGAACGCGGGGCGCAGGGACTTGGAAACGTGGAAAGGCAGAGACGGCTGACGCCAGCCATTGCCGTTGGCCACGCCCTAGCCTAGGGACGCCCTGAGATCCCGCCCCGCCCTGAGGCCCGCCCCGCACATTCTACAAACCTGCCCAGGCTCCACACAGCGGCTTTTGCATATAAGTGGCCTGTTCTGTGGCAGCTTAACCAAATAAACTGCAGCTCCAGTCAGACTGCTCCAAAACCGCCCAAGCAAAGGAGGAGAAAACTAGTTCTTGCTGTAGCTCCTGCTGGGGGGCACACAGTACACAAGGGTACACCAAGAGTGTCCACCGCAAGTAACTGAGAGGCTGACCCATTGAACCAATAGGACATCTAGTACACAAAGCTACCCTACCAATTCAGGGAAGCAGCGAAATGAGGAGGCAAGGAAACAGATCACAAACCAAAGAAATGGAGGAGAACAAGCGACTGGACATAGAGTTCAAAACCACGGTTATAAGGTTTTTCAAGAATTTCATGGAAAAGGCCGATAAATTCAATGAGACCCTCGAAGATATGAAAAAGGACCAACTAGAAATTAAACATACACTGACTGAGATAAAAAATATTATACAGAGACCTAAAAGCAGACTAGAGGATCGCAAGAATCAACTCAAAGATTTGGAATACAAAGAGGCCAAGGACACTGCTCCAGAGAAGTATGAAGAGAAGAGAATTCAGAAAGTTGAAGATAGTGTAAGAAGCCTCTGGGACAACTTCAAGCGAACCAACATCAGAATTATGGGGGTGCCAGAAGAAGAGAGAGAGCAAGATGCTGAAAACCTATTTGAAGAAATAATGAATGAAAACTTCCCCCACCTGATGAAAGAAATAGACTTACAAGTCCAGGAAGCACACAGAACCCCAAACAAGAGGAATCCAAAGAGGACCACACCAAGACACATCATAATTAAAATGCCAAGGGCAAAAGACAAAGAGAGAATCTTACAAGCAGCAAGAGAAAAACAGTTAGTTACCTACAAGGGAGCTCCCATACGATTATCAGCTAATTTCTCAACAGAAACCATGCAGGCCAGACGTGAGTGGCAAGAAATATTCAAAGTGATGAATAGCAGGAACCTACAACCAAGACTACTCTACCCAGCAAAGCTATCATTCAGAATTGAAGGGCAGATAAAGAGCTTCACAGATAAGAAAAAGCTAAAGGAGTTCATAACCACCAAACCAGTATTATATGAAATGCTGAAAGGTATTCTTTAAAAAGAGGAAAAAGAAGAAGAAAGATAAAAATTATGAACAACAAATACATATCTATCAACAAGTGAATCTAAAAGTCAAGTGAATTAAAAATCTGAGGAACAGAATAAACTGGTGAACTTAATAGAATCAGAGGCATAGAATGGGAATGGATTGATAATTCTCAGGGGGAAAGGGGTGTCTGTGTGGGGGGTATGGGAAGAGACTGGACAAAAATCATACACCTATGGATAAGGACAGTGGTGGGGAGGTAAGGGCAGAGGGGGGGTGGGAACTGGGTGGTGGGAGATATGGGGGGAAAAAGGAGAAACAATTGTAATCTGAACAATAAAGATTCATTAAAAAAAAAAAAAAACCAAAAAACTAAAAAAAAAAACACACAAAAAAACTGGTGACAAGAAAATGAACTCCAAATTTCTGAAAAAGCAAACAACTACTGGGAAGTTGCTATTAGAATAGTTGAAGCCTTGTGTGTATGTGTGATAATATACATATCCCAGGACCAATGGTGTGAATGGGAAGGTGGGAGATTTGAAAAAAATGACATTAATATCTGTTAAGTCAAAATTATTGCAAATGGTTATGTGCAGTGTGACAACATTTATGTATGTTTTAAAAGCACTAAATAATATCACATTGTTAAATTGGAATGGTGGGAACTTGAGCACCTATTTTATTATTTTCTACTAGAAGCCCGGTGCACGAAATTCATGCATGGGGGGGTGGGGGAATGTCCCTCAGCCCAGCCTGCACCATCTCCAATCTGGGACCCCTCAAAGGATGTCCAACTGCCCATTTAGGCCCCATACTGGTGGGATCAGGCCTAAACGGGCAGTTGGAGACCCATCTCACAATCCAGGACTGCTGGCTCCCAACCGCTTGCCTGCCTGCCTGCCTGATTGCCCCTAACTGCTTCTGCCTGCCATCCTGATCACCCACTAACCACTCCCCTGCCAGCCTGATCGAAGCCTAACTGCTCCCCTGCCAGCCCGATTGCCCCCAACTGCCCTCCCCTGCAGGCCTGGTCCCCCGCAACTGTTCTCCCTTGCAGGCCTGGTCCCCCTAAGTGTTCTCCCCTGCAGGCCTGGTCCCCCTCCAACTGCCCTCCTCTGCCAGCCCGGTCACCCCTAACTGCCCTCCCCTGCTGGCCTGATCGCCCACAACTGCCCTCCCCTGCAGGCCTGGTCCCTCCCAACTGCCCTCCTCTGCCAGCCTGGTCACCCTCAATTGCCCTCCTCTGCCGGCCCGGTCCACCTAACTGCCCTCCCCTGCTGGCCTGATCACCCACAACTGCCCTCCCCTACAGGCCATCTTGTGGTGGCCATCTTGTGTCCACATGGGGGGGCCATCTTGTGTGTTGGAGTGATGGTCAATTTGCATATTACTCTTTTATTAGATAGGATAAGTTTGAAATATTTCATAATTTATATTTTTAAACTAAATTTTAAACAAGGAAAATAGACAGGGTAGAGTTAGTAAAAATGTCCTTTCTGATTGGTGTTTCAGGCTTCTTAGGATATATTCCTAGAAGTAGGATCACTGGGCAAATGGCAGTTCCATTTTTAATTTTTTTAGGAAACTCCATACTGTTTTCCACAGTGGCTGCACCAGTCTGCATTCCCACCAACAGCATACAAGGGTTCTCTTTTCTCCACATCCTCGCCAACACTTGTCGTTTGTAGATTTGTTGATGATAGCCATTCTGACAAATGTGAGGTGATACCTCATTGTCATTTTAATTTGCATCTCTTGGACATTAGTGACTTTGAGCATTTTTTCATATCTCTCTTGACCTTCTGTATGTTCATAGCAGTGCAATTTACAATAGCTAAGATTTGGAAACAGCCCAAGTGCCCATCAGCAGATGAGTGGATAAAAAAGCTATGGTACATCTACACAATGCAATAGAACGCAACAGTGGTTAAAATGGAGGAACTCTTACCCTTTGCAACAGCATGGATGGACCAGGAGAGCATTATGCTAAGTGAAATAAGCCAGTCAGAGAAAGATAAGTATCACATAATCTCATTTATATGTGGAATCTACTGAACAAGATTCAGAGACATTGAAGTATGGATCAGATTGCCAAATTTCAGAGGGAAGGCGGGGGTGGATGGGGAGAGATTAACTAGGGAATTTATATGCATATATGCATAGCCCATAGACACAGAAAATAGTTGGTGAAGGTCTGGGAGGGGTGGGTGTGGTGTGGAGGGGGACGTCAATGGGAAAAAAAGAACAACAAAGGGGACTGCAAAGAGAGCAGAGCAACAGAAGACCCCTAATTCTCAGTGGTCAACCCTCCCCACAAAAGAACCAAAAAAAAACCCCACTAAAAATTAACTGACATTATCTATCATAATTTAATGCAATACCTGGTTCATTGGGAGTTTTGCATTTTAAGCTTAGCATATTTGTTACACAGCACAAACCTTGGTAATCAGGTGATACCTTTTGCATATCAAGATAATGCAACTGACACCAATGGAGTGAAAGCTATGCTCAGGCTTGAACTTTGGAATCTTGTTTTTAGAGTACAGATATATTTGATAAAAGAGCTCCCCTCTCTCTCATAACATCCCAAATGTGAGTCAAGGATTTAGAAGACAAGGAGCCAAAATCTAGCTAGGACAATTGACACTCACCGCAGCAAATTCTAAAACCTACGCCTTAAAATAGCTGCTTTTCTTAACTTCAGGGCTATTCAAGGGCATTAATATGTTACACTGTATTGTCCATAATTAGAGAGTCAATACAGACCACTGACCCATTCTCAGCAAACACTGAACTAACTTAATGGTCTATAAAGACAGCAAACTTTCTGTCTTGCTGGATTTGCTCACTGTCCCTTCTAAACTTTTCAGGTGACCGTAAGTGAACAAGCTCAGTGAGTACTAGGTAGCAAATACAATGGTACCAAGAACTCCCAAAGACCATCAAGGCCCCAATTTGTCCTAAATCTCATGTTCTTGTTTTACTTCCTTTCATCTTCCTCCTCCAAAATCTACATCAATACCTGAAGACAATATACCAACAACTTTCCAAGCACCAAAGAGACAAAAAGTAGCCTGGCCAGTGTGACACAGTGGTTGAACGTCGTCCAATGCACCAAGAGGTCACCAGTTTGAGGGCATATGTCTGGGTTGTGCTCAATTCCTGGTGGGGGGCATGCAGGTCGCAGCCAATCGATGTTTCTCTCTCATCGATGTTTCTCTCTCCCTCACCTTTCCCGTCTTTCTAAAATCAATAAAAACATTTTTAAAAGAGACAGAAAGTGTGGGGGAGCACAGGAGACTTGGTTGGAAAGTCTGGAGGGATGACTATCCAAAAGGTCGGGGCCTTAGAGGGACCTTGCTGAAGGTGGCAGACCCTGCCTTGACTTTTCCAAACAAGTCTGAGTCCCTGGGTGTTTACCGGAATCTTTATGCTTAGTCTTTAGGTGTCCTTGCTTAAAGGGCACTGCAGACACATGTGTCCCCCCAAGAATACTTACCCTACTAAAAGATAAAGTTTATCTCAAACTGCTGTTACAATAAAAGCCTAAAGAGGCAGGTAATCGAGGCTGTCTGGTTCCTTTAGCCAAGCAGTCCCTTAGCTCTCTCTTTGACAGCGAACCTGTGTCAGAGTAATCATACATCCATCACTCAGAGTCTGCTGATCAGCCCCGGCAAAAACGTAGAAATGATACCATATAAATTATTTTTAAAAGCAAAAATATTTTGTCATATTAACATTCAGAAAAGTCTAGGACCAAAAACAGCACTAATGACACTACAAATGTATTATAGAAGATAGTTCTTAAATGATCTTTGTGTGATTTACTTCAAAGGGTGATCAGCAATTGGAAAGAGAAAAAAACTTGATATAAATAAAAGCATATTTTTACTTGAATTTTACTACAATCTTTATAGTTAACCTACCTCAAGTTTAAGTAAGTCAGCATCTGCAGATTAACGATGGCCTCAGGAATGACTCTGATACAATTATGATACAGATTAAGAATTTCCAGTGATACAAAGTGGCACAATTCCATTGGAACTTCAACCAGTCTGTTTTTAGATAAATCTATGAGAAAAGGAAAGAATATTTTGTCAATACATCTTCAACATTATCTAATACAATCTTATCAACTACCATACTTTTTTCTTAACATCTTTTAAAATAATCATTATAACCTACACTTAGATCAACATTATCATTTTTTACACCACTGTTTGTTTGATGTTGTGATCTCCATTTATTAGCATATTAGTCCAAGATATATGATAAAACAAAAATACTACTGAAATAGTTTTAGCTCTCTATATTAATTTGTAAATTCAAGCCAGAAAGAAGGGTGACTGAATCAATATTTACTTTTCACTCTATCTGAAAATTATTTCAAAGTTAAATGTAAAACTGTATCCTTTAATATATCTGAATACATATAACTACCACATTTAATTTCTTCAATTCAACTTTGCATTTATAACATGTGTTTTCTCTCAAAATATGACTTTTATATCTTCCCCAAGCAAACATATAGTAGATGGTGAACAAATATTTCTTTTTTTAAAATATATTTTTATTGATTTCAGAGAGGAAAGGAGAGAGAAACATCAATGATGAGAGAGAATCATTGATTGGCTGCCTCCAACACACCACCTACTGGGGATCGAGCCTGCAATCCAGGCATGTTCCCTTGACCGGAATAGAGCCCGGGACCCTTCAGTCCACAGGCCTATGCTCTATCCACTGAGCCAAACCAGCTAGGGCAACAAATATTTCATTCACTAGGATTTCTGAGTGCCCACCATGTACAAGAAGGAGATAAATCAGTTGTACCCATTATGGACTGGCACTGTGTCTGCCACATGACCTGCAGTAAAAATGGGTTCTCTTGGCCAGATGTTCTCTTGGTCTACCAAGCAATGTAAACACACATAAGGTGTATAATGTCACATCTCAACAATGAAAATATAGACTAGTCCTTACTGTTTAAATCTGGGAATGGTAGATTTCAAATACCATAAAACACTGAATATGAAAAGAGCCACCACTCTCAAAAACAATAACAGATCACCTCATACTTTATTATGAGGGACTCAATCAGTGTAACTTGAAGATGTTTAGTAAATAACATATAATGTATATTTAAGGAACCACACTACACACACACACACACACACACACACACACACACACACACACACACAAACTTAAATAGGTCAATACTATAATGAAACAAAATTAAAAGAGATACCTTCATGACTGTCCTTCCAATGAACAAATACATAAGTAAACAAAAACAGGCCTAGCTGACTTTAGGGGGAATTCTAAGAAATTCTAAATGGACAATTCTAATAATATTTAAACTATTTGAAACCATATAAAAAAAAGAAAAGCACCCAAATTCTTATTTAAACAGTAAGATATAATATTGAAACCATTACTTAATAAAGAAAGTACACAAAGGGAAATTAAATGAGTATCCTTTCTAAGTATTGACATAAGTCCTAAATTTAAAAATTAGCAAACAGCCCTGGCAGTGCGGCTCAACTGGTTGGAGCATTGCCCCATACACTGAAAGGTGGAGGATTCGATTCCGGTCAGGGCACATATCCAGGTTGCAGGTTCAATCCCCAGTCAGGCCATGGATGAGAAGCAACTGATCGATGTTTCTCTCTCTCTCTCTCTCTCTCTCTCTCTCTCTCTCTCTCTCTCTTCCTCCCTCCCTCTAAAAGCTATTTTAAAAAATTAGCAAACAGACAAACAGAATTGAGCACTACATAAAAACATTAGCATACTATGGCTAAGTGGGATTTATTCTAGCAAGATCAGTATTTCTGTATTATTTAAACAATACACCACATAAACAGAGTACAAGTGGAATGGTACATGATCATCTCTATACGTACTAAAAGATATGATAAAATTGTCATTCTTTTTATAAAATAACTTTATTGTTTTACATATCATAAACTTGACCCATTTAAAGTGTACAATTCAGTGATCTCTAGTAATTTTACCAAATAGTGCATTCAGCACCATAAATCAGTTTTAGAACAGTTATATTAATTCTTAATGCAATCCTATATAATAAAGAGGGAATATGCAAATTGACCATCACTCCGCCACAAAAAAAGCGGCACCCACAGCAGAGGCAGGAGGGGGGGGGGGGCGTGGAGTGGCAGTTTCCGTAACACAAGATGGCTGTGCCCACAGCAAAGGCGGGGTTTCCATAACACAAGATGGCTGTGCCCACAGGGGAGGCCGAGTTCCCGTAATGAGCCTTAAGGAGCAATCAGCAGGGACCTGAGGCTGCACCCCCCACCCCGCCCCTGTGGGGCTTGATGGGGACCTCAGGCTGCCCCCCCTCCCTGGCGCCAGGCCCGGGGCACCTGAGGCCACACCCCCGGCCCCGGCACCAGGCTGGGGACCTGAGGCCGTGCCCCCCCTCCCCCCGACAGCACTGGGCCAGGGGACCTGAGGCTGCACCCCCTGCCCCGGTGCCAGGCCAGGAGACCTGAGGCCATGCCCCTGCCCAGCAGGGTTTGACGGGGGACCTCAAGGTGTGTGCCCCCGCCCCAGTGCTGGGCTGGGGGACCTCAGGCTGCTCCCCTCGCCCCGGGCCAGGGGACCTCAGGCCATGTCCCTGCCCAGCGGGGCTTGACGGGGGACCTGAGGCTGCGCCCCCCTCCCGGCACTGGGCTTGACAGGGGATCTCAGGCTGTGTCCTCCACCTGACGGGGCTTGACGGGGGACCTCATGGTGCGCCCCCTGCCCTGGTCCAGACCCGGGGAACTCAGGCCACGCTCCCAGCCCCGGTGCCAGGCCACGGGACCTGAGGCTGCGCCCCCCGCCCTGTGGGGCTTGACAAGGTTGGGACTAGCGAGTCTGGATCTAGCCCAATGGGTGGGGACCCGGCCAGGTCTGGGTCTCACGCAATTTTGAGACGCACGTGGGTGGGTGGGGACTTGACTCTGGGTTCCATGGTGCGCCCCAGACTCTGACAGGAGAAAGATTTTCATATACATTTTACTAATTTTCTTTCATCTCTGACACTTCTATTATAGAGAAAGGGCAAATAGCAATATTAAAATATTTCCTCTAATTAATCCTCTTTTAATGTGCACGAATTTCATGTACCGGGCCACTAGTTGCTTAATAAAAGGAGAACAGTTGAACATTTCCTTACATAATTTACAACATGAGAGAAAGAGACTATGCTTTTATTCATTACTAAGTCATAAACAACTATACATGTTACCATTAAAGTCAAGACAAAACATCACCATTATTACTACTGTTACTATTTACTGTTATTCAGGAGGTACTAGCCAATGACAGGGGATAAGAAAAGGAAGAAAAAAAGAAAATTGAAAAATAAAAGACAGAATTATCATTATTTACATAAAATATGATTGTTTTTCTGGAAAATATAAAAATATTAATAGAAAAACTATTACAAATGTAAAAAGGTACGGGATAGGCAATTAATATACTGATATGATAGTCTTCACACACAAACTAGCAAAACAATACAACAGAAGAGACCCAATTTATTATAGCAAGGGAGTAAAAGACCTATGAAATCTTAGGACATATGCAAAGTTTATATGAAGAAAATGTTACAATGCTACTAAATAACACCAAAGAAGTTCAAACAGTTGAAAAGATATTTCATGATTTTAAAAAAGAAGACACCATCAAAAAGGCGTCAAGGCTCTCTAATCTATACCTATATAGTTTAATACACTCCCGATTTTAAAAATACTCATAGGATACATTTTTAAAACTTGTTGGGTTCTAAAGTCCGAAAGTCCACATTGCGTGGTAAAACAACAATGCAAAAATAACAGCTCCCAGAAAAGAAGAGCTCTGAGGGGTGCCAGCTCTCCCAGACGGTACAAACATACCATAAAGCAGTGTGGTGGACAGGTGGGAAGGTCAGTGGAACAATTTACAAAGATGGGAAATAAGTGAAAGATACATACATGTGGAAATAAAGTATGCAATAAGGGTGGCATTTCAAATCAACAGGAAAAAGATGTGAAGTAAGTGAACAGTTTGAGAAAACTGAATGCCATCTGAAACAAACAAAGGATGACCACTTATTTCACCCCTTTTAGCTCAATAAATTCTAGATAAATCAAATGATTATTTGTAAAAAATGAAGCCATAACAGCACTAGGACAACACCTATGAAGTTTGTGTTTATGATCTATGAATGGCATAAAGCAAAACTGATATATTTGACACATTGAAAACAAAATTTATGGCATTTTAAAGCAAAAACTCCACCAAAAACACAAATGACAATCAAGAAACTTGGGGGAAGGTGGAAAGCCCTACAATTCATAAACCCAAAAGGTTCATTTTTATACATATAAAAAGTTTGTTTTTTAATATATATATTTTATTGATTTTTTTTTACAGAGAGGAAGGGAGAGATAGAGAGTTAGAAATATTGATGAGAGAGAAACATCGATCAGCCTCCTGCACACCTCCCACTGGGGATGTGCTCGCAACCAAGGTACATGCCCTTGCCCGGAATCAAACCCGAGACCCTTCAGTCCGCAGGCCGGCACTCTATCCACTGAGCCAACCCGGTCAAGGCATATACATATAAAAAGTTTTTACAGTCAATAATAATAAGACTGAAAACCAAGAAAATAATAAAAGAAAGAAAAGGGATATGAACAGATGGCTCACAGAAAAGGTTCTTAAGAATATGAAAAAAAATGATAACCTCACTCAAACTAGAACTACATGGGAAAATATTTTTCATCTACTATTCTGGTAAATATCCAAAAATTTGCCTGGCTGGTGTGTCTCAGTGGTTGAGTGTTGATCTATGAACCAGTTGGGTAAATAATGTTACAATCGACTGAGCCCTACCATTGTGCCAGACACTATATCTGCAGCTTTGCATCTAGCACCTCATATAAATCACCAACTTGTGACTTGCCCAAAGTCATTAATAAGTCAATATAGTCACAACTAACTTAGAGTTAGATATAGGCCTGAGTGAGTTCCCCACACAAAGCAACTTTTTCTCTGTGGAATAATGACGAGCAAGACCATGATGTATCCCTGCAGCTAGACTGCTAGAAAGGTACAGCAATGAAATCTTCACTGAATTTTTATTTGTCCAAAACACAATCAAAATAAAGTCAATACATTCTGTGCATAATCCCAGAGTGTGAGAATGTTATAAATATTAATAGAGGCCTGGTACACGTAATTTGTGCAGGGAGGGGGGGTCCCCTCAGCCCGACCTGTACCCTCTCCAATCTGGGACCACTGGCTCCTAACCACTCACCTGCCTGCCTGCCTGATCGCCCCTAACCACCTCTGTCTGCCTGCCTGATCACCCCTAATCCCTCTGCCTGATGCCCCTAACTGCTCACCTGCCTGCCTGATGTCCCTAACTGCTCGCATGCCTCCCTGATCACCCCTAACCACTATGCCTGCCTGCCTGATCGCCCCTAACTGCTTGCCTGATTGCCCCCAAATGCTCTGCCTGCCTGCCTGATCACCCCTAACTGCTCGCCTGCCTGCTTAATCGCCCCTCACCACTCACCTGCCTGTCTGATAGCCCCTAACTGCTCACCTGCCTGCTTGATCACCCCTAACTGCTTGCCTGCCTGCCTGATTGCCCCTAACCACTCTGCATGCCTGCCTGATTGCCCCTAACCACTCGCCTGCCCTCCTTATCGCCCCTAACCACTATGCCTGCCTGCCTGATTTCCCCTAACTGCTCACCTGCCTGCCTGATCAACCTAACCACCTCTGCCTCGTCCCCCACCGCCATGGCTTCGTCAGGAAGGGCGTCTAGAATGACGTCTGGAAGGTTGCTCGGCTGTCTGGTCTAATTAGCATATTATGCTTTTATTATTATAGATTATTATAGATATTTTGGGGGAAGAAAGTACTGAAAACAATGGCAGCTGATGGGCTAAATGCTGGAAGTGGCTATAGGAAGCATGATAAGTAGAAACTTAAGCTTAAATCACTAGTTATGCTAAATATAAGCACTGCGTTTCACTGAGGTTAGAATGGGTTTTTTTAATACATGACTTACTCTTCCCTTCTCATCTCTGAGTATCATTTAATTCTCAATAAACTTTATTATTGGAAGAGAGAAAAGGGGTCCAATAGTAAGTGCTGGTCAGAGCTTCTAAGGAGATAGGATTAGTCCTGCCTGCTGAGCACGTTTACCTTTCTATGCTTTACTTATTCCAATACTGAAACCATCTTGTACAGATGGCCAAAGGAAGTCTGTCTGGATTAAGATGTTTTGACACTGATAAACTAGAGTGGATAATCCAATTACAGATAGTGGGAAAAAATTTTTTGTTCAAAAATGTTTTCTGTTAGTTGAAAGCAGAGAAATAATAATAAAAGTTCTGGTCCCTCTCTTTCTAAAAAATTAAGAAGATGAAGGAGAAACTTAGGACCTAGTTGTAATTAAAGACTACTGTAAGAGAACAGTCAGTTCACAATGCTCACATAGATGCGTGTCCCTCCCTTGGCCTTGGAAAGGGCAAATCCCTGGCAGAAGGCGGACAGAGTTCAAGCAGGGGCTCTTATATATGGCGGTATTAACAAACTGGCATATGAGCTATTTTCCTAAATAAAACATTTGCCTAGTGTTTCTCAATCTTGTTGGCACACTGGAATTACTTGAAAGATTTTGATAAATCCTGAGGCCTGGAGCCCACGGCCAGAAATTTTAGGGTGTGACTTGGGCATCAGGATTCCTTAGATATACAGTTGATTCCCTGTATTTGAGGGGGAACGTGGATGAGTAGAAAATCCAACCTTTTAGCGTTTCCTACAAAAACACACCAACAGGTGGCGCTCTCCTAGGAGCAAGTGGTGGAGTCCAGGAAGGGTCCATTTGGGACACCAGGCTAGTACCTCACCAGGCACCTCAATTTGATAAAGGAAACCTGTGCCAACCAGAGTTAACCTTTGCACAATTAGATTCTTCCTCTAAACTCCTCCTCAACTACTTTTTGTTGCAATCTGAGCAACAAAAATCTGATCTGGAATGGAGTTTTACATATTATGAATTGGCTACGATCAGGGAAATTTAGGCTTTTTCCTTCTTGAATTCTCAGCATAACCTAGTGAGGCAGATGCTGTTATGACTCCCAGATACCTGTGGGCACTAAGGCCCACAGAAGTTAGGTAACTTGCCTGAGGACACAGCTACTGTAATTGAAGAGCCAGCCCTATCCGGTTTGACCAGATGCTGACTTGTTTTCTAGACAGCAGACCAGGACTTCGGGCCAAGCAGCTGAAGCATGCACAGAAACGAGACCTTTGGCCTCCAGCTGCATCTGGAACCAAAGAGAACACACACACACACACACACACACACACACACACACACACACACAACCAAAGGACCCAGACATAACCGAAACTTGAACACAGGAACAATTTCAGCATCCAAGGGTACACTGATCCCATGGTGATGATGCCCCTTTACCATAAATGACCAAGTTCCAAAATCCTCCAAGTAAAACTTGCCCCCACCCTGTCCGATGTGGGTCAGTGGGATGAGTGTCGTCCCATGCCTGGAGAGGTCACTGGTTCGATTCCTAGTAAGGGCACATGCCCTAGTTGTAGGCTCCATCCCCAGTAGGGGGTGTGTAGGAGGCAACTAATCGATGGTTCTCTTTCATTGATGTTTCCCTCTCTCTACCCTTCTCCCTTCCTCTCTCTCTCTCAAATTAATAAAAACATTGTGTGTGTGTGTATGTATATATGTAAAACTTAAAAAGAAACTTGCCACACCAGCATTTGCTCATCCCTGATCCCCCTGGCCCCTTAAAAATCGTGGCCTCATCCAGAGAATAAGATGCATTTGAGGCACCATTAGGTCTCGCATCTGCTCGGTTGGTGCCTTCTCCATCAGGAAACCTTTCCTTACTCCAAACCCTGATGTTCGGAGTTTTTGCCTTCTGAAGCATAAGGCACCCATGACTTTGGTTCTGTAATGCTACTAAATGGCAGAAGCAAGAGCTTAAACGGGTAGATAAGACACCAAAGCCCTGTATTTATAGCACTGTAATACAGGGAAGCTCAATTGTTCCTGTGGGTATCTCTTGTAAAAAAAAATAATCAGGGATACATTTCAGATGCCTGCTCAGGAGACATTGCATGACCCCAGAGCTCTGTACTAAAGTAAGTGGCCTTTGACCAGGACCCTAATATTTTCTCCAGGAGAAGGGGTGTGTCATTGGTGCCTTGTTTCTTCCACCCACCCCAAGCTGGACACGGTCCTTCCTGCTGCAAACCCTTCCTGGGGTCTAGCCCTGCCCTGGGGAGCGAGGCACCCCACAGCTCTGCAAACACAGCCAGGCAGCAAACCAGAACCTGAACCACGTCCTCCCATGTCCCTTCTTTCACACGAAGCGTTCACATGAAAGCCGTGCAGCCAAAAATAAAACGGTAAGTTTCGCCATGGCCAAAACAAGCTCAGCGAATCCCTAAAATATTAGTAAAGTAACCAAATGAATAAAAATACGCAGAGGAAGGCAGAAAAACAGTCAATGGAATCTCATGTGTAGTCAGCACCATTAGGGGCACGATGTTGTTTTGTATAAAGAAGGAAAGTGGTGCCTCCGGAGGAACTGGATGACGCCCGGCTCTCCAGCAACAACATCCTGCCTTCCACCTCAGCAAGGAGCAGAAGCGCTGACAGAATAGGACAGCTGCGAAACTCATCTGCAATGTATCCTCTTCTAGTCAGAAGAAAAGGCCTAATTTTGGAAATCAGGATCACACCCAGTTCCAGCAAGACCAAATGATATATATATATATATATATATATATATATATATATATATATATATATATATATATATATATTTAAGCTGAACTATAAACATGGTATCATGTAAGTTTAATTTTAGAATATTAGCACTAATCACGAGGTCTCAATAAATGGGTAAAATGGGTGTCCTCCACATATAAATCTAAACCCCTGGCCCACCAACAAGAGCATGAAACTGCTGCTTTCCTAGTACTAAGGAGACACACTCTATGTCTAGCCATCTCACCCCTCTTGCTTGGTCCCTGTTGGGACCACTGTTCAAGAATAGTCTTCTCAGGTGTAAGGATGGTCTGGGTCCACTTGCCCTCTCTGAACAACCCATATCCCTCTCTTCACCTAGGTAGGTGTCCCTCAAGAAGAATCCCAGTTATATCTTTCTATCCCTGCTGAACTCCCTCCACAATGTCTGTGGCCTCTGACTGCCCCTCACTTCAACTCCTGTCTGGCAGACACCTCACACAGCCCCCTGACCCAGCGCCTGGGGGCACTCTGGGACTACAGCACATTTAAGAAAGCACTAGAGAAGGGAATGCTGCTCCAGGCAGTGAAGCAGAGTCCAGAAGCTGACTCAACCTTGACTACAGAGACAAAAACACCCACACTTCAAGGTTAAACAGGCAGAAATAAGCAGATTCCTAAGAGTTTTGAGTGAGTCAGTCAAAATCTCAGGTTACATCTCTTAAGAGATCAACACAAAAAATCATGTCAAACAGTAGAGATTTGTTAAATAATTCTTCATGAACCATGAGGTCTCTTCCTTGACCATCTACTTAAAATTTCAGCATATCAGACCCTGGCCAAGTGGCTCAGTTTGTTGGAGCATCATCCCATACATCAAAAGGTTGTGAATTCAATACCCAACCCGTCAGGGCACATATCTAGGTTATGGGTTGAATAGCAGTTGGGGTGAGGGTGGAAGGCAACTGGACCATCTTCCTTCCTCCCTTCCTCCCTTCCTCCCTTCCTCCCTTCCTCCCTTCCTTCCTTCCTCCCTTCCTCCCTTCCTCCCTTCCTCCCTTCCTCCCTTCCTCCCTTCCTTCCTTCCTCCCTTCCTCCCTTCCTCCCTTCCTCCCTTCTTCCCTCCCTCCCTCCCTCCCTCTCTCCCTTCCTTCTTTTCTTTCCTTCCTTCCCTCTCTTCCTTCCTTTCTTCCTTCCATTCTCTTTCTTTCTTTCTCTCTCTCTAAGAAAAAAAAGAAATCAATAAAAACATATCCTCAGGTGAACATAAAAAGAAAGTTCTTCATCATATCAGTCTTAACCTCCTTATTCTGTTCAATGTTTTCTCTTTTTTTAGCACTTAGATAACCTCTAACATAGCATACAATTTATTCATATATTATGATTTTTAAATTTTCTATTTTCTCAATGAAGACTGGGACCTGGTATACAGTATGGTTTACTGGTATACAGTAAGAGCTTAATAAATACTTGTAGAATAAGTATACTAGGAAAACAGGTTCTTAGGTCAGACAGTTTGAGTTCAAACCCTGGTCCCACCACTTAGCTGTGTGCACTCGGAAATATTTACTTAAACTTCTCTATGCCTCCATTCTTTACCTGTAATACGAAAATACTAATAGTACTGGCCCCGTTGAATTATTGAAAGAATTAAATGAGATGATACAGTCCTTAGAGCAGTGCCTGGCACAGAGTGAAGCACTCCAATAATAGTCTCTATCACTGTGGTAGTTAATGCTGAGTTTGTACCAAGAAATCAGATCTGGGCCCTGGCTGGGTATCTCAGTTGGTTAGATCGCTGACCCCATATACCAAGGCTATAGGTTCAATTCTGGGTCAGGGCACATACAAGAATCAACAAATGAATGCATAAGTAAGTGGAACAACAAATCAATGTTCCCCCCCCCCCCCCTCTTTCTCTCCCTTCCTCTCTTTCTCCTATCCTTCCTCTCTCCCTCTAAAATCAATAAATAAAAAAGAAATCAGGCCTGGGCTGGAAAGGAGTTTCAAATCTAACTGACAAGCACATGAAGCACACCATACACACAAATGCCTCAGGATAGCAACAAATCTTAGATGAAAGAATTAGAAATAAATAATTCTGTATTATGAGTGAAAAAAACAAGCTGGTTTGAAGGTTGCCCTTTCCAAGGATAAAGGAGGAAATAAGAAATAGAAATTAGTTTTGGTAAACGCCAAAAAGCATATAATGAAAGATTAGACTCTTAGCCAGGTGATTTTACTAGTAAGTGATACCTCTTAAGGACACAAAGTACTAAACAGGTAATTACATATAGGTAGCTTTTATTGAACAGATCCATTTATTGAAATACTGATAGCAAAATAAATTGATTTCTTTATTAGATCTCTCCTATCCAAAGAGTTGCAAAAATATTAAGAAATAAAATTTTACAGATTATCTATATATATAAAAGCCTAAGTGACCAGCTGACCGGCCAGTAGCTATGACATGCACTAACCACCAGGGGGCAGACGCTCAATGCAGGAGCAGAAACCACAGGCATGGAAATATAGAACAGACTGATGAATCTCAGAGGGGGGGGAGAGGGTAAGAAGAGATTAACCAAAGACCTTACATGCATACTAAAGGCGCGGTGCACAGATTCATCCACCAGTGGGGTCCCTTGGCCTGGCCTGTGGGGATCGGGCCAAAACCGACCCTTGCACTGGTGGGGTCCCTCGGCCTGGCCTGTGGGGATCAGGCCGAAACCAGCTCTCCGACATCCCCTGAGGGGTCCTGGATTGTGAGAGGGCGTAGGCCAGGCTGAGGGACTCCACCGGTGCACAAATCCGTGCACTGGGTCTCTAATGTATTATAAAACTGCACATCTGAAACCTGTATTATTTTATTAATTAATGTCAGCCCAATAAATTCAATTCTTTAAAAAGAAAAGAAATAATATTTGAATATAAACATAAATGTGAGAGAAAAATATCCCTGCCCCAAAGTATAATCATTTTAGTTAACCTCTAAAAGGCTCACTCAGAGGCTTTTTACTCTTAAACATAATTCTAATAAATTTTATTATTGTCTGTTCCAGCTCCATAGCATTTTAGAAAACACAAATAAATAAGGAAAAGGGAGGTAGTCATAAGAAAGTACCCTTTCTAACAAAAAAAAATTACATATATTTTAAATTTTAAGTATTTTAAATTAAAACGTTTTTAATGTGCTAATCCCAAGAAAGAAGCCCCCCACCAAGAAGGTCTCCTGATGGCTAACTGGATTCAAATTTACAAACAGAGACTAGCAGTCATTCCTAAACAGGGGCCTCTCAAGCAAGCCCTGCTTTAGGGAGAAGTCTGCACTGAACTGCCTACCTGCACTGTTCCCACCATCTGAGCCCAGCCCTTTTAAAGGAGTTCCTGGAATGGTATTTCAACCAATAGGACTGAGACCTTCCCTGTCCAAACAGAGCTGCAAAGCTTTATTCTCCCTCCAACCCCCACCCCATCAACATCTTCACCAACCAATCACAGTAGCTCCACTCTGACCAATTAGGACAGTGCTTTTTGGAACAATCGGTGAGGATTTGGAGATCTCATTTTCATGGACAGACCAAGCAGGGATCTGGAGGGTGTGGAGAATTCTCTATAAATCAGCTTCCCTGTAGCTCAGAGAGCAAACTTTCCCTTTCTATCGAAAACTGAAAATTGTATTTCCTGGCTGGAACTGAAACATCTAAGATGTGTCTCTGGACCAGAGCAAAGCAGAGCTGTCTTGCTGGAGAGGGGTCTAGGCCCAGGGCCACCTGACAGCTGTTCTGTATTACAATTAAGCTATCTGTACTGACTAAAGTTTTCTTCTTCACCACACCCCAAATCGGGGATTCCTCCTGGCATTGAATTGGCACCAGCAACCATCTGTTGACAAAGACGATACAGTACTTTTATAGTTTACATAGCACTTGCGCATATATTATTGAGTTCATTTCTTAATTGATTTTCATCTTTTAATAAAGAGCTTTTTAGAAGCAAATCAAAATTATCATTATTTTACAAAGTAAATAATCTCAGGCATGAGATCATGTATGATCTTTAATTATCAAAGATAACATTATGATCCTCCAAGAGACTTTCTAAATGTCATGGGAATGTATTAGTACATTATAAAAGAGTTCCAAGATAAAGAAATGAATCTTTCCTTTTGTTAATTATGAAGTTAGTCACAGTTCCACTAGCCAGATAACTCATCATTCAAATTTTCCAAATACTTGTGTTAAACATAAAGCAGAGTGAGGATAATAGCCCTCATTTTGAAGTAGAAATCATGTAGCATTCAAAATTTATACCATATGGTGTTAATTACATCAGTATTTGATTAATTTCAAATGAGGCAAAATTTCTAAATCTACCCACAAGTTCTGTACTATCACACACATTATCAAAAAACCCTAAAGGTATTACCAGTGATATATATATTTTTAAATATGTTTTTATTGATTTCAGAGAGGTAGGGGGAGAGAGACAGAGAGATAGAAACATCAATGATGAGAGAGTCATTGATCAGCTGCCTACTGCACAACCCCTACTGGGGGTCAAGCCTACAACCTGGGCCTGTGCCCTGACTGGGAATTGAACCAGTGATCTTTTGGTTCATGGGTCAATGCTCAACCACTGAGCCACACCAGCTGGGCTCCAGTGATGTTTTTAAGTAGACATAATTCAGGAAATGTAAAGCCACTGTAATATTTAAATTTAATATTCACAAGAAAACAAATTTGATGAGTTTACTTGAAAATGCATAGTACTTGTCCTGTACATAATGGAAATACTACTTTTACCACTAATGACATTTTATGTATATAAAAAAGTTCAGAGCAGCTTAATTATTATTTTGTTTGTATGTTCTTCTTTGAAAATGGATACATTGTTTTGGGGAATAAATCCAGCTTTGTCATCTTTTAGATAAAATAAAAACTTGAATTTTGAAATTAAGCCTGTAATTTTAAGAGGGGGAAATGGATAAATAATTATGCTTTTCTGCTTAGAAAAGCTTATTTTCTATAAAGTCATTCAACAAATACTTATTATGCACCCACTATGGCCCATGAATATTTCTAAGGAGTGGACAAACAGCAGCGGACACTGGCAAAATCCCTGTCCTCCGGAACTTCCTCTAGTGAGGTGACCTACACAAAACTAATAGGTAAAATACACAGTATGTTAGATAGGAGTACATGCTAGAGAGAAAAGTAAAGAAGAAACAGGAGATTAGAATATGGAGGAGAGGACTATGATTTTAAACAGGGTGAACAAAAGAGAATTCACAAATAAGTGACCATTGGAGTGAACAACTGGAGGAAGTAAGAGAGGAAGTCCTGGGAACATCTGGGGGATGAGTGCCTCCCCCAAAAGTAAGCAGCAAATGGAAAAGCCCTAAGCGGGGAGCAGGGTGATATCCAGCAGGGACACCAGGGAAGCTGGCCGGACTCCAGCTGAGGGTGAGAAAACAAGAAAGTAAGACTATGGGGCAGCAGGTCAAGTAGGACTTTCAGCTATTGTAAAGACTTGGCATTTACTGGCCACATGGTGTTGAGCAGGATGCGGCTGACCTCTTAAAAGATTCTTAGATTTTTGTATTGACAATATCTTGTGAGGGGCAGCAACATCAGTGAGGAGGCTACTGCCATAATCCAGGCAAGATAAAATCATGGGCAGACCTGAGTGGTAGAGTGGAAGTGATGAGAAGTCAGATTCAGGTTTTATCTTTTGAAAGTAGAGTTAACCAAATTTGCTGATTGGATATGAGTTTGAGAGAAAAAGAGCAGTCAAATATGACTTCAACTGTTGGCTTCAGGAAGTAAAAGAGTGGAGTTGTCATCCAGAAATGCAGAAGCCTGCAAGCCAATATTGTGGGGAAGATGGAGAGTTCATTTTGGAAATGTTAATATTGAGATGCCTATTCATTATACAGGTGAAGCTACCAGGTAGGTAAGTGCACAAGTTTGGAGCACCCTAAATGAGTCCAAGCTGGAGATACAAATGGTGGAAGTTATCCTCTCTAATAAAATGGTAATATGCAAATTAACCATCACTCTGTTACATAAGCCACGCCCACCAGCCAAGCCACGCCCACCAGCCAATCAGGGCGAGTATGCAAATTAATCCCAATCCAAGATGGCTACAGCCACAGAGAGCAAGGTTTCCTAGGTAACAGAGAAAGCCAAGCTTTCCATAGTCGTTGCAGGCCTAAGCCTCCACTCAAGCTACAAAGTTTCAATTATAGAAGGTAAACAAATTCAAACAAATGGCGGCAGAATGGAGCTTGAGAGAGCAGGCCAGGGTTGCCGGCGGCAACAGGGGAAGCAAAGCTTTCCGCACACCCTGGCAGGGCCCACCCGCTTAAGGCAACAAAGTTTCAGTTGTAGAAGGTGAATTAACTGCCACAGAAATGGCTGCCGCCCCAGACTACAAAGTTTCAATTGTAGAAGGAAAATAAATTCCAGATACCAGGGCCTCCCCTTGGGTTGCCAGGGGGCGTGGCCGGCCTGCAAACCACCACAGGCCCCTCGCTCAGGCCGCCCCATGCCCCAAGGGAACCCCACCCTGATCCGGGACACCCTTCAGGGCAAACCAGCTGGCCCCCACCCGTGCACCAGGCCTCTATCCTATCTAATAAAAGAGTAATGTACAGATTGATCATCACTGCAACACACAATATAGCTGCCCCCATGTGGTCAAAGATCCTGCCCCCATGTGGACACAAGATGGCCACCACAAGATGGCCAGCAGGAGAGGGCAGTTGGGAGGCACCCGGCCTGCAAGGGAGGGCAGTTGTGAGGGACCAGGCTTGCAAGGGAGGGCAGTTGGAGGTGATCAACCCTGCAGGAGAGGGCAGTTAGGGGTGACCAGGCCTGCAGGGGAGGGAAGTTGGGAGCAAACAGGCTGGCAGGGGAGCAGTTAAGCATCAACCAGGCTGGCAGCAGAGTGGTTAGGGGGTGATCAGACTGGCAGGCAGAAGCGGTTAGGGGCAATCAGGAAGGCAGGCAGGCAAGCAGTTGGGAGCCAGCAGTCCTGGATTGTGAGAGGGATGTCCGACTGCCCTCCAGGACTCCCAGATTGGAGAGGGTACAGGCTGGGCTGAGGGACAATCCCCCGCCGTGCACGAATTTCGTGCACCGGGCTTCTAGTTAGAGTATAAATGGCACTAAAAGCATAAGTATATAATATTACCAAGGGTTTCAATTAAAGTGGAAAAGAGGACCAAGCACAGGGCCCTGGGGCATGCCCAAGGCGGGGGTGGGGGAGGATGAAGAGGAGACTAAGAAAGAGTGATGTCTGAGGAAGGAAGAAAACCCAGACAAGTACAATCTCCTGGAAACCAAGTGAAGAAAATCAAGGAGGAGGATGCCACTGCTGGGTCAAATATGCCCAAGACTGAGAAATAACTGTTGCGTCTAGCCAAAGGGAGGTCACAGGTGACTTGAGAAATGTAGGGGGAATGCAGGAGCAAAGCCTGATAGAAATGGGTTCCAGAGGAAATGGAAGGACTACTAAGAGTAGTCAAATTAACAAAGGCAAAAAATAGAAGAGGTGTTGCCAAGGGCTGGGGGGAAGGTGGAAGTGGAGAGTTACTGTTAATGGGTATAGTTAAAGGGGTTTCAGTGTGACAAGACCAAAGAGTTCTGGAGAGTGGTTGCATAACAATATGGATGTGCTTGCTACAGGAATTTATACTTAAAAATGGTTAAGCCCAACCAGTGTAGCTCCGTGATTGAGTGTTGATCTATGAAGTAGGAGGTCAAGGTTTAATTCCTGGTAAGGGCACAGGCAGGTTCAGTCCCCATTAGGGGCATGCAGGAGGTAGCTGACCAAGTGATTCTCATCACTGATGTTTCTATCTCTCTCTCCCTCTCCCTTACTCCCTGAAATCAATAAAAATATATTTTTAAAAATGGTTAAGATGGTATGTTTTACATATATATATATATATATATATATATATATATATATATATATATATATATATATTATTTTGAGAGATAAAGAGAGCATGGAAAGAGAGGAAGAGGTCACAATGAGTTTAGTAAATCAAGACTCCTGTGATAAAGGGGTGCAGAGAAATGGAATGGAAGCTGAAGGAGACATGATCTTAGGGGAAGGAATATCAGCATGTTTGTATGCTGGTAGGAATTACTTGGTGGAAAGGGGAAACTGAAGGTACAGAAAAGAAAAAAGACTGTTGATGAAGTGATGCTCTTAAGAAGGTGGGAGGGAATGGAATCTTGTGTTCAAGCAGACGTGGTGACCTTCCACAGAAGGCAAGTCTTCTCTAGCAAAGGAGGTAAAGCAGCAGATATGGCACAGCTGCAGATAACTGAGTATATGGGGGAGAGGTATCCAGGGAAGTTCCCTTATGATTGCCTGCAAGCCCAAATGGTTGAGAATAAGGGATGGAGGAAAAGATATTAAGGTTTAAGGAGGAACAAAGTATGAAGTAGTTGATGAAAGAGTAGGAAAGGAATAGCACTAGAAAAATGTAGAGTGACAGGTGGCCCTACACACCCACTTGAAGTTTGTGGTCATGAACTGAAAGTGAGAACACCGAGATGGCTACAGTACATGTAGATGCCTCATAGAAATGTGTATAATTAATTGTGCTGGATTGGTTGTATTCAACCTTAGTAACTTTGTAGTAACTTTGCCTATCAAAAAGCTCAATCTGGAGATAATAAATAAATAAATACATACACACACACACACACACACACACACACACACACACATATATATATACACACACACATATATATATTTATACTAATAAATATATTTATTATTATTATTATTATTATTATTATTATTATTATTGCAGCTCTGGTCCCAGAGCACGTATCTAATTGTAGAGAGCCAAGCAAAGTTACCATGTAAGCCTGCTCAGCAGTTAAGTCATAGATGCTGGAGGGAGATTCCAAGGGCTTGGGCACCTTCCCAAGCCCCTCCCACCCCAGGAAAAAACTGTGCACACAGTCATTTATTGGATTTCTTCTATGAGCCAGACATACCATGCCAGATGCTACATATAGTGATATGAATTCAGGACTCAATTCATAATCTCAAATAACTCAGAGTCCAATAGAGGAGGCAGAGAAGTAAGAAAAACCAAGTACCATGAGTTATATCTGGATTTATGAGCATGGTTAAATATCAACTCAGTCTGCAAGATTGAGAAAGGCTCCAAAGAGGTATTGGCCTGTAAGCTGCGGCTGTGGACAGGTGTCTGGGAGATTGCCAGGGGCAGAGTGGATAATTCCCTTCACATTAACAGGTGCTGCCTAGATGAAGAATGCAGTGGTTGGGTATCTCTTGGCTACTGGCATTATGGCTGAGGCACACAGGATCAATGTTTAGCAGGGACCAGTGGAGCCAGTTGTTAAAGAGAGAGGCCACAAAATCCAGGAGAGAAGTGAGGAGCATCTGAAGTGAGGAGAAGATAGCTGATATGGAGGAAGGGACACCACCATCATCGTCATCGTCATCGTCATCACCATCATCAGGAGGAGGAAATGGACAGGGAAGACATTTATGAGGTAAAATTGGCAGCACTTAGCGATCAGTACAATAGAGAAAGTGAGGAGAAAGAAAGAGCTGAGGGCATAGGTTTCCGGTTTGAGTGAATGCCTGGAAGTGTGCTACTTGCTCAAAATGAATGCAGAAAAACAATTAGGTTTGTGGATAATGGTGGGAGAGAAGAGTCAAGATGAGTTTAGTTTTGGACACATTAAGATATCTATGAAACAACCAAGTAGGGTGGGTTGCTGGCCATTGGATTATGCATCTGGAGTCCATGAGAAAGGTCTTGGCTAAAATTTAGGTTTGGAAGACATTGGCATATAAATAAGGAGTGACAATACATGATGCCATCCTAGAAAAATGTGAAAAATGAGCTAGAAAAACAAAATCCTTCTAACAGCTGCTACCATAAAGCCAATGCCTTTCTCTTTCCCGTCGCAACTTCTAGAAACCCATTGCTTGGTTCCATGGCCCAAGGGCCCTGGCGAGTCCTGGAATTCAGGCTTCCTGAACGAAATTCCGATGTAATTTCCACTACAGCACTATATCCTCCCATGTTTATGACACACTTCAATAATGACGGTGTTAGACTGACACCCAGGCGAGGTATGTGTGACATCGCAACAACACTTAATGGCTACACTATCACTCACTTTTTAGAAACTAATGAGGACCAATGCTTTAGAAATGAGTATTCTTTTAGTTATACTTAGGATTACCATCAATTCCTAAATCAACAAAAATATCGTAGGCTAAGCTACCAAGGCAATTGAGACATTTGACTCCTTCCAAAAATACCTCCTTGGACAATTTTTTCCCCCATAGCCCAAAAATATGAAACAAAGAATGAACTGTCTAGAAAGTGCCTGGTTTTCCAATTTTTAAAGTTCACATTTAGCTAACGCAGTACTGATAAGAAAGACATTTTTGTGATGGTGACTGAATATAGTATATTCCATTGTAGGAGCATGAATTTTAAAGCTAGAAATCGTTTGTTTCCGATGATTTTTGCATCCTCTTTTACAGATCTAGTTGGTCACTTCTGCTGAACTAAAAAGTAATAAGATTGTTGATAATAAAGTACAAAATGTTTCACATTATCACTTACTAGACACTATAATAGAAATGCAATTTATCAAAATTATTAAACTAAATATACTTAACTGGTTTATTATTTTTAAACATAATTTCTAGAATATTTAAATGTAAACATAATGCTTATTCTCTTGAGACTTCTCTTTTTCATTTTGATCACATGATTTACTCATCCAGGGTTTATGAATAACAAATTGTTGCTCACATTTTTTTAAAGAGCTTTCATTAAAAGATCTGAAAGTGCTAGTGTTTATGGAATATATTCAGAAATCTGCCCTCTTTAGGCCTCTTGCATTATGTTTTAAACTTAAAGACACACTAGATTTTACCTTTTCGTTACTAATTGCTTTGCAATTTGAAACCCAATTCTTAGAAATTTATTTTCCCCCTGAAGTTCAAATTGCATGTTAGTCACATGCTAAAGTGGACTCAGAAATAATACAGAATTATCCAGTTTTTGCAATGAGAATTCTCTAGGTCTTCAGTCTCTGTTTCAATGGGCAATAATCGCCACCATGTATGCATTCTTATATACACACCATACCTATGTCATCAGCTCATCACCAGTTCCCACTAGCAAATGGGGGCCTGCTGGTACTGCACATCATCATGGCTACTGACCATTACTGACAACTTACTGTGTCCTGGTGTTGTAGTAATATATAGAAATGTTTAAAAGGTTTTAAAATGTGTGAGTTAACTTTCCTGAAACTTAAAACATGATATTAAGGACACAGACCCCACTACCCTCAACATGTGTATCCCATAAATAAGGATTTGAACTTCGAATTACTGACTTAGAGTGACTTGCTATGTGTGAGTGATGTACTTTCCCCAGATATGCACTTACGAGTGCACACCCTGATTGATAACCACGTGTAGCCCCTCGCCCTGTTAAGATTAACACGTGTGCATTGACATAATTCATTAATAGCCACCTGAACTGCTGAGGGTTCAAACAGGCTTTAAAAATGGGTCCTGAGCAGCCAACAGTGCTTGCCTGTCGAGACAGCCACAAAGGCACGTCCTTCTGCCAGTCCGCCAGACGACGCCACCCTGAGCCGCTCCCCGCTCCGCTCCCGGACAGGCCACAGAAGAACGGCTAGTGCCTCCGATCCTCCGATCGAGAGGCCACCGAGCTCTCGGGGTAAGGAACACCGGGCCCCTGCCCGGACCGGACCAGCTGAACGCCAGAGGACACCACTACCGGGATCCCGTTAGGCTGTACCCACAGCATCAGGAACTTTTGTGAGTAATAAAATGTTGTGTGATTTGCAACTGCATCTGTTTCTATGTGGTGTAATTCCTCCAGCAGTTATTTAATTTGTTTGGCATACGCTTGAAACTGAAACTAAGGTTTTTGGTCTTTTCCGTCCTAAGCCTGGCCTTGGTCCTGCTTGCGTAGAGCAGTCTCTTCGCTAGCAACTACTGAAATGTCCCAACACCTGCATGGTCAAGCTTATCTCAAGGGGCGCCTTGGATAACACCCCAGATCCTTTTCCGGAATCTACTTGGGACACCTGGGCACACAGAGTGTTTTCGATGACTTGGCGACCTCATGAAAGTTTAATGGGGGTGTTATCCCCCCGGGCAGATGAAGAAACAGACACAGAGAGGTAAAGTAATTTGACCTTTACGACCTAGCTAAAAAGTGAAAAAGTTGTGAATGTACTTAATACCAGTGAATTGTATATCTAAAATGGTTAAAATGGTAAATTCTACTTTATGTATATTTTACCACAGTAAAAATAATCATTTAAAAAATAGCTAGATCCAAACTCGACTCTTTATACCAAAATGAATTCCAGGTAGATTAAAAATTTAACTGTAAGAAGAAACAACAAAATTATAGAAAAAATATCTTGAAAGGCTGGGGTTCAAACCCAAATAATGGATTTTCAGAGTCCACGCTACACGCTAACCGACTTCCACAAATTACTATTTTATAGGCAAAAACTATCCAAAGTGCTATATTATAGACACCCCCTCACTATCATCAAATTAAGTTTCATAGTAATTCAATAGTACTGCATGGCTTGCTGGAAAATGTGCAATGGCCCTAGCCGGTTTGGCTCAATGAATAGAGCGACGGCCTGCGGACTGGACTGGAGGTTCCCAGGTTAGATTCCGGTCAAGGGCACATACCTGGGTTGCAGGCTCGATCCCCAGTGTGGGGCATGCAGGAGGCAGTGATCAATTATTCTCTCTCATCATTGATGTTTCTATCTCTCTCTCCCTCTCCCTTCCTCTCTGAAATCAATTAACAAAAAAATACTTAAAAAAGAAAATGTGCCATGCACTGGGCATGACTGGCTGCTAAACACATGAAGGGCAAACCCCAAGACAAGGTTGCAAGTCACCTAGCAAGCCTCAAAATTGCAAGAAGTTCGTCATTGTAGGGACAGTCACTCTCCTTAAAGGACACTGCAGGCCAAGTGCACTCAAGAAACCATTTTTAGAACCTGTAGTTGAGGGGGAAATGTTTGCTATGGAAAGGATGCAGAAAATAATCACATTTGTGTTTTAAGAAACCACATGCATACTGCAGAGAACAAACAAAATTGCAGCTTTCCAAAATACCTCAGAGTTGAAAGCTTGAAAAAAGCCTCAAATTTTTACTGAAGATCTAAAATAGAGTCAGAGAGAGGAAGAAGGGGGCAGATTGCAGTGTTAAGGCCTCCCCTTGGCCTTCAGACAGAAAGATTCCCAGTACTCAGGAGCATATTTCTTCCTAGGGGCACAACTAGAGGGACAGGGAAACTGCAGAAAAACAGAAAAACAAACAAACCCAGATCTCCCCAAAGCCTGCTGTTCCAGAGGGAAGTTTCTAAATGTCTCATGTAAATGACTGCCGACCACATTTATTTTGCCATCTTCCATATACTAAATGAATTAGCACTTTCTCATCATTGTTCTGAATATCAGTTTGACTGCCATTTTCAAAAGGAAGACAAGTTTTTCTTTTTGAATGCCCCTCTCATCATGCATTCAGAGCTACAATGCTGAGTATCTCTTCCATTTAACAAACAATGCAGTCCTCTCCTGTCCCATTTTCTTAAGGCACACAAAAGGTTGGCAGAGAACAGACCTGACTGCCCACTGAAGGTCTCAGCAAATGTGGGACTGCACAGACCTAGTAAATGAATCTCAGATGCGTCAACAACGAGTCACAGCAAAATAAGACATATCTTTAGATTCAGACGTCCCTGACTTATGAAAGCCTTAAAGCCAACCTTGTAAAGACTAAATAATCAATGTCACTTTTTTATCATTTTGTTGAGAAAGTAATAGTAAGAAATAGAAATAGTCTTCAATCATTTTGGAAGCTAGGACCACAAAGAGAATGCCCATTTTTATAGACAACTGTCATCGGTAGGAAGATAACAATATTCTTGCCCTATCCATCTGCTTTCCACCTGCCAATTATGCTCCAGAGACCCATATCTTAGATAAGCTCTGAAACTTTCCATATGGCCATTGTCATCAATTTTCAATAAGCATTCATTGAGTGAGTGATGAGAATATTGTTGAGAGGTGGGGGAGGAGGGACAGAGAGAGAGAGAGAGAGAGAGAGAGAGAGAGAATGAGAAGCCAGGATTTCCCTAATCCCAAAACCAGATAAAGTAAGGTGACCAGATTTTAGTAAAGCGGGACACCATTGACCGGGGAGGGGGGAGGGGGTTCTTGATTAAAATTTTGGTCTATATTGTAATCGCTTTTGGTTTTTTTAATAAAAGGAAATTCACTTCTTAGATCATTGTTGAATTTGCATCCTCTTTTCTTACTCATTGTGTTAAAAGTCTAAAAAAAATAATTTAAAATTATATTATAAATTATTATATACATATTGCTTAAAAACACAGTAAGTAGGTACATAATTACATGAACATATTTTATTGTTAGTTTATAAATTAAATTAATTTGATTGTTATAAAGTAACTATATTGTAAAAATTATTTTAATTTTAATCCTATATTTCTTTCTAAATAATAACAATACTAACTTGTATTATTTTTCCTCTGAATTTGCCGTAACGTAAGTCGTAAGTGTCACTTTCAAGGCCGGCGCTACACTTTTTGCCGCCACTATAAAATATAAATAATACGAGTACTGTCTGCTAAATTCAAGAAAATTTATGTATTTATGAAATAAATAAGTAAATTACTTACCTAAATTATCTGAATAGCTGATTTGTAATGACATCACTTGTTTAACTAGCTTACTAGCACGCAGTACGATGTGTATCGTCTGAGAGACAGTTACAAAATGTTTTCGTCGTTGCCAATCCCAAAAAATGCCATTGTTCATTAAGTCCAAACAATGGTGGTCGAATTCTAACAACTGATCAACAATGCGAACTTTGATAAGCAGTTCTCGATAATCAGTTCTCAACAATTATTTGTTATTATTAAAGTTTAACATTATAAAATTAACAAAAATAATATAAAACTCATATCCTGGCTAAATATGGCCGCCGAAAACCATATATTCCCTTCCCGTTCTCCCGCCGTTCCCTAGCTTGTCGTGCATTCTTTCCAAAAATCGGGACTTTTTTAAAACACTGCGGGCCGCAGGACAAATTGTTAAAAATCCGGACTGTCCCGCCAAAAGCGGGACGTCTGGTCACCTTAAGATAAAGACAATACAAAGAAAGAGAATTACAAGCCAATATCCCTCATGAACATAGACGCCAAAATTCTAGCAAATCGAATCCAGCATTGCATTAGAAAGATAATACAGAGAAATGCAAATTAAAACCACAGTGAGATATCACCTCACACCTGTTCGAATGGCTATCATCAATAAATCAACAAACTATAAGTGTTAGCAAGGATGTGGTTTTAGGAAAGCAAGCACCTTGTGCACTGTTGGTGGGAGTGCAGATTGGTGCAGTTACTGTGGAAAACAGCATGGAGTTTCCTTAAAAATTAAAAATGGAACTGCCTTATGACACAGCAACTCCACTTCTGGAAATTTATCTGAAGAAACCCGAAATACTAATTGAAAAGAATATATGCACCCCTATATTCATTGCAGTGTTATTTACAATAGCCAAGATTTAGAAGCAGCCCAAGTGTCCTTCAGTCGATTAGCAGATAAAAAAAGCTATGGTACATTTACACAATTAAATACTACTAACCTATAAGAAAGAAGAAAATCTTACCTTTTGCAACAGCATGGATGGACCTGGAGAGTATTGTGCTAAGTGAAATAAGCCAGTCATAGAAAGATAAATACTATATGATTTCACTTATATGTGAAATTGTAATGAACAAAATAAACGAGCAAACTAAATAGTGACAGACTCATAGAAAAAGAGAACAAACAGAGAAGGGGGGTTGCAGGGCTGAGTGAAAAAGGTGAAGAGATTAATAATAAAATTTTAAAAAAACCTCATAGACACAGAGAACAGTGTGGTGGTTACCAGAGAGGAAGTATAAGAGGGTAAAGGGAGGGGGAAATGGTGATGGAAGGAGACTTGGGTTTGGATATGGAGACACAATAAAATCAATGTACAGATGATGTACTGTAGAAATGTACACCTGAAACCTATATAATTTTATTAATCAATGTCACCCCAATAAAGTCATAAAAATGGAAAAAAGAAATGGCACTGAATAAAGCTTCGAATGGCATAGCCAATAATATGTAAATCATTCTTAGGTTGTTGTTTTTTTTAAATATATTTTATTGATTTTTTTACAGAGAGGAAGGGAGAGGGATAGAGAGTTAGAAACATTGATGACAGAGAAACATCGACCAGCTGTCTCCTGCACACCTCCTACTGGGGATGTGGCCGCAACCAAGGTACATGCCCTTGACTGGAATCGAACCTGGGACCCTTCAAACCTCAGGCCGATGCTCTATCCACTGAGCCAAACCAGTTAGGGCTCATTCTTAGGTTTTGACATCAGTATTGAAAAGAAAAATTTTATAAACAAAGTAGAATGGTGATTGCCAGGGGCTGGGGGGATGGGAAAATGAGGAGTTAGTGTTTAATGTGTAAAAAGTTTCAGTTTGAAAAAGTTTCTGTGGGTGAATAGTGGTGATGGTTGCATAATAATGTAAATGTATTTAATGTGACTGAACTGTAAAACTTAAAATGGTTAAGACAGTAAATTTTATGGCATGTGTATTTTACCACAATTAAATATTTTTAAAAAAGAAACATGCCCTCCAATTCTATGACACTCCTCTTTATCAAGAGGTGGAGTCTATGTAACTCCTCCAAAAGTGAACAGACCTTTGAAAACAATGCGGCAAAAGTGACTGCGTGACTTCCAAGGCTAAGCAGGTTCTGCCAATCTCTCTTGGGACACTTACTCCAGGAGCCTGCAGCTGCCAGGGAAGAACCTGGCTCCCTGAGACTGCCATGTGGAGAAATGGCACAGAGAGGGAGTTGCCCCAGGAGCCTCAGCAGTACCAGCCCCCAACGGTACAACTCTTCCAGGCCCCAGCACCAGACCTGCCAGCAAGGACACCTCTGGGATGAATTACCAGCACCCTCTGATCCAACCTCATGAGCCTTCCAGACAGTACTCCTTCCCTGTGGCCAGTCATCTCTAGATTCATGAGCAAAAGAAATGATCTCCAGTGTTCCAAGCTGCTGTTTTTGGGTGACTTGTTTCATGGCAAGAGAGCTGGGACACAGAAGCATGCAGAGGATGTTCAGGGAGTTTGGAAGAGGGTAGTCCTACCTAAGACTGAGGGTATCCAGGAAGAAGAGACACGTAGCTCAACTTGAACATGCCAATGGGACATCACTGAGCATTTGTGCCAAGGGAGAGGGCTGGGCAGGCAAGCAGATAAAACAGTACAGCCATGAATGGTAAGCAAGTGGATATGGTTAGAACTTGGTCAGAACAGGGGTAATGCCAACGATGAGGCTGAGTTCATTGTCAGGGGTCTCTGTGCACATGACCCAGGGGCTTTGGGAGCTACTGAAAGTTAAGAAAGTTACAGGAAGAGTTTCAGTGGTAGGAAGATTACTGATCATGATGAATCTGCCTAATACAACATTCCACTCCACAAATACTAGTAAATGCAGTAAGAAGGGTAACAATGTATCTTGAAAAGTCAATTCACGTATTTGGAGTCACTAGATTAAGCTCACAGTATTGAGATTTTCCTGTCAATAGTAGAGCGAGTCATTCTAAAGGTGTTAATAGTTTTTCTTTTTTCTTCATCCTGACTAAAACAATTATGTCACCGGACTATGCAACTAAATTCTAACTTTGCAAGGAGTTTTCTCCCCCTGCCCACTCCTCTCCCTGCCCTGCGATATTCTCACAACAGATACCTCCATGCTTCCCTGCTTTCCTACGAGGCTCTTCAATTCTGTGGATCTCCTAATTATTCTCAGCAAATTCAAACCACCATTTTAAGAGGCATGTGCGTCCTCTCACCATGGAAAAATGAAAAGAGTGAATTCCACTGAAATGTGGGTTATCAGCTGCAACAGCTCAAGTCTTAATGAGCACAGACTCATCAAGGGAGAAACTGCAGGACTGCCAAAGCATGTCATTCTGAGACTAAGTTCAGTGGGTCCTGGTCAGGTCTCAAAGTGCTGTCCTTAAAAAGGCACAGAACACGTCCATTCTCAAACTCCAACTAGTCAAATCAAGCACCAGAGAACAAAAATGAATAAAGGAAGCTTTTACTGTGGAGTGTTCTATTTTGTCCACAAATCTTACAATCTTGCATAAATGCAGGACACTTTTATCAAAGAAGCGAAAAGATTGGGAACTTTGCCTTACTGATACTGAAAAGCTAACACTTTATAAACATTTTATGTAAGACTCTTAAACTGATCATACATATACTGGTATGGCTTTCCTTATCCTGCAAAATATTAACCTTCTCCTCATCACCATTCTTCTATTAAATACTAGAGGCCTGGTGCATGAAATTCATGCACTGGGGGGGGGGGGGGTGTCCCTCAGCCCAGCCTGCACCCTCTCCAATCTGGGACCCCTCGGGGGATGTCCCAATGCCGGTTTAGGACATCTCTCTCACAGTCAGGGACTGCTTCTGCCTGCCAGCCTGATCACCCCCTAACCACTCCCCTGCCGGCCCAATCACCCCCAACTGCCCTCCCTTGCTGGCCTGGTTGCCCCCAACTCCCTCCTCTGCCGGCCTGATCTCGCCTCCAACTGCCCTTCCCTGCTGGCCTGATCACCCCTAACTGCCTCTGCCTGCCTGATCACCCCTAACTTCTCTCCCCTGCCTGCCTGATCTCACCCCCAACTGCCCTCCTCTGCCAGCCAATTTGGTTCTGATTCGTCGGTTTCTATGTCAGTCAGTGTCAAAAGCTCCACCTTCTAGGCAGGCATTGGCTCCTCACAGTTGACCCAGATTTGGTTCTGATTGGTCAGTTTCTATGCCTAGTCAGCAGCAAGAGCTCCACCTCCTAGGCAGCCATTGACTCCTCACACTTCACCCAGATTTTATTCTGATTGGTCAGTTTCTATGCCAGTCAGCGTCTCTGGGCCTATCAACAGGGACTGATCAGAAAGGCAGGGCTGATCAGCAGCCCCGGTTGAGGCCTGGAGAGAAATGGAGGCGCGGCTGCTGGTCAGGCCCAGAGAGAAAGAGAGAGGCATGTGCTGATCAACAGCTGCCACAGAGGCTACGGATCAGACCCTGCTTATCTCTTTAGGCCTCTCTCCCAGCCTGATTCACAGCCCCCTCAGCAATCAGTGCTGGGTCACTGAGCCTGCTGCTGTAGCAGTTAGTGCTGGGTCGCCACGGCAACCCAGCACTGACTGCAGGACTGACTTCCGGTTGATCAAGCCTCCGGCCATGACAGACCCAGGGTTTTTATATATTAGGACTAGAGGCCTGGTCCACAAAATTCATGCACAGGGGGGTAAGGGGGACCTCAGCCCAGCCTGCACCCTCTCGCAATCCAGGACCCCTCGGGGGATGTCTGACTGCTGGTTTAGACCAGCAGTCAGACATCCCTCTCGCAACCCAGGACCGCTGGCTCCTAACCACTTTGCTTGCCTGCCTGATCACCCCTAACCGCTCTACCTGTTTGCCTGCCTGATCACCCCTAACCACTCTCCCTGCCTGCCTGATCATCCCTAACCACCTCTGCCTCTGCCCCCGCTGCTGCAGCTTCATCTGGAATGATGTCCGGAAGGTCGTTCAGCTGTCCAGTCTAATTAGCATATTACACTTATTATTATAGATTTGCCTTCCACCACCACTATCACCTTTATGTCAAAGCCTGTACTCAGTCTACACATTCTAATAACCACAAGCATTATCTTTCACCAAGAGTATGCATTATTACTATTATCATTATTATCAAATAGCTCCCAAGATGAGGCAGGATTGCATTAAAGACCCCAGATGACTGATCTCCAGCTCACATACAATTTGCAGCCCTTCACCAGCTGCTCTCCTTGGAATTATAATGTAAAGCTTGGTCTAAAGTCCCGTGCTCAATTTCAGTGCAGAGCAGGCATCTTTTAGCTACACTAAAAGCTTCCAGCCCTGCTCACTCTGGGACACATGCCAGTGGGATCAGCTACTACACCGTGGGTCTCTCTCCAAATGCTGTTTTCCCAAAAGGCTTCATCTCAGAGAGGAGTATGACTCAACAACAGAGCTGCTTTACCAAAATGACTAATTGCAAACTTTTTACAAAAATGAAAGCAAATGTGAAAAGATGTCGACAGAAATGCCAGCTTTACCATAGTGTTCTTGAATGTTGCTGGAAAATCCTACAGGCTGTCAAGTTGTTCAAATTAGAAAGTAATTTTCTTAGGTTAATTCATAGCATATATTAATTTCAATAAACAATCTGAGGATTTCTTTTACCTCTCATTTCATGAGTTCTTTGGATCTTTGACAGGTCCCTTGGATTTATTTAAAAATCAGTATTATTTGAATGGTACTGATCATACTCAGTCTTCTAGCTCTAAACTCCCATGGTGGCATGAAAAGAATAAGAAAGTTTTACTGATACTAGAGGTCCAATTCACTTACAACGCTCTGCAAGTTAATGCCTGCTGCTAGAGACACTGTCAGGATTGCACCGATTTCTCAATGAGCTTCTGCAAGCAAAAATACTTGCAGACGCTTGTTGGTTAAGAAGTATGTAAATCACACCCAAGCTGAAGAGAATTAAAATCTATTTAATAGCCAAGATTGTACAACGATAAATTGTTTTCTTTCCTTTGAAGGGCTCAGTGTCACTGACTTAGTTAGTAGCACACTCTATTAGCCAAGCAGGTGGTTGGGCAACTGTAATTCAAACAACATAGAAGATACAGAATACCCTGACTTTAGAAAAACCATAGAAATGCATCCAGGACACAGAAATGACCATGCTTAGATTTCAGTTTTTAGAAATTCTTTTTTTTTTCTTTTCACAAATACTTTATCACAGGGCTTAATAGTAACTTCTTTTAGCACAACCCATTTAATTCAAGTTACTCGGGGCTGATCTGCACACAGTTGCATAAACAGTTCTATTACGTATGAAAAAAAATACAATACTGGTTTTATGTTTGTAGTCCAATAAAACGCATACACAATAACCCTGTATCTTGCCCATCTCTCAATCCTTCTAGCTTATAGATCACAGAGAAGGGACTAGATGAATGTCTGAGGATGAAGAGATGAAAAGCAAACTGCTCAAAGCAACACTCTCACCCACTTGGTGAGTATTCTGTTTATCATAAAAGAGTGTAAAAGTACAACTATATAAAAAAATATTATCCTTGCCCTGGCCAGTTCGATATCTCCCTCTCTCTCTCTTCCCCCGCCCCCCATCTTCCTCTAACACAACAGAGGGGGTGCTGTGAAGTCAGTGAAGTTCTTCCTGGCTACCTACATAGGCACTCTGGGCCTCCTCATAGGCAAAACTTAAAAAAGAAAACATAACTGACAGGTAACAATGTTCAGTGACAAGGGGGAAAGAAACCTTACAAGATACTTTGGGTACTCTATGTTTTGTTATTGTTGTTGTTTTGGTTTATATTAAACTTAAGCTTTAAAGAAATGCCCACTGAGGCCTTCATGAGGGGCTGCTGCAGTATAAGGTCAGATCATGGTAAATGCAGAAGATGGATCTGTAGTTACAATTTTTTGCACCAACTTTTCTTGTAAGTTGAGGAAAAGTTTGCAAAGCAAAATTCAGTGCACTTAACACAAAAGAATAATTTTCCTACATATCAGGGTTTGCTAAAATTTGAAGTAGCTATAATTTCATATATATGAACACACATATATATAGCTTGAGGGCATCACTACTAGGGTGTAAAACTTCTCCAAGATGGGGGCTGTGTCTGATTTATCTTTGTGTCCAAATACCTAGTAATACCTGGTACTCAGGAGACTCTCAAAAATATTTATTAAATGAATGTGCAAAGGCAAAATGAGGGATGACACCCTATCATGATAAAAAATAGTTTGGGGGACTATCTTGAATGAGAGCTTTTATTATCCCTCAAGAACTTTCTTAAAAACTATCCTTCTCTAATGAGAATATGAATAAATTAATCTAAGACAGAAAGATGACTTAACTACCCCAGAGAGAAGGCCTGGCATACGCTTTTTGAAGAGAAGGGTTAGGCAAGGACCAATGACATCAAACAGAGGTGACCTCCAGAGGACACTTGAATGAAGTTGAGATTCACCCTGCAAGAACCCTGCTCTAGGTCCTTGGGCCACTTCTCTCAGCCTCCCTGAGTAACAAGTAAGAATGCTCAGCTTCAAAGACCCTTTCCTGAAGCTCCTACTTCACATGTGCAGGCTCCAGCTCACAAAAACACTGCGTCAGAAGGGCCCATACAGATTCACTGACATCCTGATTTTACAAAAGGAAAAAGGGAGGTCAGACAAGTGAAGTGACTTGCCCACACAGCTAGTCAGTGACAGATCCAGGATGGGAACCAATTCCCCGGTCCCCAGTCCAAAGTTGTGTCTAATTCACACTCCTATGCCTGAAACAAAAGGCCGACTCCCTGACTATTCTCATCCAAACCATCCAAGTATAAACAACCGAAAGCACATTATTCAACGTCAGCCAGAAGCCCGCCTGGGAGCTATTCATCTGACACAGAGGGCCTGACAGCTTTGAGCACGGTTTATGCCTCCCAAGACACGTAGACAACAAATATTTCAGATCAGTTACCATCACATAGAAACAAGAGATTTTATTCTGGGGCATTTTGGTTTTCGTTTTGTTCTTACAAATGATACTTCACCACTGTTTTCCAATATACTACTACTTAAAGTTCTCTGGGCAGAATCTGGAAGGAAGTAACTTGAGAAACTACACCCACTTTTATTTTCAGAAACTCACTAAATAATAAACAGCAGTCTACAGGGCTACTGAGGCACTGGCACCCACCAGGCTGCTATTTTATTTTACAGGCCGGGCTTACAACCAAGGACGGGATAAGGGATACTTGTCATCTTACAGGCAGAGGAAAATTCATCTGTCAGACGGCAGTTCTGTTTTAAGCTTATTTTGATAGCAAATCAGTTATTTTTATGGCACTGTAGCATAAAAATTTAGTTTATAGGGCTCTGTCTCTATTTTGTGCACTTCCTTACTTTCAAGTTCTATTTGGAAGTTGGTCTCGTGCCCAGGTAGATTCATCTGGGAAGAGAAAGTACTGACATCAGGGCACAGGTCTTGTATTGTTCCAATTTGCTAAATAAAGCCAGATTCCTTATCTGCAAAACTGAAACTCACTTCAGGATATTTTTAATACACAATCCCTCTGCCAAATGCATTACCACAACTTAATTCTAAGTCTCATGTTTACATTTCCAAGAAGCAATGTTTAATTACTCTAGGAGGAAAATGTAAGGGAGCTACTAAAACCGTTTACACACTATAACTACAAGAGTTGCCTTTACAGGGGGTGCAAACAGAGAGGAAAGGCAAAGAAGAGACCAGAAATGCACTGCTCCTCATCTGGTGGGCTCTCATCACCAGCACTCAATGCATCAAGTTTCTTGGGAAATTTTTCTATCAAACCCTTAATAATGACAATACATTTTAAAAATCATCCACACAGCCCAGCTGGTGTGGCTCAGTTGGTTGAACATCATCCCATGCACGGGGGAGGGGGGGGTTGCCAGTTCAATTCCCAGTCCGGGCATATGCCTGGATTGTGGGAACCATTCCTCCATTCCCAGTATGGGGTGTGCAGGAGGTAGCCAATTGATGGTTCTTCTCATCAATGTTTCTATATCTCTCTCCCTCTCCATTCCTCTCTCTGAAATAAATAAAAACATATTAAAAAAAAAAAAAAAAACACACAAAACCATCCACACAGAATACCATAGTTGAGCATATCTGTACATGTCAGGAATACTTAAAGAAAATACAGCGGAAAAATATTCAATCTTGCGGATTAAAACATCCTTGAAACACTTGAGCTTACAATCCAATAAAACAAAAAGCAGGTCCCAATACCCATCTACGATGAAGGTCTGGATTTTTTAAAAAGCAAAATGCCACCCTAGCCAGTCTGGCACAGTGGATAGAGTGTCAGCCTGTGGACCAAAGGGTCCCGAGTTTGATTCCGGTCAAGGGCACTTACCTTGGTTGCAAGCTCCTCTCCAGCCAGGCCCTGGTCGGGGTGTGTGCAGGAGGCAACCAATCAATGTTTCTCTCACACCAATGTTTCTTTGGGTCTTTCCCTCTCTCTCCCACATTCCCTAAAAATCAATGGAAAAATATCCTCGAGTGAGGATTAACAAAACAAAATAAAAAGCAAAAATGCCACTTAGCCATGGAAGAAATGTTTTTAGGAATAAGCACTAAGTCATCAGAAGCAATAACTCAGGTTCACTGATATGTAATGAATTCATCGATGTGGACAAAAACCAGCCAGAGCCCTAAAAAATAAAGCACTCTCAATTAAATTTATGAGGAGGTGTGGCCATGGAATGAGTCAGAGTTTCAGATGCCCAAATGTCAGATGGTGATGCTGAAAGGACTTCCTACATTATAACACAACTCCAATAGGATTTTCCGAGACACTGTCATCTCTTCCTGGGACAAAATGTCATGATATTGTTCATGGATCATCTTTAAGGTCTTTTCATAGTCTGTCTTCTAGTCTTTCTCTAACAATTTCATTTCTCTGGAACCAGATAAAAGGCCCTCAGAATTCAGTGATTGCCAAATATCACACTACACTACCTTAAAAGCATAATCAATGAAGTGGACGTCCAGAGTTTAAAACACACACAACCTGGTTCACCAAAGAAACATTACGAAGTATTAAAGCAACAAAACAACCTGCTGTGCTTAATGCTGGAAAGGAATGTTTGGATCAGACACCTGAGGGTAGGAGAAGGAATTTGAGGGTGTTTAGAAATGCATCAGACTTGATGATGAAGTCTGTGGTCACCTTACTTACAATGCATCTGTTTTAATGCTTTCAAGCCACAAGTATCAAAGAACCCATTTCAAAATGGCTTAAGCCAAGTCCGGCACCTAACCAATTAAATCAGTATCTCTGTGGGCAGAGCCTGAGCATCTGTATTTAAAGTTCCTAGAGCAATCCTAATAAACGCAAGGAGTGCAAAATTACAGCTCTGGCCAATCATGTTTCAGCCCTTAAGTCTCAGACCACTTACGTAAAGCACATGGAAGGTAGAGAGAGGCCTGAGAAAGCTGGGGTTTTGGTATCAAGGAAGAAGTGATAGGGAAGGGGTGATTTATGAGGAAGAAACAGAGTGCTAAGTAAAACTTTAGAGGTTAATGGGCTGTTTTTGTTGTTGTTTAGGAAACTGAAAACCTGGAAACATCTATTATGGTGATCTAAAATAATAATGTGCAAACTACAGGTTTCTGCAACTTTTAAGTGGCTTTCAATAAATTATGTTATCCATATAATATATATATATATATACACACACACACATATAAACACTTACAATTACTTAATCATCCCTCTGTATGATTTCAATAAGTCAAAATGAAAGTGTTTTCCTTAAATTTTGGTTCTCCAATAACTGACCAAGTGCATAAATAGCAAACTTTATTGCCTTGGAGATGAGCAGGAAATATTATTGGTATCAACAAATTATGTGACACATCAATGTACATATTCTTAACCAGAAACCCTCACAATAGGTTAATCATTCCATTCTATAGTTTTAACAGGTAAAGATGAAAATGTTTTTCTTAAATTTTGGTTCTTAATGACCAAATGCATAAAAACAAAATACAAAACCTTAAAAATAAGTAAGGAATTAATTTTTATCTTCAAAACAATATTGCAGTATTTTCTGATAAATCATCTACTTCTCTAGTAACACATGCATAGAGTATAGAATTTTCCTGTTTCTACGATTTTCCTTTAAAAACTCAATAAACCTACTTAAAAAGAACAGATCCACCATGCTAACCAATACATTTTCCCCAGAAAACACAAAATGAAGACAGTGTTTCTCCGAGTAATGTAACTGGTCTTGTGCCAAGAGGGGGTGAGGAGCGGGGGAGGGGAGGAGTGCTTCAAAATTAACACACGCAAGCCTATCTCTCCAATGATGTGAAAGTTTCAACAAAACTGTGAGCTCTTTTCATGGATTTACACTTGGCACACCTAGATATAACAGGCTCAGTATCAAATCATTATGGTATGTCAAGTTACTAATTGCTTACATATTTAAAAGTACAAGACAGAACTATTCATGATTTTTCTACTCATTAATGTCCATACATCTTTATAACTATACTAGAGGCCCGGTGCACAAAATTTGTGCACAGGAGGGGGGTTGTCCTTCAGCCCGGCCCACACCCTCTCCAATCTGGGACATCCCTCTTACAATCCAGGACTGCTGGCTCCCAACCGCTCACTTGCTGCCTGCCTGATTGCCCCTAACCGCTTCTGCCTGCCAGCCTGATCACCCCCTAACCACTCCCCTGCCAACCCGATCACCTCCAACTGCCCTCCCCTGCTGGCCTGATCACCCCCAACTGCCCTCCCCTGCTGGTCTGGTCACCCACAACTGCCCTCTCCTGCCAGCCTGATCTTATCCCCAACTGCCCTTGCCTGCCAGCCTGATCACCCCCAACTTCCCTCCCCTGCTGGCCTGGATGCCCCTAACTTCCCTCCCCTGCAGGCTTGATCACCTCCAACTGCCCTCCCCTGCCAGCCTGATGGCCTCCAACTGCCCTCCCCTACTGGCCTGGTCACCTCCAATTGCCCTCCCCTGCCGGCCTGGTCTCCCCTAACTGCCCTTTCCTGCAGGCCTGGTCCCCATCAATTGCCCTCCCCTGCTGGCCCAATCGCCCACAACTGCCCTCCCCTGCTGGCCTGTTCACCCCCAACTGCCCTCCCCTGCTGGCCTGATCACCCACAACTGCCCTCTCCTGCCAGCCATCTTGTGGTAGCCATCTTGTGACAATGTGGGGGCGGCCATCTTGTGGTGACGTGGGGGTGACCATCTTGTGACAACATGGGATGGCCATCTTGTGACAATATAGGGGTGGCCATCTTGTGATGACACGAGGGCGAGACACCACCTAGGCTTTTATTAGTATAGACTAGAGGCCCGGTGCATGAAATTTGTGCACAGGGGGGTGGGGGTTGTCCTTCAGGCCAGCCTGCACCCTCTCCAATCTGGGACCCCTCGAGGGATGTCTGACTGCCCGTTTAGGGTAGGATCTGGCCTAAACAGGCAGTCAGACATCCCTCTCAGAATCCAGGACTACTGGGTCCCAACTGCTCGCCTGCCTGCCTTCCTGATTGCCGCTAACCACTTCTGCCTGCCAACCTGATCACCCCCTAACCACTCCCCTGCCAGCCTGATTGATGCCTATCTGCTCCCCTGTCAGCCTGATTGCCCCTAACTGCCCTCCCCTGCAGGCCTGGTCACCCCTAACTGCCCTCTCCTGCAGGCCTGGTCCCCCCAACTGCTCTCCCCTGCAGGCCTGGGTCCCCCCCCAATTGCCATTCCCTGCAGGCCCGGTTGCCCCCAACTTCCCTCCTCTGCCAGCCTGGTAACCCCTAACTGCTCTCCCCTGCAGGCTTGATCGCCCCCAACTGCCCTCCCCTGCTGGCCCTCTTGTGGCAGCCATCTTGTGTCCACATGGGGGCAGCCATTTGTGTGTTGGAGTGACGGCCAATTTGCATATTACTCTTTTATTAGATAGGATATCAAAAATATGCATTTTTATTGCAGGTAATCATTTTGAATAACAGCAAACATAAAAGGCATTTCTTGAAAGACCTATTTTATTTCATTGCATAACTGTTAAAGCTTCATTTATGTCTTCTAAGTATTTTCATCTGCCTTTTATCCATACAGGGTGGGGCACAGTAGGTTTACAGTTGTTCACATGGAAAATAATACAATTAATAAATAATAACACAAAAATAATTCTGTACTCACAACTGTAAACCTACATTTGCCACACCCTGTATAACAGGCTCAGTTTCCTTTTGCTGAGGAAAACGTCTCAGGGGCAGGACTTGTCATGTTGCTCTTTAGTGATACTGACATGACAGAATATAAAGGGAATCTACTTTGCTTCTGAATACTAAACACCTTGTACACACTATCATGGCATATGGAGCCTTATTATTTTTTTTTCTACATCAGTGCCTCAAAATAGAAAAATAATGTAAGCCGCCTATGTAATTTAAAATTTTCTAATAGGTAAAGTTATTCTAATATTTAATTTAATATATCCAAAATGTTATTAGTTCAACCTGTATTCAACATATTTTATATTGACTCTTTGAAATATGGCCTGTATTTTACACTTAGAGTACAGTAAAGCCTCACTTAATGTCATCAATAGGTTCTTAGAAATAGTGACTTTAAGAGAAACGATGTATGGGGTGTCTTTATTTGACCTACCACACTAATGAATTTCTATCCAAAAGGCCTTTAGAAGGTGGGGTTTCCTTCATATAAAAATATAATTTCAGTGAACTAATGGATACAATTAGGTTAAAATATATTTCATTCAATAATTTTTATTGTATGACCTTGGTCACCCCAAACTCCCTTTCTCTGCCTCAGTTATTCCACCTCTAAGAGCAGAATTACCCCTCTTGGCCCAGAAATGCTGAGTATAACATGACTAGTGCAATGCCTTACAACACTTTATTTATTTAGACAGGTTAATATGTATTACATACAGCAGTTTCTGACATTCCTGCAGTAATTCAGCAGGCAGCCTCAACTATCAAGACCAATCTGAAATCCAATAGGTAAGCAACAATGGTAAATGACAAGCCTCTACAGATGTCATTCAACAAATACTTCCAGGCACCTAATAAGCATTAGACAAGGGGAATACATGACATGATAGAGGACCTTGCCTGGCAGAGGAAAGGAATTGCACATAGAAAAAAAAGACAAAAAGTGGTAAATGCCATAGTAAAAGAACAAAAACAGTGCTTTGAAGTTTGAGCTGACAGAGGTGGTTGAAGGTGACTCTCTAAACAATGACATCACAGTAAAACAAGCACTTGGGCTTAGTTTAAAACATCAGTAGTATTTCACTACAGACCTTCTCCAATGAGAAGAAAATGAATCATGGGTCACAGGGCAAGAAAACCCTCACTCAAAATCTTTATATCACTATGCACATTGTGTATCCAAGTAAAACAGACTTGTTTCTAAGGATAAAAATATCTAGCTTTTGGTAAAAATCCAAATTTACAGAAAAGCACAAAAATAAAATAAAAAAACCACCATTCACCAAAAATAAGTACCCACTCTTGCAGATACCTCCCATAAAAATATACACAATTCCAAGAGGTTTGGAATTTCTTGGTTCACCAGAAAAATAAATGCAGCAAAGTGAGCTGGGAAGCAGGGAAATCTATACGAATAATAGAGGAATATGCAAATTGTCCAGGACAACGTCACAGTAACGACCGAACAGCAGGCTGCATGGGGCGACAAGGCTGGCAGGGGGTGAGGGATGACCAAACGACTGACCAGCATGCTGTGTGGGGCGACCAGGCCGGCAGGGGGATTAGTGAGGGCCAACCAAACGACTGAACAGCAGGCTGTGTGGAGCGACCAGGCCAGCGGAGGGGGCAGTTGGGGACAACCAGGTCAGCAGGGGGGGGTGCAGTTGGGGGTGACCAGGCCAACAGGGGGGGCAGTAAGGGGCAACCAGGCCAGCAGTGGTGGGGGGAGGCAGTTAGGGGTGATCAGGCTGGCAGAGGGGGCAGTTAGGGGCGATCAGGCAGGCAGGCAGGTGAGCAGTTAGGAGCCAGTGGTCCCGGATTGTGAGAGGGATCAGGCCTAAACCAGCAATCAGACATCCCCTGAGGGGTCCTGAATTGGAGAGGGTGCAGGCTGGGCTGAGGAAATCCCCTCCCCCCGCCCATGCATGAATTTCATGCACCGGGCCTCTACTGCTATTATAAGTATCACCACTGAAAGTAGTAAAAAGTGACAACTGACAACGAGGAAGGATGCCAAAAAGTTGTTAAGTTTAGATCTACGCATTAATGAGGCCTGTCATGCTAGAGTTTGAGTATAACTACAGGTAGAGTGTTTTATAGATTTACTAGAGGCCCGGTGCATGAAAATTCATGCACTGGAGGGGGCATCCCTCAGCCTGGCCTGCCCCCTCTCATAGTCCGGGAGCCCTCAGGGGCGGGAGGCGACCCAGCGATCAGGGGAAGGCGACACCCCATCACATCTCTGCTGCTGCCACTGACTGGTTACCTGAGCCTCGGGTGGCCATAGGCGGCTGGGCAGCCGCCATCCGAGGCTTGCCTGTGCCTCGGGCCCACCCTGGGCAGCTGGGGGGCTGAGGATGGGTCTGGCCCCACTGCGCGCCTGCTGCGCGCCCTCTCCGCTCCCCCCCCCCCACCCCCCGGCCGGGCTGATAGGACTGTGGAACTCCAGCGGGGCTGAGGGGACTGGGCACCACCATCTTGTGGCTATGGATGCCGCCATCTTTGTGATGACGCGACAGTCTATTTGCACATTCCCTCTTTATTAGATAGGATAATAGCAAAGAGTGCATATGTATTAAACCACAAGCAATAACTGATGCTCACATGACAGTGTGGCTAATAATGAGACTGAGAAAAAGTTACAACATGCTCTATCAGGGGTGGGAACCTTTTTTCTGCAAAGGGCAATTTGGATATTTATAGCATCAGTCACAGGCTATACAAAATTACCAACTTAAAAATTAGCCTGCTATATTTGGTAAAACATTTAATTAACTCATCCCTAATGCCTCAGTAGGACCAGACCAAGTGATTTCTTGGGCCTTATAGGGTCCAAAGGCCAGATGTTGTGCAACCTGCTCTGCATAGTCACTTTAGACTTCAGAAGAGACAGCATTTCAGAACAACTTCCAGCAAAAACTGTTCAAATTAGAGTTTGGGCACTTACAAGAATATTTCAGTTATTTGAAAAGTTAAACTATACTGAACTCCTTTTTCTTCAGGAGTTGGGAGAAAGCTCTGCTCTGGAGTTAGGTAACCCAGGTCCTCCTCTCAGCTTTACCACTAACTTTGTTGTGTAACTTTGTAAAGTCACTTCACATCTCTGAGTCTCCATTTTCTTTAATGTGAGAAAATGTTAAGCTACAGCAAATCTAAGATTCTTCCAAGTTCTGACATCTTATATTTTATAAGTGAACTGTCACCGTTAAACCTAAAAATGAATTCCAATCACATATTTCAGCCATTATCACAAAGTATAGCTCCATTTTTGCGTCATCTCCTGAAATGTAACATTTTTAGTCAACAAAACTGAAAGAAAAAAAGGAAGAGGAGGAGTAATAAGAAAAAGTTCCCTCATCTTCAATGCATACAGCCAATGGAGCCTCTATACAGAAAATATTCCACCATTTGTGTACCTCTGCCCCTGAAGGAAACAAGTATGTTTTCCACGTGAATATGAATGGATTAAAGGCACAAGACTGCTATAAAATAAATATGTAAAGCAGCGTGGAAAGAGCACATTATTGTTCAAGAGTCAGGAGGCTTTGGAGCCCAGCCCAGGAAAACACTCTGTAACCTAAGGTGTGCCCTTCCAAGTCTTGGCCTATTTGTTTATAAAGGACTCAGAGAGATAATTCCAGACACATGTGTTTTTATGTCAATCCAACTTTCCTTAAAGGAAAAGTGTTTTAAACTCAGCATAGTTAAGATTTGGGAAGGATAGGTGAAGATTACTCTTTCACATACTTCTCTCAGTAGTGTTGTGCGCTAAACAGAAGATGCCTCCTGGATGGCCTAACTGAGGAAAAAGCACCTTAATGTAAGTATCTATGACATTTTGCTCATCGATCTGTGTTCTTACTCAATACACCTCAGCCAATATCCAATGTAGCTTAGAACATTCTCTTATGCATCTTTTCCTCTCATTAAAACATTTGGACTAAAAGAGTTTGTCTATTCCTAATTTGATAGAGATCAGGACTTTGTCTGGTTCCTTAGGATAGTGTTGAAAACTCTGTGGATTATGCTATGATGACATAGGTGACTTAGGCTCTAAGCTCATCTAGCACTTCACAAATTCCCATTAGATTTTTCTGAGATATCTCAGTCCCTGAGTCATGAAAAAAAAGGGGAAATGATCAACCTTGTAGGAGTGAGTCACTGAGAGCTGAGCAAGACCTAAGTTCTGCCTGCTCTCCTCCAGCTAAATTCATGCTTATTCCGTATCTTGGGAAGAAAAGGCAGACAATGATAATTAAAATAACGCTATCATTAAGTCAATTTTCCAGGAGACTGGCCCACTGTGTTCCTTCAGAAGGAAGCTATCTTGTTACCTAAGCCAATACCTTCATCCTATCCTCTCTGACTATAAGAGAGGGCACGGAGCTGTAGACCCAGACAGTAAGGCCGCCACACTGCAGCACCCTCTGGCAGCCAAAATAACCCACCTGAATTTCTGAGACACTCCCCACAATTCCCTACCTCAGTTAAGGTTGCCAGATAAAATAAGAAACACCAGTTAGATTTGAATTTCAGATAAATGACCAATAATTTTTTGCAAAAGACATACTAAAAACTTTTACTTGTGTATCTGAAATTCAAATTTAACTCTTGCATGGGACATAGTTATACTAAAAATATATTCAGTGTTTATATGACAGTCAACTGCAATTGGGTGTCCTGTTCTTCCATTTGCTAAGTATGGCAACCCCAGGCTTTTCTACAACAAGAAAAAAAATTTATTGCAGCCAGCAAAACAAATCTGGAAGGAAGGGGGTTGGAATCTACACAAGCTGATTTTAAAAGGAAAGTTCTATTTTGATGTAGTCCTATTTGTGTCCTATTTGTTTATTTTCTCCTTAGTTTCCATTGTCTTAGGAGCTGTGTCGGTAAACATATTGCTATGAGATATGTCTGATATTTTGCTGCCTATGAATTCTTCTAAGATTTTTATGGATTTCTCGTCTCACATTTAAGTCTTTTAGCCATTTTGAGTTTATTTTTTGTATGGTGTAAGTTGGTGGTCTAGTTTCTTTTTCTTTTTTTTTGCATGTATCTGACCGCTTTTTCCAACACCATTTATTGAAGAGATTGTTTTGACTGCATTGTATGCTCTTGCCTCCTTTGTTAAATATTAATTGAGTATAATGGCTTGGGTCGATCTCTGGGTTCTCTGCTCTGTTCCATTGGCCTATATGCCTGTTCTTGTGCCAGTACCAGGCAGTTTTGAGCGCAGTGGCTTTGAAGTATAGCTTGATATCTGGTATTGTGATCCCTCCAACTTTGCTCTTCTTTCTCAGGATTGGAAAGTTCTACAATAGCAAGGACAAATGATTTTAGAGACTATCACTTCCACCCGAAGTCTGTGTATCATTGAAATTAAAGGGTTTACTATCCTTATTTGAAACAAACAAAGGTATTGTGGTAGGCAGAACATAACCTCTTTTCATAGTACGTTGAATATTAAGTCATCTGATTAAAAAGGTGAAGGTAGATTAAAAAGTATTTTAAAATGCTCAGAATTCTCCAATACTTAAAAAATTTTCTAAGCATTAAGACTAATGACTAAGTCATCTATGGTAGGTATAATTTTCAAACTTATTGGTGGCATTCAGTGTTAGCATCCACCACTTCCCACTTAAATTTGCTCCGGTAAGACATGTGAGCACTCCTTAAGTTCTTTGCCGTCAGACAAAGAACACCTCTGCAGACGTCAGCCTGGGAAACAACCCATTTGGGTTGAGTAAGGAGGGCAGCTGATAGAAAGAGAGCGGGGCTGACAGAAGACTTGCAGGGAAGACTTGAGTCAGGGTCAGGAGGAGAAAACCGGATGGTTCCCAGTATCTCAGATCTCCGCAGTGCCGCTTTGTTCCTCCCTTAGAGATTAGACACACCCCGGCTCAAAACACAACGCCACTCCAAAAGGAAGTAATCTGGAGATGTGCATATCTCTGTTTAACGGGTATAATGAAGGGAGAGGAGCCTTCTCCTTCCTAGAGCATGGAAACTGCAAGAGATACAAAATAATTTAAAAGGTGGAGCCACAGAATGCAGGCATTTTAATTATAAAAATACAGCCATTTATTCAGCAAGAAACATTTATTTAAATTTACTTGCTTATTATTTTTTAAGATATTGAGCAGTGGTGATCAATAACCAACTCCTGACCACACAGAATTTCAGCCTGTTGTTCAGAGAAGCATGCTGAGGAATCGGAAGCAATGGGCTTTAAGAAATAATGACGCTGAGCACATTCTGGATGCTAGCCACAGTGCAAAGAGCTTTGCAGAAATTTATCTCATTTGTCCTTCACCACACCCCTACGAGTTTAAAAAAATAATTCTTATAATAATTCTTATTTCTATTTCAACTCAAGGAAAGACGAAGTCTGCAAGAGGTTAAGTAAGCTTTTCTCTAAGGATGCAGACACGGTAAACTGCAGGGGGATAATTTGGATCCACTGCTGACTAATGGCAATCCCATGCTCTTAACCCTGCATGGACACTCTGTCCCCGATTTAATGGCACGTGTTCTGGGTAGTCATAACACTACCTTTGACATAGTGAACAGAAGAAACGCACTTTTATTTCTCTGGCACTTCGCTGTACAATGATGCTAGATCATCTCCCCAAAATTCCCACACCCAACAATAAAGGCTCTATTCAATTTGAACCGAAAATTCCTCAGGTCAGCAATACCTAGTCCCATTTCATCCTCCTGACAGCTCTCGGGTGTGCCGAGGATAAGTGACTTCCTCAAAGCTACACAACTAGATCTCAAATTTTGATCTTTCAAATCCACATCCAGGGCAGGTACCATTACACCACAGCTGGATCCATGATCTCTAATTTATGTCACAAAGTTGCAAATCAGTAGACACAAAAACATCCAGGTTACACACCCAACTACAATACACCAGCTATTAATTCTCAGGTTTATGAAACAGGTTCTTTCTTCCCGATGAAAAAGAAAGTAGATGAAAATTCAGACTCAATGGCAGGATTTCAAGAGTTAGGCGGCAATGCTGACACCGTGGTGCAAGCCTAGCTTATGTCTGCAATGTCCCAGGCACTGGTAATTGTGGGAGAGACCTGCCACTTCACAGCTCACCCACAGAAAGCTCCTGCTCCTCCTGGATCTTCACAGGGTACAAAGAAACTCAACAGAGCTCTGCTTGGCAGGTTTTGGGTAGCAAGAAACCTAAAAGCTGCTATGGAAATCCAATTATCCTTATTAACCCAATAGTCCATTTAGGGTTTTGCAGTTCTTCAGATGGAGTCAAGCCCCTTCTGGATTTAAAAGAATTGAATAAGAAAACTCAGATTTCGCCTGGCCGGTTTGGCTCAGTGGATAGAGCGTTGGCCTGCGGACTGAAAGGTCCCGGGTTCGATTCCGGTCAAGGGCATGTACCTTGGTTGCGGGCACATCCCCAGTAGGAGGTGTGCAGGAGGCAGCTGATTGATGTTTCTCTCTCCTCGATGTTTCTAACTCTCTATCCCTCTCCCTTCCTCTCTGTAAAAAATCAATAAAATATATTTAAAAAATAAATAAATAAATAAATAATAATAAAAAAAAAGAAAACTCAGATTTCAAGAGGACATTGAATCAACCTTAGGGGACAAGTGATTTAACCTGTTAAAATCCTCTATTTACCTTAAAATCCTCTATTTACCTACAGTCAATGAGATAATTGTTAGTCATTCTCCTCTATGGCATTTTTAAAAATTTTGTAATTGTATTTTTCCTTAATTTAAAGATTAATTTCCCCCAATTTGCCTCAAATATAAGCTTTTACATACAGGCAGTCTCCACCTCCCACACAAGTTACCTGTCAGGTCATTCCATACAGTCTATCTCTTGCTGTGTATAATTCCCTGTTTCCTATAGGGAGAAAGAAAAAGCACTGGAGAAAAAAAGAGGGAGAATGAGGAGACTCTACCAGACCCAAGACTGATGCATTTTCTACACACAAGGCATGCTGCTAAGGGTTGTAAAGAATAGAAAACAAACCTCAACACAGCCCCTCTGTTCGCAGTGTCCAGGAGGCAAGTGATGGTGTGCTATTCCAGGTGGGCATAAACCTAAGCTTTTAAGGGCTAGGGTGGGTTGACATGTGATTTCCATCCTGCTGAGCCTTCCTTTGTGCACACTCACCCCAACCCCAAGTACAAGGCTGTTTCTGTGGACCTTTCAATCTGTTTTGCAAGCCCTACCTCCCAAGGAGCAGCTGCCGAGACAGGGAAAACTGAATGCACAGCCAGAGCTAGTAACTTTGACAATCAAATTGCTTTGAAATACTGACAGAGTCCCACAGTACCAGGTGATCAGTCATAAGCAGAAAGGTTGACTGTTGCAAGAAAACAAAGCAACAAAATTCTAGGACGCCAGTGTTCAGTGTCTGCAAACTGTATGACTAAACAAATCAATTCAGTGACCAGCATTTTATGTAAAGAAATGGAAACACATCTTAGCAAGAACTGGGTGCATGGCAACAAATAACGTTAGGTTCAGCTGTGTGTGTATGTGTGTGGGAAACTGGTCAGGATGTAAAATGGATTTCTTACTGGGGCAGGGGGTTGTCATGATTTTAAAAGCTTGGAAAATGCTGTCTTGGGTTCAGTAGTAAACTCAGTTTTAGGTAATAACAGCGAAAGGGAGCATCAAAAAAGACCATGACCCAAGAAAAGGCAAACAAAAATGAATAAAAATAAATACATCCTCGCCCTAGTCAGTGTGGCTCAGTTGGCTGAGCGTTATCCCATGCACCAAAAGGTTGCTGGTTTGATCCCCCAGTCCGGCACATGCAGGAGGTAACTGATTGATGTTTCTCCCTCACATAGATGTCTCTCTCTCTCTCTCTCTCTCTCTCTCTCTCTCTCTCTCTCTCTCTCTCTCTCTCTCCTCTCTAAAATCAATTAAAAATAAATAAATACATCCTCTGAAGAGCTGACCATACAGTCTTGACGCCAAACTTATTCTTGGCATGAAGTAACCCAACTATCTGAGAAAACTACCTCAAAACACCTAAAAGATTTCAAATGCAGGTGTTTTGAAGGCACAGACCAAAAAAATAAACATCAAGTTTTGAAAGACAAGAAGCCAGATTCCCAAACCATAAAGACATTACTAGAATAAAAATGTTTATGTTTCTACATTAAAAAGCCTGAGAGTAGACAATGCATACTGCAGAGCATGAGAGTGGCCCAGGGATAACACACAGGCAAAATGTCACACAGGCGATGCCCTAGTGTGGGAAAATAATATAGGATCACTTTCTCTTAAAGGTCTAACACATTTAACATAACCAACACATTTAACATTCAATAACATTTACTCAAATTCTTTTAAATCTACTAAATTGTTTACCTTTCAGTATTTAAAGCAAATATTTTTATGTCTTTGAAATAGCTAAGAAGTTAACAAAGGGAGGCTAATACATTTACCCTAAGTCTTTCCCAACCCTCATATGTCTCTCCATGACAAGTAATAGATTAAATGACTTCATGGTCACTGATTCATTCATTAACAAAAATTAATTAAGCAAAAATTAATTTAGAATCTACCAGGCAGCAGGAATAGTTCTAAGGTAAGGTAATGTAAGGTAAGCTGGTTCTATCTGCTTTATTTTTAACCTACATAGGGGGAAAGCTTCATGACATTGGATTTGGCAATAATTCCTTGGACACAACACCAAAAGTACAGGAAACAAACAAACAAACAAAAGATAAATTGTACTTCATCAAAAAGAAAAACTTTTGTGCATGAAAGGATACTATCAACTAAATGAAAAGACAACCCACAGGATGGGAGAAGATATTTAAAAATCATATACATGATAAGGGGTGTTAATGTCTAGGATATTTAAAGAAAAACTACAACTCAACAACAAAAAGAACCCACAAACCACCCAATTAAAAAATGGGCAAAGAGCCTGGCCCCGGGTCTGGGTGAGGCCGTGGGCCCCTGGATCCGGGTGAGCCTGGCCCCGGGTCCAGGTGAGGCCGTGGGCCCCTGGATCCGGGTGAGCCTGGGTCCTGGGTCCGGGTGAGGCCGTGGGCCCCTGGATCCGGGTGAGCCTGGGTCCCGGGTCCGGGTGAGGCCGTGGGCCCCTGGATCCGGGTGAGCCTGGGCCCCGGGTCCGGGTGAGGCCGTGGGCCCCTGGATCTGGGTGAGGCTGGGTCCCAGGCCCGGGAGAGGCCACGCGCCCCTGGGTCCGGGTGAGGCCATGCGCCCCTGGGTCCAGGTAAAGCTGAATCCTGGGTCTGGGCGAGGCCGTGTGCCCCTGGATCCAGGTGAGGCTGGGTCCCGGGTCCAGGTGAGGCCGTGGGCCCCTGGATCCGGGTGAGCCTGGCCCCGGGTCCGGGTGAGGCCGTGGGCCCCTGGATCCGGGTGAGCCTGGGCCCCGGGTCCGGGTGAGGCCGTGGGCCCCTGGATCCAGGTGAGGCCACGCGACCCTGGGTCTGGGAGAGGCCACGCGCCCCTGGGTCCGGGTGAGGCCACGTGCCCCTGGGTCCGGGGGAAGCTAGATCCCGGGTCCGGGCGAGGCCGTGTGCCCCTGGATCCGGGTGAGGCTGGGTCCCAGGCCCAGGAGAGGCCACGCGCCCCTGGGTCCGGGTGAGGCCATGCGCCCCTGGGTCCAGGTGAAGCTGAATCCTGGGTCTGGGCAAGGCCGTGTGCCCCTGGATCCGGGTGAGCCTGGCCCCGGGTCCGGGTGAGGCCGTGGGCCCCTGGATCCAGGTGAGGCCACGCGACCCTGGGTCTGGGAGAGGCCACGCGCCCCTGGGTCCGGGTGAGGCCACGTGCCCCTGGGTCTGGGGGAAGCTAGATCCCGGGTCCGGGCGAGGCCGTGTGCCCCTGGATCCGGGTGAGGCTGGGTCCCAGGCCCAGGAGAGGCCACGCGCCCCTGGGTCCGGGTGAGGCCATGCGCCCCTGGGTCCAGGTGAAGCTGAATCCTGGGTCTGGGCGAGGCCGTGTGCCCCTGGATCCGGGTGAGGCTGGGTCCCGGGTCCGGGTGAGGCCGTGGGCCCCTGGATCCGGGTGAGCCTGGGTCCCGGGTCTGGGTGAGGCCGTGGGCCCCTGGATCCGGCTTTCCTTCCCCCAGGTGGTCAGTGCACATCATAGCGAGCAATTGAACTCCCGGTCTCCCAGTCAAACTCCAGAGAAGACACTTTGCATATTAGCCTTTTATATATATAGATAGTCATTGCAACATTATTCGCAGTAGCCAAATGGTGGAAGCAACCCAAGTGACCATCAACAGATGAATGGATAAACAGAATGTTATATATATAAAACATTGAAATTCTGACACATGCTACTAGTTGGATGAATCCTGAAAACACTATTCTACGTGAAATATGTCAGCCACACTAAAAACAAAAAAACTGTATGATTTCTCTTATATGCAGTACCTAGAGGAGTCAAATTCATAGAGACTGAAAGTAAAATGGTGGTTTCCGGGATCTAGGAGTTGGGGAAAAGGGGAGTTAGTGACAATGAGTAAAGTTTCAGTTCTTTGCAAGATTCAAAGAGAGCTGGAAATTGGTTGCACGCAAATGTGAATATACTAACACTACTGAATTGTATACTTAAAAATGGTTAAGACTGTACATTTTACGTGTATTTTACCACAATTAAAAATCATATATATCAGACAGTGTTTAACCTGGGTTTTTATACACGTAGTTGCACCCAAGGTTCTGGAAGCAGAGAACAACTTTTCAACTGCTCTATGGAAAATGAACCCCAGGCTTTGTGGCCTCGCACATTTCCCTTCCAGAAAGCCCATCCTGGACGTTCTGAATTTCTTTAATTCATTGTCTAACCAAATAGCCTCAGAAAGCATTTCCTCAAAACTACAGAACAGGGCTGTTTTGTTTGTATCCTCCTACCCTTCCCCTCCCCCGCCCAGCTGGGGTCAGGGTTGTGAAACTACAATAGATAAAGTCATAGGATATACAGAAAGATAGACTTTTTCCCTTGAATTTTTTTTATATATATATATATATATATATATATTTTATTGATTTTTTACAGAGAGGAAGGGAGAGGGATAGAGAGCTAGAAACATCGATGAGAGAGAATCATCGACCAGCTGCCCCCTGCACACCCCCTACCAGGGATGTGCCCGCAGCCAATGTACATGCCCTTGACTGGAATCGAACCTGGGACCCTTCAGTCCGCAGACCGACGCTCTATCCACTGAGCCAAACCAGTTTCGGCTCCCTTGAATTTTTTGAACTTGGATTTTTTCTTGAGCCTGTAGAAAATCACCCATTCTGATGCAAAAGCTTCTATAAATCTGCAATCACCTCTTTCCGCAGACAGGCAAGTTCCTTTATAGTCTAATATTATATGATTGTGCACTGAAAACCACCTCTGGGCTGCTCAAAAGAGGCCATTTTTACACATAAAGAAATAGTGGTATTTCCAGAACTTGAAGGGGAATGAGTACAATATGCACTGACTCACTGAAGTAACTAAAGTTTAAACTGTTGTCACTTTACTAGATCTGTGGGTCCAGACCAGCACACCAACATATATCCACACTTGTAGATTGACCCACTATAAAATGGTATCAAGAAGCTCCCAAAGTTTCCCAGAACCCTTGGTACTCTTGGTAATATAATATGGTTTATGATCTAACTATGCTGTCTTTCAAATTTTAGAGGAAACAGGTAGGATGGACGGAGAGGAGTTCCTACATACAGTTGATCCCTGTTATTCATGATAATTCTATTTTATAGTTACCTTCCACACTGAATTAGCAAATACCAAACCACTGTTAACAGAGAAAACAGAGTTAGGTAGCGATGTTTCTCTTGTCACAACATCCTATTTTTATTTTTTTTAAGTGTTTTTATTGATGTTCTTTTAGAAAAAGTGGAAGGGAGAAGAAAAGAGAGAGAAACACTGATGTGAGAAACATTGAAGGCATTCTGTACACACCTGGCTGGGGACCGAACCTCACACTGGGGCATGTGCCCTGACCAGGAATCCAACCAGCGACCTTTCAGTGCATGAGACAATGCTCAACCAAATAAGCCACATTGGCCAGGACCTGATCACAACATCTTAGTCAACTGAGCAATACCTAACCATACTTTATGTGTGTGTTTCTGTTTAAAAACACCTCATTTGATATACATTTTTAATTCATTAACATTGCACTCATGTCTGAAGGAAGCTTGCCTGACACATGCATTTTCTCCACAGGACACACCTATCTTCTTGCCCTTAGGAACAGGAGACAGGCTTCAACACTGTGCTTGGGGGCATTTTAAACAGTGACTCACCAACAAAAAGTACAAAAATGTCAGGACTGGAAAAAGAAGTCCTGTTTATGGTATAAGAACTGAAACAAGAAAGCAAAGCGTGGCCTCAGCTACTCACAATTTTCACTGTTCTACACATCTGATAACTACCTTAAAAGCACCATGCATATGGATTTGGGAGTTATAAATAAATCTTAGCAAGTAGAATTCACAAATACAAAATTTGCAATCAATGAGGAATGACTGTGTTAGCTGACTTAATGCTTATACTAATAAATATGACATCTATTTAAACATATTAGTGGTGACCCTTTTAAAGGCCATTTGAAAATTCAAGTGTTCTGAACTACGCAGACTGCACACAAGTGACTATCTCCTTTAGGGGGAAGGGGATTCTCCCCTCACTCCATCAAATTCATCAGGCTAAGTACTGAGTAAACTGCTGATCACTATGGACCTAGCTTGATTACCAGCATAGCATCTACCACACAACATCTGCATGATTTTGATCCAATCACCAGCTGTTTGTTTATCTACCACAGAACCTCCCACCATCTCTAGTGGGCACTTCCCTTTGTCTATTCATGCCTTTAAAGTCCCATCTGAAGCCTTGGCCAAGTGGCTCAGTTGGTTAGACTGTTGTCCCCATACACCAAGGTTGTGGATTCCATCTCTGGTCAGGACACACAAGGAGCAACCAATGAATGCATAAATAAGTAGAACAGCAAATCAATGTTTCTCTCTCTTTCTCTCCCCTCCTCTCTCTCTCTAAAATCAAAAAATTTTTCAAAAGTCCCATTTTAATGTAAAATCAAGTTAGAATTCAATGGCATTCTTTCACACTCCAACAAAGATCTCTGTTCTTCTTAATATTTTATTTCCATAAATATCCTTAAGATAAAATTCAAGATTAAAAAATATTCAATTTTTTTCCCTATTTACTATTCATGGCAACATTGAGTGTCTTCCATAATAAAAATAAAAACAGATGACAAACATAATGCAACTAATACAGGATCCTTGCAAAGTAACAAATGATTTTTAATCTCTCTAGAGAAGTAAAGACTCTGATGTACTGTTACTGTATCAAATCACATTGCCTCCATGAGGCAGAGAATGTTTAGGGCCATAGGACAAGTACCAGGTCCCTGGGAGTTCATTAGGATCACAGTATTTCTTCAGAGCTGTAGGCAAAATTCCCCAGCCGACACTCCCTTGGAATGAAAGAGAGAAGCACTCAAGATGTGCTTCTAGAGAAGAAACCATCTTTTAAAATTACATTTATTACATCCTATCTAATAAAGAGGAAATATGCTAATTGACCATCACACCCTTACAAAGATGGTGGCACCCACAGCCAATAAGGAGGGAATATGCTAATTGACTACCATGCCCTCAAAGATGTCGGCACCCACAGCCACAAGATGGCAGTGCCCAGTCCCCTCAGCCTCATTGGGGTGGCAGGCACACAGCACAGCCGGGCCCGCCCCCAGGCGGGTCCAGCCACTCCGCACACCTGCCTCCAGAGTCCCCCAGTCCCCTCAGCTCCCCAGCCTCCCAGGGCCGGCCAGAGGTGCAGGCAAGCCTCGGATGGCAGCTGTCCAGCCACCCAGGGCCGCCCAAGGCTCAGTAATCAGGGCCGGCCGAGGCTTGCGCTGCCGGCAGTGGCAGCAGCAGAGGTGTGATGGGGGCGTCGCCTTCCTCTGATCACCAGGTCACCTCCCACCCCTAAGGGCTCCCAGACTGTGAGAGGGGGCAGGCCTGGCTGAGGGACCCCCCACTCCAGTGCATGAATTTTCATACACCGGGCCTCTAGTTGGTTAATAACATTATATGTTTCAGGTGTACAAATTTATAATACAACATCTGTATACTCCATGGGTGCTCATCACCCAAAGTCTAGTCTCTTTCCCACCACATATTTAACCCCCTTTGTAAGGAGCCATTTTTTTTTTAATTAATCTTCACCCGAGAATATTTTTTCCATTGCTTTTTAGAGAGTGTGGAAGGGAAGGAGGGTGGGGGGGGGGGGGAGAGAGAGAAACATTGATGTGACAGAGACACATCGATTGGTTGCCTCCCACATGAGCCCTGGCGGGGACTGGGGTATGTGCCTTTGACGGAGCATCGAGGCCATGAGCATTCAGTGCGTGGGCTGCCACTCTAACCACTGAGAACACCAGCCAGGGCTATAAGGAACCATTTTTTATTGTCTCAACTCCCTTGCCCATCACAGCCATTCATTCTCAGCTCTGAACCTCTTTCCTGTTGTGTACCAAAACAGGAAGCATTGTGTTCTAAAGGTTCTGCTTTTTAAAAGTCAAAAACTGGTTACTTTTTAAAAGCCTTTTTGATAACACAACTACGAAAGCTTTGGAGCATTAATTAAAGTTGAGATTTATTCTATTTAATTCTAAAGATGTTTGCCATTCTTAATTACTTTCCCACTTTTAACATCTCTCTTCTACAGACATGACTCTAAGAAAAAACGCTGAGGCACGCTTTCATTTCACATGGCCAGTTCCGCTGCGTGCTGTCTGGGCCATGCCCTGTGTGCCTAGGGCCTTTCCTGTTCTTCCTGTTTCCTGAGTCAATTCCTGTCAGGTGCAAACGTCCCAGAAGTGCAGAACTGTGACATGGGAACTCACCCTGAGTCATAGCTGGGACCCATGTTCTCAGTTCTGCGTTCACATTTAAAAACAAATGAAATCTAAAATTACATTTAAAACCGAAAGGTAGGTGGACATTTTAGGTATCTGTGGCTCAGCCCCAGCTGGCTATGTTCAGGAGGAACAAATGTCAGTAAACCTGGGAGAGCTAGGAAGGATAGTTTATATCTATCCTCAGTCTACTTTTTCGAAATGTTAGGGAGATGCAGGGGAGTTCTGTCACGTTAGAGGTGAGGAAGTGAGTATATTTCACGATTAGGGCAGTTTACAGGAAGCACAATCAGGAAAGCTATGCTTTCTTCTAACAGCTGGCACAAGGTTTATTCATCTTCTTAGTTCCTAACGAAAATGTGTAACCCACTGTTACATTCATTCCAGCCCACAATAATGGAATATGGTTTTCTATGAGGTCTGGGGCGATCAGAGAACAAAAGGATAAAAGACCAGGAATAGTATAAAATTAAATCTGCAGTGGCCAGGCTTGGTAGCTCAGTTGGTTAGAGCGTCGTCCCCACTACGCCAAGGTTGAGGGTTCGGTCCCCTATCAGGGCACATACAAGCATCAACCAACAAATGCATAAATAAGTGGAAAAACAAACTCATGTTTCTCTTTCTCTGTGTGTGTGTGTGTGTCTCTCTCTCCTTCTCTCTAAAATCAATCAATAAAATATTTTTTAAAAAACTGCAGTGACCAGTGGGGAAAAAAAAATTTAATCATGATCATCATGAAGATGGTAATTAAGGAAAGACTGCAACTCAGAATACAGCAGGAGAAAACCCAGAGCTTGAAAAGTGAGAGGAAGTTAAAGTAATGATACTGAAAACAGTGTGAATATGACTTAGTAAAATCTATTTATGAGACTTTCTTTATAGCTATGGACTGGAGAGCTACATAAAAGTCAATCAGGTTTTCCTAAATTATGCACTTGTTGTTTGATCTTATTACAGCCTTCACATTTCAGAGCTAGATATATTGCTTTAAGAAAGCATCAACTTGAAAGTAGGGGTGGCTGTCTTTACTTATTTTTCAGCATTTTACACAAGTTGGTGATTTTTATTCATCAAAGCTAAATGAAACAGTCATTTATGAAGTCATATGAACTCATTAAGTCGAATTTAGAAACTTTAAATATTAAATTCTACTGTGAAATTCAGCTGGAAATCAACTCTCCCTTCCACCAAACTCCCAGGACACCTGGTACCTTTCCTAGGAACCTAAACATTCTCTCCCTCAAGGAGACATGATAGTGACGTTAAGTCCAGGTCTTCTCCAGGAAGATAAAAATTCATTTATTATGTTGTAAGGATCCCTTCTCTAAATTTTTATTTGGGTCAGTAACACTCGTCAGAAAACAAGGATTCATCCCCTGTCTTGTACTGACTTCCTTAGAAACTTCACCAGCAAATACGTTTTCTTAAATAATTCCCTAATTAGCTTGGAAATTTACTAGTCTGTGTATATTTTGCTAAACTAATAAATGTGTGTTTTCCAGTTTTTTCCCCCTGAAATTAAGGAAGGATCCAGTGCCAAACAGTAAGATTATAGGTAAGAAAGGAGAAGACAATAAATGTCTTGACTTGCTCTTTGGCATCAGACAGCCTGAGTTTAAATCCCAACTCTGCCACTTACTAGTTGTGTGATGTTGGTCAAGTGGCTTAAGCTCTCTGTGCTTCAGTGAGGATAAAATAGTTACTACCTCATGGGGCTGTGAGAATTAAATGAGCCAACCCAATATGTAAAGCACTTAAAAATGTTCCTGTCACATCGTCCTTATTTATTATTACTAGAGGCCTGGTGCACAAAATTCATGTATGGGGGGGTGGGGGGAAGGGGTGTCCATCAGCCCAGCCTACACCCTCTCCAATCTGGGACCCCTCGGGGGATGTCCGAATGCCGGTTTAGGCCCGAAACCGGCAGTCAGACATCCCTCTCACAATCCAGGACCACTGGCTCCTAACCACTTGCCTGCCTGCCTGCCTGATCACTCCTAACCGCCTCAGCCTGCCTGCCTGATTGCCCCCAACTGCCCTCCCCTGCCTGCCTGATCGCCCCCAACTGCCCTCCCCTGCCTGCCTGATCGCCCCCCCAAATGCCCTCCCCTGCCAGCCTGATTGCCCCTAATTGCTCTCCCCTGCTGGCCTGATTGCCCCCTAACTGCTTGCCCCCCATGCCGGCCTGATGATGCCCCTAACTGCCTGCTCCCCCATGCCGGCCTGGTCGCCCCCTAACTGCTTACTCTCCCCCATGATGGCCTGACCTCGCCTGATCTCGCTCCTAACTGCTTGTTCCCCTGCTGGCCTGATGGCCCCTAACCACCTCTCCCTCGGACCCCCGCCACAGTGCTTAACCATCTCTACCTCAGCCCTCGCCACCATGGCTTTGTGAGGGAAGACGTCTGGTTGACTCATTTTAATTAGCATAGTACCCTTTTGTTAGTATAGATTATTATTATTTACATAACTATATTATTACAAATCCTATATCATTTAAAGTTATAATATTTAATTCATAATGATACCTTAAAATTTTACCATATCAAATTAAAATTAGCTTTATATAGGAACTGATGCATAATAAAAAATACCTAACAAAAAATACAGGTTTTTTTTCCCTATATCATTATTGTGGGCCAAATGAACCAAAGCTACCACAATGAACACATATGAAATCAGACCAGGGTAAGTTTAAAATTCAGCAAGGCAAGAAAAGAAACTGTCCGAGACTGGGAGGGAAATCCCATGCTCCTGGACTTGATGTAGTGGTAGCCTCACATCAGGGGCTTACCGTCTATAGGATGGCCCCCACCTGGATCATGTTACAGGCGTACTGCAAATGCACAGGTGTGCCCACTGGTTTACTACACAGCCATTAAAAAAACTAGCCACTAGGACCAACCCACATAACAAATTTACTGAGAACATCACCTCCCTTATCTGAGATCATAGTGAGGTTCTCGAACGGCACTTTGCCTTCCCCTAACTCTAAGATTCAGTGACTCTCTGTGTAGACTTTTAATTTCTGCCTTTGTATTCTCCAGCGTGAGAATATTCTTCCGCTACCAAGTACTGGGATTTGCAGAAAAGTTTGAAGAATGTCACATTCCGTTAACTAAATGTGTCTAACTAAAAAAAAAATCCTAAAAAAATTAAACATCTTGTTGAAAAATGTTTGAAGATACACTGATAAACTTCCATATTAAATAAATGGAAGTACTGAACATTGGTTAATTTTTTTAATGACTTGAATTCTAATTAAACTTCCTTCGGGTCTTAAGAGAGCTATAAATATAGGGTTAGCGATTTCGGGGAGGATGACATTATTTCCAATTTAGAGGGAAACAGGAAAGGCTACTTTGACTGCGGGGCACAGGTCCATGAAAGCCCAGGGGATCTGAGCAGATGGCAACTGGAGGGGGTGGAATAGGCTGGGGGCAGAGAGGGAAGGGAGGAGGAGGGCATGAGAGTGCAAGTAATGAGGGAGTTTTAGGTAGAGAAAAGCCACAAATTTATGGAAGCCATAAACTCAACAGCATGTTGGGCGTGAGAGCTGATCCCCATTTTCGGTGCCAATGCAAGCACGAAGGGAGGTCTGAGTCTGGAAAGGTGGCCCAGGGTCAGCCCACAGGAGGCCTCACCTCACACAACCAACCAAGGAGTTTGGATTTTACCCCATACGTAGTAGGGAATCACCGAAGTTTGTTCAGCTCATAGAACAGAGATTAGGAAGAGGAATGATGTGATCAGAGGAATAGTTCAGGATAATAAAACTGGCAGAAATATAAGCAGAGTGAGTAATGCTAAGTACCATCTGTTTCACACTTGCTAAGTACTTAACATACTCTACCAATTTAATTTCATTTTCTAGATAAACTGAGACATTGGGGGATTAAATAAACTACCCAGGGCAGTGGTTCTCCCCTCCTTACCCTTGCTATTCTGAACTGGGAAAGGAAAATCCAGAAGCTTAAAGGATGAAATGACACAGTGGCCTGGATCACTTAGACACTGTCACAGGCATTACATTTTCAGGGGCCATAATGGTTAACTTGGGATACAGTCTCTCAAAAACGGCTGCTTATAAATAGTGGCTTCACTCTGAATCAGAAAACTTCTATTTTTAACAAAAATTAGCAATCCAAAGTCAGGAGACCCTAATTTTCTAATGATGTGAGGCCTTAATGAGATAATACACTTTAAAATCTATCACACCAACAGAAAAATTTGTAGGGCCTCTGCAATGCAGTGCTAACATTCAAACTAAAGACTGTGCCACAGGAAGTGCTGCTGGGTGGGAGGTTTTGCTGTTCTGAGGGTTTTAAAGCAAGAGTCTAGTTTTGATTAACATACAACATGGCCCTAGGGAAGCCTGAAAACAAACCAGGGACGTTTTCACCCAGTTCCATTAGGAAGTTCAAGAATGACTCCAGGCAAATAGATAAGTTTCAAATAGATGATTGAACTCCTCTCATTTCTCAAATTATAAATATTAGTATCCTTGATATTAACCTAATGAAGTGAATTAAAATAGATTTCTTATTAGAGAAGGGAAAGTGCAGTAAAAGGTGACAACCCAGGCTCCAGTTCTGATTCCTACATTTGTTCCACGCACCATTACTGCTTTCAACTTCTCACGGGGAGCAGGGGTTAATGTCTAATTTACCTGAAAGCAAGGGGCTTGCTCTGCTGGCTTTCTGTGGCCCCTTCCACGTCTCAAAAGTCTCACTTCATTAGGTTTGCTAGGCTGACGGCTCTGCAAAATCCCGACCCTCGTCTTAATGGCCTTCAGGACCCTCCCTGGTGGCTCGCATGGAGAATGCCTGAATAAGTGAATAAACCATCTGATGTTTCTCTCTGGCTCTTGCTCATGCTCTCTTTCTCTCTCCCTCCCTTTCTTTCTCTCTTGCTCTCTCTCTCTAAAAAAAAAAAAATTCCATAAAAATATTAGCTGAGTAAATATTTAAAAGTTAATGCTGAAAGCAGCCTTTCCTATTTATCAAGTGCATATTCAATAATATTTCTTTCTTTTTTTTAAATTTGATGAAAGTATTCATTCCATTATGCCTTTCTAGAAGGGAGTATAATGAAGTCATGATAATCCTACTGGAATCATTTCCATTCCAACAAATTATCTTACCTAATAATAGACAAACATGTAAATTGACCATACCTTCGATAAGCCCACAGCCAATCAGAGTGACTATGCAAATTAACCCAACTAAGATGGCAGCTAATTCGCATAAGTAGGCACCCAATGGCCTTCATCCGGGAACCGGGAACATCCTCAGCACCCAGAGCGAGAGGGAGCCAGCAATCGGAGCCAGCAGGAGCCAGTGATCGGAGCGAGAGGGAGCCAGCCATCAGAGCGAGAGGGAGCCAGTAATCAGAGCCAGCGATCAGAGCGAGAGGAAGCCAGCGATTGGAGAGAGAGGGAGCCAGCGATCAGAGCCAGCAGGAGCCAGCTATCGGAGGGAGAGCAAGCCAGCCATAGGAGGGAGAGGGAGCCAGTGATCAGAATGAGAGGGAGCCAGTGATTGGAGGGAGCTGGAGGGCCCCATAGGCTTTAGGCCTGGGCAGGGGCAGAGACAGCGATTGGAGGGTGCTGGAGGGCACCTGCCCAGGCCCGAGGCTTTAGGCCCCAGCAGGGGCAGAGCCAGAGATCGGTGTGAACTGAGTTTCTAATCCACTTGATATATGTACCTTTTCTGATTGCTCATTGGCTAAGCTTCCTGTATGCCACTGGTAATATTCTTAGTAACTTGGCTAATAAGAATCCAAAAAGGTGATCTAGGGTTTTTCCACCACACTCCTGGAGAAAAAAAAAACAAAGGTCCGCTGCTGGAGGGCTAAGAAATGTCATATCCTGCCCTAGCTGGATTGGCTCAGTGAATAATGCATTGGCCTACCAACAGCAGGGTGTGGGTTCGATTCTGATCTAGGGCATGTACCTAGGTTGCAGGCTCCTCCCTGGCCGGGGCCCAGGTCAGGGCTCATGCAGGAGGCAACCAATCAAAGTTTTCCTTTCACTTTGATGTTTCTCTCTGTCTCTCCCTCACTCTTCCACACTCTCTAAAAATCAATGGAAACATATCCTCAGGTGAGGATTAAAAAAAGAAAGAAAGAAATGTCATATCCTATGAAAGACACATCTTGAAAATGCCTAAAGAAAGTTGTCATTTTTTCATGATGAAGGGACTGGAGTCCTTGTTGATGAAAACACCTTGGTGGTTGCGGTGGCTGGTGGTGGCTGCAGCAGCGGGGTGATGGGGCTGGCGCTTTCCCCTGATCAGCCCAGTTGCCTCCATAAAGGGAGCAGGCCTAAGCTGATGTAGGACATCCCCTGAGGGCTCCCAGTATGTGAGAGAGGGCAGCCTGGGCTGAGGGACACCCCCCCGGCCCGTGCACAAATTTCGTGCACTGGGCCCCTAGTATATTAATAAAGGTTTATTTTTACAATTGGAGAAAGGAATGAATTCATTAAGAAAATGAGTAACACACATAGTGCTTATCAATGGCCTATAATATAAATATTTTCAAATGAAAGCTGTGTTTATATATCCTAAAATTATTTCCAGCATTTGGCACAGAGCCACAGCAATTCAGTAACTTTGCCATTTATAGCCAAGTTTAGGCTCAGTCGCAGGGCACGCACATTTTCAGGCCATAGAGCCAGTCAGAATGTCTGTGCGGGAAGGGACTTTGTTCAACAGATATACTGAGCTCTGGGAAAGCAAAAGAGAATCCACACGTTTCCACAGATATAGCTGGCAGAGCACTTAGGAAAAAAATGCCACAGGCCATGGAAAATTAAGTTCAGAGAAAACACAACTCCTTAAAAAATAGGACATCCACTGGTATACACACCTACCTTCTCCCTTCACCTGGGAGCACCTAAAGCCTGGATGTGACTGAACCTAGCCAAACTAAGGACAAGAGAGAGGATGAATCCAGCCAGCATTTGAGAAAACAGCCACCTCCCAAGCAGAGACAATGCAGTCGTGGATTCAGAAAACTCCTTTCCTGTTCAATCTAAGAAGAAAGTTTGAAATGGAAATAAATCAGCCTGTGGCAACATTGCGTTGGGCTTCAAGAGGTTCCACAAAAAGCCATACCATCCCTGCTGTCAGATCTCACTGGTTGGTAGGCAAGACAGAAGGAAAAGTACACAGGACAGTTGCCCACTGTGTGAAAAGGCTCTCCTGGTGACACACAGTCCTGTGTGCCAGGGAAGCCAAAGGAGAAGAGCCAGGAAGGGATGGGAGAGGCGTGGCTAACTTTTCTCTTAGGTCTTTTAAAATAACAGAGAGACTCTAATCAGAAGCTTACAAGTATTACCTGCCAATAAAATCATATACTTCACTACTTAACTCAATATCACAGAGGTCTGGGTTTTAAGGAAACTTGCCCAGAAAAGACAACATTCATTCTTCATCTCCTCCACCCTAGCCTAAAAGAAAGATTAAAAGAAGTAATAATCTCCAAACTTTCCGCCTGACTTCCAATTTAGAGGAAGAAATACAGGGATGACAAAAAACTGAATGGCCCCAAGGAAAACAACCCATCAGACTCATCCTCAATGTGGGACATTCTCCACGGCAAGTTGCCTGGACTTTTTCAAAAGTCAATGTCACAGAAAAAAATACAAAAGCTGTACTACACTCTAGAATAAAAAGTAAGAGACTGTAAAGTTATAACACTATTGTAAAGCTTGAACACTGATTGGATCTCAGTTCAGGAAATAAACAAACAGCTATAAGAGACATTTTGGAGACAATTCTGGAAATCTACACATGGACTAGATATCAGATACCATGAAGATATTACTTTTTGCATTTTTGAAATGTCACTGTGGCTATGTAGGAGAATGTCCTTGTTTTTAGAAGTTTAAGAAAGTAGGGGGTAATTTGCTTACCCCAATTTACCTGAAATTGTTCAGCAAAAAATACACACACACAGATAAAGCAAAGGCAGCACAATGTTAACAATGAATCTAGGTTATAAACATTGCATGTTCGATGTGCTATCCATTCAATTTCTCTGTTTGAAACTGTTTATAATCAAAAGCTGGGTGCGGGGTAAGAAATGTTGCTAAGACCTAAAACAAGTGAAAAGAAAGTAAATATATTTATAAAGACTCTTAAAAGAGTGAAAAAATAAAGTTATATATTATTTATCATGTAACTGGGAGAGACATTTAATCAGACTAATAGGTAACTTATTTATCTCTGAAAGTTGCTACCACTCTCATATCTCAGATTTGTAGGGGTTTTCTACTCTAATCTATCCCAGATTTACTATGTAAATAAAAAATTTTATGAATTCAGATGGTAGCGAAACTGTATGGTTCTGGTTTTCACGCTTTTGTGCACAGCATGTTGTAAATATAAATTACTCCAAGATAAGTCAGTCAGGAAAGAGTAAATAATTCATCATTTACAATCCATATGACTGGATTTACTCATAAAGGAGAAATACAGTCTCAAGTTGGCATATTCTTTTGGTTTTCTCATGTTAAGTTATATTTAAATAAAATTTATTGCTAATAATCATAGTTCTGCTATCCCTTAACTACTAAAAACAAAATGGAAACACTACGACTGGTTTCAGGTATTGAGAGAAGGAAGCAGAGAGATTATTAATTTATTACATTGTGTATAATAATGTGATATATGTTTTTCCCTGTTTCTCATAGATCTCTAAACTATACTAAGATTATAATTTCAAAGCTATATTATCATAGATGTTAACAATATGGCAGATTTGTTTCAACTTTTCACCAAGAAATCAGTGACATTTGATGAAATTCATCTCCAAAAGTTTGTTATAAAATAGCAAGAATAACAATAAGCTACTCTGAAATTTTTCTCTAATTCCTATCTAATGATAACTGCCCCCAAAAAAGCACCTACTAAGAGACCCCCTCATAAATCAGGGACAATCTAATTTGGCTGGAGTCAAAAACTTCTTATCAGGCATTCACAATATGATCCAACACTCCTAATAATTTTCTTCCAATCCTTTTTCTACAATGTCTCTCACATACTGCAAGGTTATCAGAAGTGTACTGAAAGGCAGTCTAAATCTACCTCAATTCATCAATGGCAAAAAACAGTTCTCAAGCCTCAAAATTTTTTTTACATCATCAGTATTACAACCTGTACATTCTATTTGCAATGCAGCCCATCAGACCTTTGCAGAAAGCATAATACATATTTAGAGGATACTGTTTTCTTTCAATGAATTGCCATTCCATTGACTAAAGAAAGTGTGGCACATAAACAGAGTCAAGAACAAAGATGATGCCAAAGACCATCCTTCCACTGGTCTCTAGAATCAGGGTTAATGAAGACACGAAGCTTTACCTTTAGCAGGCGGCAACCTTAGGGTGCTGTTGTTCAGAACATTTACAACTCAAGCAATTTCTATTGGTAATGAAAGGTCTAGACTTATAGTTATACTAGTGGCCCAGTGCATGAAATTCGTGCAGGGGGTGGGGTGTCCCTCAGCCCGGCCTGCACCCTCTCCAATCTGGGACCCCTCGAAGGATGTCCTACTGCTGGTTTACAGGGATCTGGCCTAAACCGGCAGTCGGACATCCCTCTCGCAATCCGGGACTGCTAGCTCCTAACTGCTCACCTGCCTGCCTGCCTGACTGCCCCCAACTGCCCCCCTCCACCAGCCTGCTCACCCCCAAATGTCCCCCCCACCAGCCTGATCACCCCCAACTGCCCCCTGTGCCAGTGTGCTTGCCCCCAACAGCTCCCCCTGCCAGCCTGCTTGCCCCCAACTGCCCCCCCCCTTGCTGGCCTGCTCGCCCTCACCTGCCCTCTCCACTGGCTTGCTTGCCCCCAATTGTACCCCTGCTGGCCTGCTCATCCCAAACTGTCTCCCCACTGTCCTGATCATCCCCAACTGACCCCCACTGATGGCCTGCTTGCCCCCAACTGGCCCCCCTGCTGGTCTGCTCACCCCCAACTGCCCCACCCTGCCAGCCTGATCACCCACAATGGCCCCCCCTTACAACTGCTGTCCCATCTTGGCCTGATCACCCACAACTGCCCTCCCCTCTTGGCCTCTAACCACCTCTACCTCAGCCCCACCACCATGACTTTGTCCAGAAGAATGTCTGGAAGGTCTCCTGGAAGGTCTCTCAGTCTAATTAGCATATTACCCTTTTATTAGTATAGAAAGAGGCCTGGTGCATGGGTGGGGGCCAGCTGGTTTTCCCTGAAGGGTGTTCCAGATCAGGGTGGGGGTTCCCTTGGGGCATGGGGCATGGGGCAGCCTGGGTGAGGGGCCTGTGGTGGTTTTCATGCCGGCCACGCCCCCATGGGGTGAGGGTCCCCCTGGGGGGGGCGTGGCCAGCCTGGGTGAGGGGCTGAGGACTGAAAATTATTATTTTTTTAAATATATTTTATTGATTTTTTACAGAGAGGAAAGGAGAGGGACAGAGAGTTAGAAACATCGATGAGAGAGAAACATCGACCAGCTGCCTCTTGCACACCCCCTACCGGGGATGTGCCCGCAACCAATGTACATGCCCTTGACCGGAATAGAACCTGGGACCTTTCAGTCCGCAGACCGATGCTCTATCCACTGAGCCAAACCGGTTTCGGCGGGCTGAAAATTATTTGAGTGAATAATACATATGTCACTGAAGCATATTCAGGAACAGTAATTTCAGATTATACTCATTTCTACAACACTATTGCAAAATATAGAAATGCTGGATGCATTCTTATTAGTAAGTAGCAGAAACGAAAGTGTCAAGTGATTTTAAAACATCTAACTTAACAAGTAGATTCAAAATGTTCCGAAATCTATGTCAGAAATTCTACCAACTTGCTCCTACTCATTTCCTTACTAATCACAAAAGGAAAAAAAAAAAAATACATCTGTTGGATTTTAAAGCTGGAAATGTTTCCAGTTACCTATGAAAAGAGCAGTTCTTTTAAACAACTACTTCTCAATGTCATTATTACCCCATAAATTTCCCTTTACTTTTCAGCAGTAAAGCAAATTGAAAATTCTCTGCACTTTCATTGTTTAGTTGTATGGAAGCCGTTTGCGGAAGGAACGTTTATAGCTGACCAAAACATATTTCTCCATCGGTTCCCAATTGACGTACCAATTCCATCCATATTTTACATATAGCTTCGTCTCAGGAAGATCCACTCTTTTTTCATAACAAGTGGCGCTTTATAAACATTATTAAATAAATACTATGTGGGTTTTGACTATGAAATTGTCACCAGACTGAGATGGCCTTGTTAAAATTAAGAAAAAACTATTACCCACAGAGCACTTAAGAAGAAATGAAAAGGGACAAAATCTTAAATGACGAAAGCACACAGGGGCACAGTGACACAGCCTGGCAAGGGAAACACAGGGATCAGGGACCCTCAGAGGCCCCACGGGGCGGGAGTGGGTGTCTCTGACACATCAGCTGCGCCAGCCACGCCAGGAAGACTCAGTGGGAGACATGCTTGCCATGCGACCCCAGGAACAAGTTAACTGGCATCTTCAGCAGCACTTTTCAGACTTTAACAGGCATTCAAATCTCGGGCATCTTGCTAAAATACAGACTCTGATTTAGGAGGTCTGGGGTGGGGCCTGAGAGACTGCATTTCACCCAAGCTCCAAGGTGATGCCAAAGCTGCTGATCCATAGACCATCAGGATCTTAAATCATGTGAGAACATGGGGTTAACACAGTATGCTATGAGAAGGAATGAGGCTATGTGTGTAAAGAACTTTAGGTTCCCTGGAAGAAACCTACTATTTAACTAAAATAAGAGCTATCCAAGTGGTGAATTGAACAGACTATAATTAAAGCATCTTAATTATCCTTATATCTTTGAGAACAAGTCTCATTGCTTAGAACTTCAGTTACACATACCTTGGATGAAATTTGCAGAAAGATTAATTTTTACTAACAAATGTCATGTTTTTTCCAACCTAAGGGGGTCTTTTCGGTAGTTAAAATGCATTTCTAATAAAAGGCATTATGCTTCCCTGGAAATATTGGAAAACAGTTAACATAGTTTCTGTAATTTCTTTTTGCTTTTCCAGGCTAAACATCTAGTTTCTTTAACTATTCCTTGAATAATAAGGTTTATTTTTATTTCCCTATTTTAGGTTATCTATTCAGAAAATCATTGTTTTGATCTATATGTGTCACCCTCCTGTTTACTATTTAAAAACTATGTAATAACAATAAATAGAAATTATAACATTAGTTTGCATTTTTTGAGTTTACTGTTTGTCAAGCTCTGTGCTTCAGGTGGATTATCTCACTAAAACTTCCCAATATTCCTGTCTATCCCCATTTTTCAAAATAGGAAAATGGGGTCCAGAAAGATTAAGGAACCTGCCCAAAGACACACAGCTAGCCAGGGGCCAGGCCAGGAACTATATAAGATGAGGAGACTTCTAAGGTCACATCCTTAACTTCTACCCACACCACCTCTAAAAAATACCTAGAAAATATTCTCCAACTAGTATATGAAGGGAAAATGCATTAAATAAAAAATAAGTTTCCTGACCTCGTGGAGTTTAGAATGTAGGTGACTAAAATCAACAACAACAACAAAAAAAAACCTTATTTGAAATGTTAACAAAAAATGCAAATCAATGATTAAGGTAAAAAATTTATAGCAATCTAGTCAGACCAGATCATATTGTTAACATTTATTCTATTGAGTAGAAGAGAAACATGGGGGTTGTAGTTACTCCCAATAGCCTAGACACTCACAATTAGATATCCTGCCCAGAGGGGAGTACTGATATTCACAAATGCAGCCAGGAATCGGAACCACCCTAGGAGCCAAATGAGTGGCTTCGGAGTTAGAGCAGAAGAGTAGGTGTGCCACAGGAGGGCAGAAGAGTAGGTGTGCCACAGGAGGGCAGGAGAGTAGGTGTGCCACAGGAGGGCGGGAGAGTAAGTGTGCCACAGGAGGGCAGGAGAGTAGGTGTGCCACAGGAGGGCAGGAGAGTAGGTGTGCCACAGGAGGGCAGGAGAGTAGGTGTGCCACAGGAGGGCGGGAGAGTAAGTGTGCCACAGGAGGGCAGGAGAGTAGGTGTGCCACAGGAGGGCAGGAGAGTAGGTGTGCCACAGGAGGGCGGGAGAGTAAGTGTGCCACAGGAGGGCAGGAGAGTAGGTGTGCCACAGGAGGGCAGGAGAGTAGGTTTGCCACAGGAGGGCAGGAGAGTAGGTGTGCCACAGGAGGGCAGGAGAGTAGGTGTGCCACAGGAGGGCAGGAGAGTAGGTGTGCCACAGGGCAAAACTCCACCACCACATTCCCAACCGAGACCTGTGGTGCACAACATGGATTGTTGACTTAGTTTGGAAAAGAAAATCTCCTGGTACAGCGACCCTTGTTCTTTTTAATATATTTTTTAATTGATTTTAGAGAGAGAAACACCCCGATGTGAGAGAGAAACATCCACTGGTTGCCTCCACACATGCCCTGACCAGGGTATGTGCCCTAACAGGGAATCGAACTGGTGACCCTTTGGTGCATGGGATGACTATCAACCAACTGAGCCACACAGGCCAAGGCAACCTCATTCTTTTTAATCTGGCCAGTATGCTCACTGGCTATATTTCTTTAGCATCCAGAAAGGAACAGAAAATTAGACTATGGTTACAGCAAATTTCACCAGAACCTTTAGAAAAAGGGGAAGCTAGAATTGATTCGTCTTGGTAGCTGTCAAAATTAAACATTTAATGTGAGAATTGATAAACTTTTAAAGAAAACGCTTTTCAGTTTTATGACATTAGGATAAGCCCCTGGAGAATCCGTGGCAGACTGTTCCATAAGATTACAGTGTATAGACACTGATGCTGCTGGCTTTGATCAAAGCAAGTATCTTGGGGACACATTTTTGAGAAATGTATTATGCTCCCAGCTCCACCGTGGCTGAATGGAACTTTTTTCTTTCTGAGAGAGCATGTTTTCATGGTGTAAGGTGTTAGGAGAGTTGGATTAGGAGCCTTTACTACTGAACCCAATAACCTCTGAGAAATGCTTGGTAGTGCTTCCTGTCTAACTCCATCAAACAGCATCATGCTCCTCTCCTGTTAAGATATCCAAAGGGACTGAAAGCCACCTCGGAGAGCCTCTCGTGGTTCCCAGCAACTGGAAGGATAACATGACAAAAAAAGACAAGAGCAGCAGTTGTTTTCCCATGGGTGGGAAATCCTAATAACGAGTCCTTTGTATCTAAAACGCACTCAGGCTTTTATAATGGCCAGGGTCCCGTGGAATGAGCAGCTTTTAGCTATACCGCTCACTTTCTTCAAATCATTTTTAAAAATTCTTTTTGGGTTATATAAAGGAAGAACAACCCAGTATGGAAAAGAGGGGACAACCAAAAGGACAGGAGTACCAGGCTTGAAAAGGTGGAACATGAATTCAAGGTGGGGGGCTGGGGTTGGTGGGATATTCCAAAGGCTCAAGCCATCTTTGGTTGTGATGTTCACTCCACCCTTTTTCAGTATAGTATAATGGTTAAGGGCATAAACTAGAGTCAGACTCCTGGGGTCTGGTCCCTGAAACGGCCACTTCACAACTGAAAAATTATTTTCCTTTTGTGGTTCTGATTCCTCACCTCTAATATGGGGATGATAACCTTGCCTTATAGAGTTCTTGTGAGACATGGATGAAATGATAAATCTCATGCGCTTGGAACCATGTTCAAAGGATGCTGGCGAGTCTCATTGTATCTTTCTCTCGCAATTCCCATTTCCAAATCCTTTGTGCCCCATTTCCTTTATTCTAACTTCCAGTTCCCTTTTTGATATTGTTGTTGTTTTGCATTCATTTTTGTCCTTGGCCTTCCCACCTGGCCTCACTTTAAGCCTTTTCCTAAAATGCTTCAGGCAGTGAATACCATATTCTATTTAGTGCACAAAGATTTGGCGGGGGGAGGGAGGAAGGGGATTGAAGCTAGGGTGAAAGACAAGAGGCCGAAGCAGAGGCAATGAAAGAAACGAGGAGACTGAAGGAGAGAACAAAACCTACCCACAAGGTTCCAAATGTCTGGAGGGAGTTAATACATGGAACCCACTTTCTGGTATAAGAGTGTCACAGGGACTGTGTTTTGCTTTATTTCTTTAATCAAGGCAATGCTCGACCCATTGATGAAGCAGTCTAGAAGTTTACCCAATAATGTATTTATTAACAAAAGTATGACTTCCAGCTACACACTTCAGTATCCAAAGTGCGGCTAAAATACTACTACTATTCTAATGAGGATGAGGATGAGGATGATGAGGATGATAAAGGTCTATAGTTAGCTTCTGTGCATAAATTCCCTTTGCTATGAACTTCAGTAGAACTCACTCTCAACACTGAAAACTTTGGAATTTCTACCCATTCCCGTTGTGCACTGCTCCTCTTTGGGAATAACAACTTTGGCCCAAAAAGCTCTGACCCTACTAACATCACTACAAGGTCCACTGTGTGTCAGAAATGTCTCACAGGTGACAGGTTTGGTCACTATGCCAGCACTCATTAAGCCACATTTTACAGGATAAAGGTGGCAAGAAGGAACGGCACTTTCCTGTTGGTCTCACAAACTAGTTCATCAGACACATCTGTCCCAAATCCAAAAGTGTCGCCGAAACTGGTTTGGCTCAGTGGATAGAGCATCGGTCTGTGGACTGAAAGGTCCCAGGTTCGATTCCGGTCAAGGGCATGTACCTTGGTTGCGGGCACATCCCCAGTAGGGATTGTGCAAGAGGCAGCTGATCGATGTTTCTCTCTCATCGATGTTTCTAACTCTCTATCCCTCTCTCTTCCTCTCTGTGAAAAATCAATAAAATATATTAAAAAAAAAAAAGTGTCTTCCATTCCAATGTCAGTGCCCCGGAACAGAAAGCAGTGTGCAGTAGCCCTAAATGCTAGCACGACAGGAAGACCTGGGTTCCTTTCATTTCTTTGTGGCTTTGTTGTTGTTGTTCCAATTATTGGGTAGGATGCAAACTGCGAATTATGCTTTGGACAATTTCACATCCTCATTCTAATAACACATGATTCTGGTAAGGAGGTAAGAAGAGGAGGGCCTCAGGGGGAAAAAAAGTAAAATAACTGGAGCTCTTTTTAATATTTTCAAACTTTTAGATACAGTTTATAGTAAGGTTATAATTTGATTACAAGAGAGAATTAGTTTTAGAGCTCCTTTTTCATTGAAAATAGTCCTGCTAAGCTTATCCAGAGCTAGCTCACTATCAAACAAGACTGTTTGAGTTAAATGGGGCTGAATTTCACACCAAAATGCATAAGAGATTTCAGTCCTTCACAAAGCCACTGTTTAGACCTGACTTTTCAGAGGTACAGATGGCAAGTCTTATCTAAATACTCTCAAGCTTCACAAGACTAACACGGTTACAACACTGAGGGTCTTGAGATCAGATACCTTAGGCTTCAACATTTTAAGTTGCCAAATGATGAACAATCATTGTACATATGTTTCTGAAGCCAGTTTTTTTATTTTCAACTGACAATTACTTGCATGTTCACACTGCTTAGGTACATTAGGGATAAAGTAGGCAGCTGCCTTCGGTGGGTTTACAAAAAAATAAACTCCCGTGCATGAAGATGGTGAAAAGGTAATGTAGGAACAAAACTTAAGATTATTTGCTTTGTTGTAATTATTGAGATCTTATTATCTCTTTATTGATCACATCATCAGGACAACAGTGAAAAAACTCAGGAAAAGCTCAGCTGGAAAGGGGATTGATATGAGGAAAAATAATTTTCCACTAACTGCAAAGTGGGTATATAAGCAAAAAACCACTTCCAAGAAAGAAAAAATAATCATAAGCAAAAAGAACATACCAATCCAGCTAATATTGACACCTTGTTCCATGGAATTCTAAGAAACCAGATGGATAGTCAGTCTACTTTCCATTATGGTCAATATTTCTCTGATGAGTTATAATAACGAACACGAGTGACTGCTGACCGTCAGAGCTAGAGTTGTGTTCTGTGGGTTCATACAGGTGGCAACAGTCTGCAAACTCTGTCTACAATTAGATGCTACAGTTGAGCATGTGACAGCACTCCTGCTGGCTGAGTCAACCAGACCAGAGCACAGTCCTTTCGGCATATTTTGTTTTTATTTCAAGACCTACATACAAATTCTTGGGAATGCAGTACTTTCCCTGCACACAGTAAGTTCCCCACCTACACACCAAGGAAAACGTCCCAGCATTCTTCATAAGGGAGGGTACTTTTATCAGCATTATCTGCAAAGTTGGGAGGCTACAGTGTGTCTCTATCAGTGAAAATCATTAATAAAAGGGAGAGAGTGCCAACCTGTCCTCCCCAGGAAACTCCCCCAGAGTCTGCTTCCCTGTCCTTTCTGGAAGGAGGGCCAAGCCTTTATATTTCCAGTTTCCAGGATGTTAGCATCGGACTGCAGTAATTCAGATATTCCCAAATCCAACCCAGTGACTGCCAACTCTGCACAAGAGCCCAGAGACCAGTCAGCAAGATATTTGAGTTCTCAAGGGAGCCCAAAGGACCAGCATGTTAATTTTGGAGAGAGTGCGAGAATTGGAAAACAGGGATAAGCTATCAGAAAGAAGAATAACATGGTACTTCTGGCTGAAATGCTGGTTCTTACCATCCAGAAAGGCACTCACAATGTATCCAAGTTTAATCAGATGAGACAGACTCACTATTTGTACATTACCTGGCTCCAGCCTTCATATTTTCCTCTGAATTTTAATGAAACCCTCCAGGAGCTGCTATTAATGTGTCATCTTTTTGCCTCTGCGATGCACTAAAAGCAGCAATGTTTACACAAGGTGGCACCCATGCCTGGGAACTGTCAGGGAAGCAGGCCATTGTCTACACAGGAAGCTTCTAAGGCCGGGCAGAGAGCTATTATGTCACGGAGGCTTTCATACCATGTGGGCGCCACAAAACACACATCCTTTCTGCTCTTCCAAATTAAACACAGACAGCCACAAGCCAACCGGAGCCAGGAGATTTTAAATTAAGGCTTCATTCCCACACCTAATGCACCTCACTGCCAGAAAATTCCAAGGGGATGCCGCATGTGTGGATGGTTATAAGCGATGAAATAAAAACTCACACTAAAGCAGAGATTCCATCTCTGGAAACTAGAAGCAAAGCTAAAGGGGGTTCCCTTTAGTGGGGCCTCGACCCTGTGTGTCCATAGTGGTTCTGCGCAAGGGCAGAATTGAGGTGGGACACAGCCTAGAAGGTGGGTACAGCTCCTCGGAACTGATACCTGAAATCAAATCTCCTTCTTTCCTTCCTTTGTGGCTGTTTCTTCTCTTTGCTTATACCTTTACTAGAGTCCCGGTGCACCAAATTCGGCCATGGGGGGGTCCCTCAATCCGGCCTGCACCCTCTCCAATCTGGGACCCCTCAGGGGATAACCGGCAGTCGGACATCCCTCTCACAATCCAGAACTGCTGGCTCCTAACCGCTCGCCTGCCTGCCTGATTGCCCCAAGTGCTTCTTCCTGCCAGCCTGATCGTCTCTAACTGCTCCCCTACTGGCTTGATTGCCCCTAACCACCTCTGCCTTGGCCCCGCATCTGGGACCTAGGATTCCCTCCTCTGGCTGACCACAGGCACTCGGGATCTGGGCTTCCCTCCCTCTGGTCAGCCATAGGTGCCCAGGCTGGCTGCAGCCTCAGGGGATGGTGGGCAGGTGGCTTCGCCTGGGCTGCAGCTGCAAGTGCTGGCACCCAGGACCGCGGGGTGGGCGGCTTCTCCGTCTCCTGGGCCACAGCCAGCCGCAGGTACTGGTGCCAGGACTGTGGGGTGGGTGGCTTCTCCATCTACCAGGCTGTAGCCAGCCACAGGTGCTGGCGCCTGGACCGCAGGCGGGCGGCTTCTCCATCTTCCCTGGGATGCAGTGGGGGCGATTTCTCCGGCTGGCTGCAGCCTGGGATCCCAGGGAAGGTGGCTTTTTCATCTCCCGGGCTGCAGCCAGCCTCAGGCACTGAGGCCCAGTTTCTCCATCTCCCCCAGGATGTGGGGTGGGCAGCTTCTCCAGCTGGCTGCAGCCTGGGATCACTAGGCAGGCAGCTTCTTCGTCTCCCGGGCTGCAGCCAGTCTCAGGTGCTGGGGTCCGGTTTCTCCATCTCTCCCAGGACATGGGGCAGGCGGACATGGGGCAGGCTGTAGCCTGGGATCACAGGGCAGGCGGCTTCTTCATCTCCCGGGCCGCAGCCAGGCTCAGGCGCTGGGGCCCAGTTTCTCCATCTCCCCCAGGACGTGGGGCGGGAGGACGTGGGGCAGGCGGCTTCTTGGTCTCCCTGGCTGCAGCCAGCCTCAGGCACTGGCACCCAATTTCTCCGACTCCCACAGGCCTGGAGCGGCTCGGGGGTGGGGCTGCCGCCATCTTTTCAGTTTAATTTGCACACTCACTCTGATTGGCTGTTGGGCGTAGCGGAGTGACGGTAATTTGCATGTTTCTCTTTTATTAGTATAGATAGCTACCAGGAAACTGCTCATTAGTGATAAAGAAACTGCTGGCAACTGCATTTTACAATAAGGAACTCAATACCTTCACTCATTCTACAATAAATATGGCTGCTGCGTTCATCTATCAGGATTCATTCACCTCATTCATTTATTCTTTCAACATGATTGAAAATTCTGGGAGGCAAAATTTTAAGGTGGTCCCCAAGATATCTTCCCTGGTCTATATACCCTGTATAATTCTCTCCTCTTGAATGTGGGTAAGACCCTCAAATATGATGGGATATTGTTCCCATGATTATACTACCTTATGTGGCGAAGGGACTTTGCAAAAGCATTTAAGATCCCCAATAAGTTGATTTTGAGTTCATCAACAGGGAGATGATCCTCAGTGAACCTGACCTAGTCAGGTAAAGCTTATTAAAAGAGGCACTGGGACCTCTTCTAAAGAAAAAAAAAATTGCCGTGAGTTCTGTGAGTTCTACAACTGGATTTTGACAATAAGCTCAAGAACTCCGGAGAGGACTCCAAGCCTCAGATGACAGCAACCCCGACAACACCTTGATTACAGTCCTGTGAGACCCAGAGCAGAGGACCCAGCTAAGCTGTGCCCTTACTCCCGGCCCAGGGAAATTGTGAGATAATAAATATATGTTGTTTACGCCACAACTTTTTTGTGGCATTTTATTATGAAGCAATGGAAAATAATACAAATGTCAATGTGGGCCTAGACTGTGCTGGAATTCTGGGGACAAAGAAATAGAGAAGTGTGATACGAAAAGGTGCATATGATAAAGGCTAAGTACAAAATTCGCTAAGACCAGAGAAGGGAATGTCTAATTGTTCATTGGGAGAAGTTGAGAACATCTAGCGAGAAGCAGCATGCTCCCTTTTCGAAGGGCACCAAAGTTAACAACATTTAAAACTCAGAACTTTAATCAACATCACTGTGACCATGTTGTGAGAAGCCTCCTAGATCTTGAAATATATATTGATAATCAGAATAAATATTGCAGTTATTCTGCTGAGTCCAGCAGCAACAGACAACTTCAGGCAGGAATCCAGGTTAGTAGAAGGAAGGGCGTTTAAATTGTTTCACTTAGGAATTCTAACAAGATTTACACTGACAATCTGAATCCTATAGGAAAAAAAATTGAAAAGGACATTCTTACATGGATCTCCAACTGTTTTTATGGCACCGGCAGGGCTCTAGAAGCTTTACTGGCTGTCAACTGAGAAGCTAAAATACACAGGCAAAGCTTTAAAAATCCTTGCCTGAGAATTTCTACAAATAGGAATGCGACCACTCCACCCTCCCCCTCCCAAACACACATGCACACAGCTTTAATTCTGCAGATAATTGCTTCAGGACAATGTCTCCTTCACCTTCGAAGGAGAACCATGTGTGTGCAAAGCATAGAAATGGAAAGCCCACCCAAGCTCAGTTCTAGCACCATAACCAAGGCCACAGTAAGACTTCCTTATTTAAATAACCGTACACACATCCTGTGGTTCAGTGAAGCTAAACCATTAAATAGGCAATCCTCACCTAGGTTTGGGGTGCAGAGCTGAGCTTAACACTCTGCACCTTTAAAGTTACTAATCTGCAGCAGAGAGCACAACCTTTTGTGCTGGTGACAAGGGGGAGAAGCCGCAACCAGCCCTTCCAGCAGGCCTGCTCCCATGGTCAAGTCATCCTCCAGGTCGGACAGCAACGGAAAGAGCGCGCCCAAATAGGGGCCACTGCCTGGTGGGTCAGGTACATCAGGCATATTTTGATCCAATTGGCCAGAAGAATCTGTTATTGTAACATTCAAGAATGTACTTGTAAATATTTAATGTAAACCAAAGGCTAAGAATAAGCAGAATCTTTATTGTTACTGCTGTAAAAAATAATGATGCTGGCTGAGTTTATCCAAACAGACAAGAAAAAGATGAAGGAAAAAAAAAACAAAAAAATCCCATACACCAAAATGAAAAAAAACCACAAAAAGAAATTTCCAAGCAACTAAAAGTAAACAAGTGAGTATGTTTCATAATCAGTTTTCAGTAGCATAGATTGACTTTTTTAAAAAATCTTCTAAGTCATTAAGGTTTAACTTCCTTTTTAAAACATTAGAACAGGAACACACTGTTTATATGTTTGAAGAGAGGAAATAATTGAGATGGAAATGCTTTAAAAAGCAGAAGGGGGAATTCACAAATAATTATAGTAAAACTTTGATATAACAGACTAATTTGGGCAAGGAGGTGTCCATTAAAGCAGAAAATCCGTTATAAAATAAAGTAGGTTTCCCAAATGTGTATGTTAAATATTGACAAATTAATTTACCTGTTTTTACTTATGTAGAGACATTTATAATTAAGTATGTATGAAAAGTTTAATTTATGTGTTACTATAACTTTATATTTATACTGAATAGGTCTAGTAAATGTGTGCATTCATTAGTCACCTCGAGCAAACAAATGGGTTGTGGCTTAGCCCACATCAGAACATCGGCCTGCATGCATTAAAACTGCTGCAGCCCTAGCTCTCTAAAAATCAATGGAAAAATATCCTCGAGTGAGGATTTACCAAGAAAAAAACAACAACAAAAAAAAAAACGCTACAGAAAGTCACATCATGAGACAACAGAACCAAGTACCTCATATGATTCAGTGTGATCACATGCTAATCATTCACTGAATACTACAAGTGGTGACTCTTGGATTTAAATATGTAGACTATAGTTGTACATATGTAATACTTATTTATGCTGGCAAAAATACTAAAGTGTTTTTTCCAACATGTGGCCTATTTGCTAAAATTTGTTTAAAATAATAGTGAATTAATAACAAAAAAAATAACCTGTTAATTTAATTATAAGCAAATCTTGGTTAAAAGCATTTTTAAATTAATAGGGTGTTAATTTTTCACATATGACATACAGACCTGAAATTGTGTTCGTTAAATCTGAAGTCCATTAAATCGAGATCCACATAATTGAGGGTTTACTGTATTTTGAGTCTTCAAATGGACAATGAGAGAAAAGGTGTCCTCTTTATCAGTCAATAGTTTGAAAATTCCACTTTGTCCCTGAGCATGCAATCCAAAACATCCCCACCTGGTTCTTTCCCTGCCATGTCAACTGTCACCATTTGTCATTATACTCACTAGTTTCTCCTCCACTAGACTAACTGGCACCACATTTTGTTCACTACTGTATAGGAAGCAACCATCCCCATTCATTTATTCACTTAATGAGTTGAAATATTTATTAAGTTCCTACCATGGGCTAGAAACTGTCCTAGGAACTAGGGAGACTAGTTACAAGAGAAAAAGAAAAACTAGGTTTCTCTCAGCATTTGATGATGGAGGGGGAGATAACAAGAAAGAAGCAAACAAATAAGAAACAAATAATCTATAATAATAAAAGGCTAATATGCAAATGGTCGTGATGCCCTCACATCGTAACAACCCATCAGCAGGAGGCTGCGTGTGCAGTAGGTACGGGTGGGCGGGGCTGCATGCTCCACGAGGCGAGGGGACATGAGGCTGCATCCCCCACCCAGCATGGCTTGATGGGTGACATGATAATTTTCTTTCATCTCTGACACTTCTATTGTAGAGAAAGGGCAAATAGCAATATTAAAATATTTCCTCTAATTCCCTCTTAATGTGCACAAATTTTGTGTACCAGGCCACAAGTAACGAATAATTATTGAGTGTTGCTCATGTCAGGCACTGTCCTACACTCCTTACATGTTCTACTCCCAAAAGGCCTCTGAAATAGATACAATTATCATTTTTATTTACAGGTGAGGAGACTAGAGCACAGAGAGGTTATGTAACTTGCCTGAGATCACTAGGCCAGGAAGTGGAGGAGCAGGAACCCCAACCTTGGCGATGAGGATCCAAGCCACTGTGCACACTGCTGTACTCATCACACACACAGAGATAAGCAGAGGGAAGGGACAAGTTCCTTGGCAGTTCACATACACTAGATAATAAATAATTGTTGGATGAATGAATGAAAAAACACAGCTCTTCTTAGTTCACGCAGTGAGAGGGGTAAATGGAGAACTTTCGAACTTAAAAAGCCTTTTAGTCTTGAGATGTTTCAGTACCTTCTATTACCCATACCCCTATACACTGCCTTCTCACTCTATATTCTACATTACCCCACAAGTTAAAAAGATTTTATTGAGATTTTTTTCCCTTTAATCAATATAATGATAATAATGGTTATAAATATTTTTGCCAAACTATATCCCATCCTTTAGGAATCATCATTCTTAAGTATTCATATTGCTAAGCAAAATTTCCCTTTACATCACCCTGTTCTCCAACCAGCATCCATTCCTCTCTTCTTCTCTCTCCCTTCTTCCCTCCCTCCCCTGTTCTTCCTTGCCTCCCTCCCATTTTATCTTTTACCAAAAGCTCAGACACCATGCCACATCATAGGCTGTGTCCCAAATTAAAGTCACAGCGCTTAAAGTGTTGCAGTGAGTCCCAGGACGGCTCAAATAAGATGACACACGTATCCGGTCAGGGAACCGACGACAGCCTCAGAGGCGCTGCAGCGGACCGGGCAGCCCAGGGGAGACAGTCCAAGTCCTCCAGCCAACAGGTAAAGCTGCAGACTAGGCGAGCAGCGCTGACAGCCAGGGAGGCACTGCCACGGGTGGGCGTACAAGGAGGAAAGGCGTGCAGGGAGTGGCACCAAGGGAACAGAGGCAAGAGATACGTTCCCAGACGAACGACAGAGACAGGTCCAAGTCCCAGCTCAGACGGGGGTTGGGATCAGTGAGAAGATCCCTTTTCCCCCCAAAAAGGACATCATAGTTCAAAAAGCAGCTACCACCAATGTCACACATACAAACACACCTCCAGGAGCCAAGTGTGATACACTCAGAATTTGTTATTTTAACCATCACAGTAACCCCATGAGATAAGTTTTATTGTTTTCACTTTACAGATGAAATATCAGAGCTCAGAGAGGTGCATGAATTGTCCAAGTCACCTAATCAGTAATTGACGGAGCCAGAATTTGACCTTGATCTTTTGGGCTCCAAGCCCAATACCTAAAGAGCAATGATGGTTTGAGACGTCATGGATGGTCACAGCAAGAGAGGGATAGAAGCCAGTAACAAGCACATGGTGATTTGAGCACTTCGGTATTTATTCTGGGAGGATTCTCACATCATGTACAATTCTAAGCAGCTCCATTGCCCTGAGAGATGACACAGCTAGCACACTTTCTGAAAACCCAGTGCACCCAGCTAGCATTTCTCCGGGTACTGGGAGCACAAAGGGCCACATCTGGAAGGCAGAGTTGGTGCCCATTACTCAAAAGTCCATAATTGAGTCTCTTCTGGTCCTCATGCCAACAACACACACCACTGCAAACACCACTGCCAACTGTTATCTTAGCACATTCAACCGACTCTATGGATAAAAGTGAAAATAGAGGACATATCCCAAGACCCAGGAACCATACGTGATGTAGACCTGTCCTCTCATCGAATTAGGTTACTTGCACTAACAACTTGAGATTCACAAGGTGCACAGGGCAGTTGGAGAATGTGTGGTTTGATCAACAAAATTCTAATATATGGTTAACATATTTTTAGAACATAAGAGTTTCTTTTTTGTTTGAGTTTTATTTTTTTAATAGTTAATTACTCTGAAGATGAGTTCTATGGTGAGTTTCAATGGTCTACAAATTGACCAAGGGAAGAGGGGTGGGCAGGTGGCAAATTGGTCATTAGCATTTAACTCTGCACTTGAGAAGGACACTGAGAAGTGGGGAGGTCAGCTGATGGAGCAGACTCAGCTGATGGAGCAGACTAACAACAGAGCAACTGCAAAATCTGAACAGGAATTCCAAGTCATCCTCTGCTGTCTTTTAATTGTAGACATTTCTGCTCTACTATCGTAAAATTCAAGAATGTATCAAGTAAATCTTTCAAAAGATACCAAAACATTTCTGCAGTTGCCATGCCATTCAAGTATCTATTTCACCTCATCTTTGTTTGTACATTGTTTCTTCTCAAAATGTAACATTCTTTATGGGCTCCACTCTTCCCTACTAGAATATACCTTCCATGTTCATGCTTCTAACAGAATAAAATGAACCTTTTTTCTTTCAATCAACATATAACTAATTGAAGCTCACTAATAGCCAGCACTGTGCTAGGCTCTGCAGAGAATCAGAAAACAAATATAGATGGAATTTCTCATGCATATAGTGGGGTATCTCTAGGGGCAGAAAGGCCTGGTTTAATGTTGATGTCCCCACTTATCAGCTCTGTGTCCTTGAGTACATTATTTAAACAAAGCCTCATTTCTTTTTGGAGACTATAACATCTCACTCTTAGCATCAGGGTAAAATCATGTGAGATGGTATGTTGAACCACCTCTACGACGTGCCCAGTAAAGGCACGCTAAATGACAGTTCCTTTCTTTCCACTCTCTTGGAGAGATCACAGGAGTCAGTAAAACGTAGGATGTGACCACTCAAGTCAAACTGGATTTGAATCCCAGTGTCTCCATTTGATAGCTATGTAACACTAGGCTTTTTTTTTTTTTCCCCTGAGACTCAATTTTCTCATCTGTCAAAAGGAAGAAAATATATATCTATATCCTAAGATTGTTGGGGGATTAAATGAGGGAAGCTGCCTAAAGTACTCTAACACAATACCTGACTCAATAAATAAAGCTACTATCATTCTTATTGTTATTATAAGTTGGAGAAAAGATATGAAATTAAAGAACAATTAAGGATCAACTCAATCACTTAAAGCACCTATTATATACCAACAGCATAAAATGCAAAAAAGCTGGGGAGGCTGGGGTTTGGGACATCATTGAAGAGGCAGGAGTTACGATTTTGGAAGGACGAACAGGGACTGGAGAACTGGAGTTTTACTTTTTTGTTGTTTTTTGTTTGTCTGTTTTATATTACTTGGCAAATGCAGAGAGGTAAGGAGAGGCATGGTCAAAGGTGAAATAGAGGCACTTAACCTGGGACATAAGAAACATTAAAGAAAAAGGCAGCTGGAGCCACAGAGACCCATGAGGAGGGTGAGAGAAAAGCCCAATGAGGTAGGTAAGCAGGGTGGCACCAGATTCCGGAGGCCCATTATATCCTCAGTCAGGCAGCTGACCCTGGGTGGGCAAGCAAGAGAGAGCTGTAGGAGGAGGCTGGGCCAGGAGTGTGCAAGATCAGTTATGATGTAGGAAATGTGCAAGTGACCTTCACATGGCCCCAGTGCTATAGGATACAACCAGGGGTCTAGCCCATGTGCTCAACTTTCTCCAGTAAAAGGCAGTTCTAAAAATAGCATCCTTGGTAGGAAAGGTGAACGTTTTAGTCAGACAGCTGGGGTTCAAATTGGCTCCCTCACTTTCCATGTGGGGATATTGATCAAGCTACTTAACATCTATGAGCCTCAGTTTCTGCACTCAACAAAATTTAAGGTAAATGACACCTACCTTACTCAGCTGAGGGGAAGAATGAGATCAAGTCATCAAAGTCGCTAACACCCAACAGGTGCTCAAAAAATGCTTTTAGGACTTGCACTTCATCATCCCAAGTCACCCCAAAACCTTGGCTTAGTGTCAGTTTTTTCTATCAATAAAATAAAATGCCACTCATAAATAGAGTTAGAATATTAGTGTGACTAAACAGACAGCTAACAAGCTGTTTCAAAATAGAAAAAAAAAATGAAGATCAAAGAATCTGTCCACTAAAATGGAAATATTGGTCTTCTAATAGCAGGCATAGATTCTTCCATGTTCTGTGTTTTAAAACAGCTTGTCAATCAGGGATACGTAGAATGCAAAGAGCTAAAAAGATGTGAAAATGTTCTACTTTTTAAGTTGAATAATGGATATCTAGGTGTATCTTTAGTCTACCTTATTAAGGTATAATTTATACACAACAAAATGCACCCGTTTTAAGTGTAGAATTCGATGGGTTCTGACAATGGCATACTCCTGTGCAGTCACCATTGTAATCAGGGCACAGAATGTTTCCATCCTATCTTGTGCCTCCCCAGGCAATCACCTCTCCACCCCCAGGCCCAGCTTCCTACCTGTTCTCTGTCCCTAGACCTATTATACCATAATTTAAATAATGCCTACATTTTGTACAAACTCCTTTCTATGTATGCTACATTTCATAGTTTAAAATCCAGTATTTGCCCACTAAAATCAATGACAAATGCCAAAGACCCAAAAGAGAAACCATCCAAGCATTATCATTACTTCAATAGACAGTAGTATGGGCAGTTGACAGAGATGACTAGGGTAAGCCATTCGATTCTAGACCCAATCTGACATTAACTGGCTGGTGGTATGGGCAAGTCACTTGTTTCCATATTAGTTTATTCTTAACTAGGGGCCCGGTGCATGAAAATTCGTGCACTGGTGGCGGGGGGGGGGGGGGGGGGTCTCTCAGCCAGGCCTGTACCTTCTCACAATCTGGGGCCCCTCGGGTAGGGTACCTAGGCCTGGCCTGAGATCAGGGCCTATTGGAGCTTTCCTTCCCTCGGCTGCAGGCTAGCCTCACCCCACCAGTGCCACTGCTTGCCATCTGTGCAGCACTGCCCCCCTCCCCCCCGCCCCTGCCACCAGTGGCCTCCCTCTGTAGGCAATAGGTGTGAGGTGCGATGGCTTGGCTGGCCTGGGCTTCCCTCTGCAGGGTGATCGCTGGCCGGCCACACACCTGCCACAGAGTTACCAACGGTGGCCTGGGCCTCCCTCTTTCTTTGCTGGGGAGCGGGGCCAGCCCTGCGAGGGGCTGTCTGCCTGCCTGATCACCCCTAACCACTCACCTGCCTACCTGATCACCCCTAACCACTCACCTGCCTGCCTGATCACCCCTAACCGCTGGTCTGCCTGCCTGATCACCCCTAACCACTCTGCCTGCCTGCCTGATCACCCCTAACCACTTGCTTCGGGGCGGGGCTAGCCCAGCGAGGGGCCGTGGTGGTTCTGGTCCCTGGTTGTTACGCTTATGGTAGCTGGCCTTTTATTATATAGGATAGATGGTGTATACAGTCCCATATGAGTAGAGTGACCATATAATTTATCACCCAAATCAGAATGTGTTAAAAGGAGGTGCTATTATTCATTAAGCCAGGGTAAGAGGTATAAACCAGATCGTACTCAGCAAAGCTGGATTTAAGATGACACTACTTATGAGCCTCCTATAAGAGCACCTCCTATGATGTCCACAGTGACCTAAGGTTCTTTTGAAAAAAATAAAAGAGTGTGGCATAGATTTCTGGGAAGTGATTATGTCTGAGAGCTGAAGTCTTTCATTCAAAGGTGACAGGCCTCTTCTTAGCCATGTAGTATTGAGATTACAAACTGGGCTGCCTGCCTGCCAGGAGAAAGAGTCTGAGACAATGGGACACAAGGGGGCACACACACCAAAGCTATGAAACCACTTTAGAAGGACCCAGACGCCTGATTATGAAAGCACTTAGCTGGGTTATGCTGTCTTTGTCACTCTATGAGGCAGACATTAAGGGCTCTATCAGGGCACAGTACCTCAGAACTCCCACTGTGCAAATTTCCCTTTAAGATATCAAGTCTTTATTAACATACTGTTTGCTAGGACTTTGCATATCATATCAGTGAAGTTATAGAATAGTAGTGCTTGAAAGTAGTGCATAGATACAAGAAAATATTAATTGCAAATATCAGTACAAACCACAGCTACGCGTTTATTACAAGACTATAATCACTGGAATGACTGGCACAACTAAAATCAACTTTGATTTAATCAGGCTTTCTAAAGACCAGACAAAAATACGTAATTGCTTTAAATTGCATGCAGAGATTATCATCCACACCTCCAAGGGAAGTGTACAACGAAAGATCTATTTGCCTTCAATTGCACAATCAGATTCCTTTGAATCACATCAATTTGCATAAACACAAAAACTTTTGGGTATTTCATCATAAACTATGCTGCCATTTTAGCCAAAATGGGCTGCTGTGCTATTTCATTTATAAAATTGTAAAAGCAATTACTTAATGTATTCAAAGATCTTCATTAAAAAATAAAATGCATTTTTATATATCAAATCAATGGTAATTACTTAATGAAACAGCTTTTTGATGTTGTTGTTGATCCTCACCCAACTGATTTTTTAAGACAGAGTGGGAAGGAGAAAGGAAGGGAGAGAGAGCAACAGAAACAGAGAGAGAGAGGAAAACATAGATGTGAAAGAGACACATCAATTGGTTGCCTCCCAGCAGGGTATCAAACCTGCAACCCAGATACATGCCCTTGACCAAGAATGGAATCAGAGACCCTTCAATGTGTAGGCTGACGCTCTAACCACTGACCAACACCAGCACGAGTTAAAACAGCTTTTAGAATGTAAACACTTACATCACAAAGGCAACAGTCTAAAAGGTAAACTTCCTGGTCATTCACCCAAAGGCTATTCATTCTTTTCTCGCTGCAGGGAATACAATCTAATAAATTGTAAATACGCTGTACATTTAGGTGACTTATTATAGTCTAACAAAATTTTATACCAAAAATAAAAACCCAAATGTGTATTTATTTACATTGTTAAGTAATACATACCTTGGAGAATTTTTAATACTATTAATTATCACTTGCTTTAAAACACAGTTCTTAGAAATGGCGCTGATAACTGGCCACTACAAACAAGTGAGGATTAGAACTCAACTGCCTGTGCCTACACATGGGCCCTGCATCCAACTTCAGATTAGTGGGGAAAATAACATTAGTACAGAAGCTGGGTCTTACTCAGAGATCTGCTCCTCAGTCTCTGAGTCACCCCAAGGATTGCTGTCAAAATGCTCCCGGCTTATTCTAATGGAAAAATCTCCTCCGACCCAATCCTCCAGCTCTAAATATTCAGTGGCACTATGAAAAAGCATAGCAGGGGCTCAGGCACTTCAACAAGAGTTCTGATTCCCATTTGGGCTCTGTCTCTACTGGATCTGCAAACACAAATTGCCTAACTGACAAGTTTCCTTCCCAGCAACAAAGACACTACAGACCCTGCCCAGTGGGAGTGAGAACTGAAGGAGGAAACATTCTCAAGGACCCTGGACCTAGATGGTATCCCTATCAGTTCCCTTATCAGTAACTTCAGGGTGACACGGAACCTGTTGCAAAGCTTTTAATGAACTAACTTCTGATTAAAGTTCAAAATAAAAGCCAGAAAAACAGTGAAAAGAGGAAGTATGTTTAAATCTATATATGTATTCTTAAATCTTTGCCTCCTCATAGAAATTTCCTCACTTCTTATAGAAAAATTATTAGCTACACATCCTCAGAGTAGTTGTTAAGAACATAAAAAGATTCACAAAACTGTTCTTTGCCAAGAGCATAAAAAGGAGATCAATTTATTTATTTATTTATTTTTAATATGGAAAAGCTTTTAAGTCAATGCAGGACTCTTGCAGAGGACGAGGAGCTGCACTCCTCTCAGGCCCAGCCCTTCCGTCCCCCCTCTCTGATCCCCTGCCCCAAAACAAGCCTTGGTCCCAGCACCCTTCTCCTGGATTCACAGTGTGGCACCAGAATATGACTCCTTACTCTCCACTGGGAGAATTCTTAACTTATTCTGTTCTATTAGCCTTGTCCTCCTCAGGATTTCTTTGTCCTGATAAAATCAAATCATACCTAACACTTAAATTGAGGAATGAAATGGAAATCACATCAAAATTCAGAAGATGTGGTCCTGGCTCAACCACTTACAAGCAATATAACCCAAGGAAAACCCTTTCACCATCTAGTCTGGGATTTCTCACATAGCTCTGAATAGCTAGAGCTGGAATAATAAAAACCTCCTACACTACTATCCTCCAAATACTGTCAAAAGAATATAAATATCACTTACGCAAACTGAAAACATGTATACTCAAGCTTTCTGGATATTACTACCATTTTATTAATGTCGCACTATTTCTAGGAACGTAACTAGTCTTCTTGTGCCTCATAAGATTGAATCTCTTTGCTAAAGATAATGGAGTCTGATACTGGCAAACATCAGTGCCAAGCACTTTGCACAGATATTCATTCACTTATTCCTCACCATAACCCTATTATTATTATTATTATTATTATCCCCATTTTATGATGAGGAAACTCAAGTAGAGGGAGGTTAAGAACTAGCCATGTCATGGTGGAGCCAGGACTAAGACCGAGCCCAGACTGTGCTCTTAGCCACTGTGCTAATGATACATTGACAACTTGCAGTTATTTACTTTCCTGAGAAAACTATAACACATAATGTCAATGGGAATCAAGGAAGGCAAGTGACATCTATTGATTACTCTACGGATCACCACCGTTACTGTGCCTGGGTACCACACCTTACCTCATGCCTCGTCACAACCCTGAAGGAGAAGAGTGTTTTGATTTTTAGCAAATACAAACCTGAATTTCAGAGATTCAGTAACTTGCTTCCAATTCTAAAATTAATAAATCGGGGAGATAATATATAAAACATATAAAAATTAAGCAGAGAAGTGTTTAAATTCCTGCCCGTCTCCCTCAGTGGGCATCTCCTGAGTCAGCTCCTCCTCAGCCTGGAGGCCTCATCCAGTCCCAGAGCCGACTCCAATGATTTAAATGCCAACCTTTGTTCCCCACAACAATGAGATGGGGGTCTCCAGTATGCTGGGCCCACTGGCCAAAGGGCCTGGAGGAGGGTAAGGGAACTTCATTCACAGCCTGATGCCAAAACCTTCAGATTCAGAACTGAGGTTGCATTAAACAAATAAATAAATAAAGGAAGAAATCACTATTAACATGAAGGCCCACCTCTGCTAGGGTTAATTAAAGGGCTAGTGAGAGAACCAAACCACCACTTACTACTTTAGTTCCAGAGGAAAATATATTCCAAGGTCTAAGAAAAACCTTGCTAGGAAAGACCATGATGTCCCTCTGCTTTGTGAGTTGGGGACTTCCTACACACCTTTTAGTTTTTGGAATCCAATTTATATGGGGCCCAGGCATATCCCCCAAACCACATGCAGTAAAATCCTGAACACATTTCATCTATAACCACTATCAGTTTTATAACTTATTTCCCCAGATGGACCAGATGTTATTAAAGGTTTCACGGTACTTTTTATTCTTTTAGGGATATTCCACATGGCTGGTCTGGGTGGGTTTGACCTGAGAACTCTACAGAGGCAGGGAGGTCTTCCATCCATCCCAACGTTGCCTCCTGGCTCTACAGAAACAGCCCTTTGGTATGAGGTTGTGAGAATGTGGTTGGCTCAGGCACCCATCCACCCTGCTGTGTGACTTAAGCTGCCTGAGCCTCAGTATCTTCAGTTATTAACTAAGAGAGAGAGATGTAAATGAATGGTTTCTAGCTACCTAAACTCCCTCTTCAAGCTACAAATCAGATAAATTTGAACCAGATGCAGGAAGTTGGGTGGAACCTAGATGACAGCTAGAACAGTTTAGTTACTAAGCTCCTACTACAATTAAAACAAACACGTAGCAAGAGCCAAATGAGGTACTACATACATTAACCCTTTGCCCTCGCTTGCTTTTTTCTCGATTCCTTTATTCTACTCGGGATTTAATTTTTTAAATACCCCAGATTTTACAAAGCGCGGCAGTAGAATAAAAAACTGGAGTTTCTTTTCATACAAACTTATTTATTTGGATTTTTTTATATTTCAAATTATTGATACATTCAAAGAGTAATTTTAATCTCTATAATTTTTCATGGTGTGATATTTTTTGAAACATTCACCCACATGAAGACCTGGTTTACATTCACATGTTTCGCAAATATAAATCGTCTCTCTTCTTCCTCCTTTGATTTTTCTGTTAGAACACACAACCCAATCTTTGTGTTTTTTGTTAGGGTGAGGTGTGATTATATGGGGCTTTCCATCTAAACGTTGCTCTAAGTTAGTGGATAATAATCTACCCCTGGAAGTTAGTGTACTGGTCTAACCTTTTTCACGTGACTGATGTGTCTTAGAAACAAATAGCCTTTGAAGATGCCACTGGTGAAGCTTAGGTGGTGGCATCAGTTGAGACGGCATTTACATTTTACTTGTCCTTTCATGCTAATGAAAACAAGAAAAGATACTGGAAAAATAGACAAAAATCCCCCTTCCCCCCGCGGTGAAACTACGTGTTGAGTGTGGCTCGACATCCGAGTGCAAAACGTTAAACATATTTAATACATATATTTACATCCAAAACATTTGGAGTAATATCTGGCAAAGAAAGCACTTGATAACATTGTCTATTGTTACTATAATCTTTGTCCTTACAACAACTCTACTAAGTACATATTATTCCCATTTTACAGGTGAGGAAATGGATACTTAAGATTTAAGTTATCTGGTCCGAGTGACACAATTTACAATGGACACAGCCAACATTTTTAACCTCTAAACTATACTGATGAAAGAAGAGGAAAAAAAGCCATTTTGGCTGAGGGCTGAAAGGCTTTATCTGAAAATGACACTTATTGATGAAAATATCATATGTGTACTGTTCTTTCAAATACATTATTTTTTTTATTGTTGATACTATTACAGATATCCCCTAGCCCCCTCCTTTGCCCATGCCTCCCCTGGCCTTCACCACACTATTGTCTGACCATGGGCTATGTATACATGTTCTTTAGCAACTCTCTTCATCTTCTTTTATCCAGTCCCCCCAACACCTCTTCCTTCTGACCTCATAACGCATAAAAATCCTGGGAGAAAACATAGCCAATAAAATCTCAGACATCTTGCATAGCAATATTTTTATCAATACATCGCCGGGTAAGGGAAACGAAGGAAAAAAAATAAACAAATGGGTCTACACCAAACTAAAAAGCTTCTGCAAGGCAAAAGAAAGCAACAACAAAATGAAAAGGAAAACTACTGTATGGGAGAACATATTTGCCAATGCTACACCTGATAAGGGATATGTTATTTTGTTAATCCTTATGCAATTCTGAAAAGTAGGTAGAACTATGTCTCTATTTTCTTAATAATCCACAGTTCCTTATCCAGGATAGGTGCTCAAAAACTGTTTAGCTTTACTTTACTTGTTAATTTCAAGCAATCTTTGATACAATAAAATCCCTTCCAACTCTTTCAGAATTCACTGTAACTCACTCTACCTCTGAATGTAACACTGATTTATCAAACACTTGCAAATTTTGATGGGAAACAGCTTCATCTTTGTTTTAACTCTTGTTGAGAGGAAAATAATAATTCTGGGGACCTGAAGACTATGCTCAATTTGGACTATGAGAAATAAATAATTATTTCTGATTTATTTATTTCCGATGGTCTTAGGCTCTACAGCAGTGGTTCTCAACCTGTGGGTCGCAACCCACAGGTTGAGAACCGCTAGCAGGGTCGCCTAAGACCATCGGAAAACACAGATGTTTACATTACGATTAATAACAGTAGCAAAATTACAGTTATGAAGTAGCAATGAAAATAATTTTATGGTTGGGGGTCACCACAACTTGAGGAACTGTATTAAAGGGTCGCGGCATTAGAAAGGTTGAGAACCACTGTTGTAGGGCATCAACACAAAAAATATGAAAGAAGCCCGCTGGTGTGGCTCAGTGATTGAGCGTGGATCTATGAACCAGGAGGTCATGGTTCGATTCCTGATCAGGGCACAAGCCCGGGATGCGAGCTTGATCCCCAGTGTGGGGTGTGCAGGAGGCATCCGATCAATGATTCTCTCTCATCATTGATGTTTCTATCTCTCTCTCCCTTTCCTTTCCCCTCTGAAATAAAAATAAATATTTTTTCAAAAGAATATTAGAGGAATACATTGTGTAGCAAAACTCCATGTCTCACACTGAAAGGCTGGCTTGCACAAGCCACAGGAGAAGCCAGAAAATTAAAAAACTAAGATGTGGCTTCTTTCTGACCATTTGGAGAGAACAGTGGAGAAAAATTCAAGACTCATTGAGCTGAAGGGCTCCTGACCCTGTTTCATCTTCAGGGTCTTAGGTCTCCTCCAGCAAACAGACTGAGGAAGCACAGCAGAAAGAAGAACAGCAAACATCAAGGAAGATTCCAAAATCATATAGCCTGACTCTGATGGCTTAAAAATATCCTGGAAGAGTAACAGATATACTATAAATTGAGATGGCTCAGTATCAACATCATATTAACAGAGGAGCAAAAATTTCTTAACAAACAAAAAAAAAAAATATTTCTGTTTTGCAAATCAAACATTGTTCTCTAACTTGGTTTTCTTTTTCCCACCTATATACTCCTTTATGGCCAGTGGACATATACAGAAATCTGACTACAAAAACCATTTCCCTTCTGCTACAAAGAAAAGCCAAATTCTCACAGTCATCAACTTTCTATTCATGTAAACAGTCTGACTTTATTTCTGAGTTACTCTGTGGGAACAGATGGCTTCCAAATGTATGCCTTCTTACTACATACATGGAAGCAGCACTACTGCACTCTTAAGTTAAGATGCAGAAAACACAGGCATGCTTCAAGTTTGCGTCTATATTCGTAGGCCCAATTTTCCAAACAAAGGTTTACTTGGAATTCTCACATTTCTTTTTTAACTTTTGCCTTCTCTAGCCTATTTTTTTGTTGTTGTTGTTAAATACAAATTACATCACACACATAAAAAAAATATCTAAAATATAGCAACTGAAAATTCTGGTGCATAAAAACTTCCAGACAACAAAAAATTAGCAGCAATGACAGACTTCTAGACTTCTTATAAGTTATACATAAAGGCATCAGATATGTAAATGTAGTTGGGTTTTATGGTTGACATTCTTAAACCTTTTATGATAGATTATAATTTTATAATTTGAAATAAACACTGCAATTAACACCAATTTACCTTAACTCCAACAACTGACACATCATTGAAAGTGTTCATAAATGGTGATCTTGGTGGCATTACCAGATCTACTAAACCCAGGCCAGATTCCCCTGGCGTCTCTCTAAGGCTAACGCAAAAGTCTAATTTTCCAAAAAGTTAAACCAAACCTGGAAAATGGCATCACGTACAGGTTTTTGTGATGCACAGACAATATGGCCTGACAAATGAATGCATAACAACCCTGAGTAGAGTTAATAGCATTTCTGCCATTTAAATTGCCAAATCTCTAGAAAAACATACTTAATGCAGCACCTGTGGAGAGATGACTTTGGGGAACTATTAAGAGAAATTAAATGCTGCCCAGTCTAAATAAAAAGTCTTTATATCTATATCTACATCTATATCTATATATCTGTATATGTATCTATATCAACAGATATAGATTAGATAGATATACAGACACATAAAAAGGGGAAAAATAGAAAGTACACACAAAATAGGGAAACAATTTATGTTTAAATAAGCAATGATGGAGTTGAATAACAGAATAGAGTAAGTCTGTACACACCGCATGGACAGCAAGAGCAAAAATAAATTGACTTCTGAACTGATCAACATCAACATGGATTCCAAAAGGTATCTATCTACCCTTTAAACGCTTACACTGAAGAATTGCTAAATCACAGCAGGAAAAATTTAAGTTAGCAACAAAACTAAAAAAAAAAAAAAAAATTAGTCAATTACTTAGATAAAGTTTGAAATAGTGGGGTATGCCAAAAATCAAATAAGATGTTGCAGTGACTGACAGACTATTCAGTGGAATCATTTCAATGATGAAGGTCAAACCTTGAATTTCCTTTACAAACTGGCACAGAACAAAACTTTACACTCTATGGCCTATAATTTTATATTACATTCTGGAAACATGAGTAGTGTGCTCCTGCCTTTTCAAAAAAGAGCAGTCTATCATGCAAACAATGATACGAGCAGTCTGTCTGCGGAGACGGTTTTCACCATACACAGACTAGTGAACAGCACACCTGAACAGGATTCCCAGCCACCATAGAGTATATACTGTCTAAGCTGTTCTAAAAGGTTTTACTTTAGAAGTCTTTACACCTTAACAGGAAGGAAATTAAACCTGTCCGAAGAAAAAGATAATATTAGGGTGAAAAAGGATGTGACCCATCACTTGTTAATGGAGAAGTATTTTGAATACATGTAATGAAAATAGGCATTAATATGGTAGTGACTACAATAAATGATAGTTACAGCAGTAACTAATAAATTTAATAGCAGAAAACAATTTGAAACTAGGTATAACTTTTTAAGTATGTGATTTCAAAAGTGTCATTCCATTTGTAAAGAAAAATATTTATGGCCAAGATTATGGAACAGAACATGTTTTTCAAAACAGAGAGATTTCTCTTTATCAAGTCCTGTGTGAATTCCAATGACTACAAGAGTCCTAATATCCCAAGGACTCCATTGCTATAGAATGGTACTGGGGTGGGGAAGTCAGCCTTCAGTAGATAAGCCTGCCTAATACCTCACAGAAGATTCTCTGAATGTGTACAGACGTTTGAGAGAGCTAGCTCAGACTAGGGCGTTAGTCCCACAGGCTGACAAATCCCAGGCCTGTGGGCCATGTCCAAACAAAGGGTGTAGAGCCCTATGCTCTGTTACCCATTATACATATGGGAGGATATGACCATAGGCATAAATGCTCTCTCTTACTAATTTATTTACCAACCTCAGTCTCTGTCAGGTTCTCACATCTTTCCAACCACAGAATCTTCATAGGCACTTCTATCCAAACTCTCTTCATCCTACAAAACCTAACCCAAATCCCACCTGCGCTATGATGAAAGTCTTTCCTAGCCAGCTTAACTGCAATGGCCTTTTCCTCTGAATTTTGCAGTCTATCTGTGGTATTTGGCATCTCACCTTGATCTGTCTGGAGGCTCCCATGGCTTTCTAGAACTGTTTGCTTCTCCTGTATTCCTGTATTGTCTTACACTCTTCATCAACTACCATCCTCTGCACTTGCATATGCAGGACCTCAATGAATATTTTTATGCTTCAATTCTATAGTCCTGCCTTCCTAAGCTCTTCATTTCCCATATAGTCTTTTCTGCTTCCAGCCCTCTCACAAAGATATTGTCAATGATATACTCCACCCTCTCCCTAATGAGACCAATTTTCAACAATTGTTCTGCACATCAAATCCTAGGACTTTCTTTTATTTTCTAGAACCTTCTGCAATCAACCTGAGACAGACACTTTCTTTTTTTACTCATTCAGTTCAATATGCTTTATTTTAATCATGCAAACACCCTTTTGGACTTCTCCATCCCAAAATGACACTACTTGATAAATCTAGGAGAAAAAAAAAAAAAAACACATTTTCTTTCCTTATGCACATTCTAGAGGCCCAGTGCACGAAATTCATGCACAGGTAGGGTCCCTAGCGGCTGCTGGCAGCTGGCTGCTGGCCAGGCCTGCCTTCATTCTGGGCCGCCCCCTAGAGGTCAGTGCACGTCATAGCAAGCAGTCAAACTCCCAGTTGGTCGAACTCCTGTTTGGTCGAACTCCTGAGGGGACACTTTGCATATTTGGCTTTTATATATATAGATTGGTGTAATACTTTTCAACAGGCTCAATATTATGCCTCTTTATGTTTATCACTAGCCATCGTTTGTGCTGTTGTTGTTACAAGCCATTCAAGTCCCCTTTAATACAATGCAGCATGTATATTTCTAAAAACAAAGACATTATATCTATACTATAACTCTTCCTACTCATCCTGCAAAATAAATTTGTTCATTATCTCCCCAACCCTCTCCAAGTAGAATGAAAACTGTAGGAATGGGCACGGGGATTCTCTATTGGTCACTGCTGTATACCTGGTGCCTAGAACAGTGCCTGGCACTCAGTGGTGCTTGGTGGGTATTTATGGAATGAATGTTATTTTACTGAATTCCCAGATTCTGCTCCTTTCCACCTTTTCCCTGCTTAACAGGAATATAGTAAAAAATGTAAATACTAAAGTGAAATTGTCAAAGTCCAATCACCGGTTCACCATCTAAGTCGGGGGATGATCTTGAGCATATTACCTGACTTCTCCTAATCAACATCTCCCCTGCTGTAAACGATGCTGTGAACAGGCTTCTAGAGAGGACTGAGAGGAATACTGCAGAGAGCACAGTGCACACACCAAGTGCTGACCGCGGCTCTTTGTTCACACTTCTCCCACTCAGCCAGTGTCACCTGCGTCACCAAACCCGAGTGGATCAGCCTTTCTTCCTCCCTCCCACCTGCAAAAAGACCAGACCCTGACAACAACACTACTTTAAATCAAAACGAGTAACTCCACAGGCTCACAGTGAGAGTCTGAGATTTTTCCCTATGAAAAATGTGTTTGCATTTGAGTGACTGACTTTAGACATCTACTGAGTGGCCCAGGGCCTCTATGTTGCTGTGTTGACATCTTCTGTTCAGATAAGCTGCATGGTCCAAGAGTGCAGAGAACTGCACTCTGCATAGGTGGCTGCCAGAAGAGGTACTTTTACAAGGTAGAAACCAAATGGCCTGCATTGTACAACTGAACAGTGAGGAAAATATGTCTATGCCACTCCTATCTTATAAAATTTTTCAAAAAGTACACTTTAATCTTAGGTCTTTAAGGACCTTCATGTGCCATTCTGATTTTAAGAGATATTCTGTAAACTAAATATTAATCTAGGAGGAACCACTATCTTTATTGTATATGCTACTACTCATACTATCCATTCACACAGTGCAAACTGAAGGTAATTTTAACTCTTGCTTTATTTTGATTTTTGTTCTTCCAAATAAGGAAAAGTGCTCAGTAAATGTCTTTAGAACAAAGGACAGAATACATTTGGTTTTCAGACTCATCAAGAAAAGAAAGAGAGGTCTCAAATAAATAAATCAGAAATTAAAGGGGATAAATAATTGACACCACAGAAATACAAAGGATTATAAGAAAAAATACAAATAAGTATTTATCAATAAATTGGACAATCTGGAAGAAATGGGTAAATTCCTCAAAACATACAATCTTCCAAGACTGAATCAAGAAGAAACGGAAAATCTGAACAGACTGATGACTACCAAGGAAATCAAATCAGTAATCAAAAAACTCCCAACAAACAAAAGTCCTGGACCAGAACTTTCACAGGTGAAATTTACCAAACCTCAAAGATGAGTTAACATCTGTCCTTCTCAAACTACTCAAAAACAATCCAAGTGAAGGGAAGGCTCCCAAGATCATTTTATGAGGTCACCATTACCCTGATTCCAAAATCAGACAAAAATCCTATATAATAAAAGCCTAATATCCTAAGTGTCCGATCATCTGGTTGGCTGTTCAACCAATCAAAGTGTATATGCTAATGATATGCTAAGGCCGCTCAACTGCTCACTATGACGTGCACTGACCACCAGGGGGCAAACACTCCGACCGGTAGGTTAGCTTGTTGCTGGAGTCTGGCCGATCAGGGCTGAGCGAGATGGCCTGGACCCGCCCTGGAGCCCTCCCACGGTCCCTCCCCGTCCCTGATCATGCACCGGTGGGGTCCCTCGGCCTGGCCTGTGCCCTCTCGCAACTTGAGACCCCCTCAGGGGATGTCAGAGAGCTGTTTCGGCCCAATCCCACAGGCCAGGCCGAGGGACCCCACTGGTGCATTGCATTCATGTACCAGGCTTCTAGTATTACAAAAAAAGAAAATTATAGGCCAATATCCCTGGTGAACATAGATGTAAAAATCCTCAACAAAATTTTAGCAAACCAAATTCAGCAATATATTTAAAAGACCATACATCATGATTATGTGAGATTTATTCATGGGATGCAAGTTTGGTTCAATATCTACAAATCAATTAATGTGATACTCCCCCTAAACAAAATGAAAGATAAAAAGCACATGATTATATCAATAGAAGCAGAAAAAGCATTTGACAAAATCTAGTATTCATTTATGATAAAGACTCTCAGCCAAGTGGGAACAGAGGAAACCTACCTCAACATAAAAAAGGCCATATATAACAAACCCACAGTTAACATCATACTCAACAGGAAAAGCTAAAAGCTTTTACCTTAAGATCAGGAACAAGAAAAGGATGTCCACTTTCACCATTTTTATTCAACATAGTATTGGAAGTCCTAGTCACAGCAATCAGACAAGAAAATAAATAAATAAAAGGCATCCCATAATACCCAAAATACTAATTTTAAAAGAAATATGCACCCTATGTTCATTGCAGCATTATTTACATTAGCAAACCAAAGTGCTCATAGGGTGCAACGGATGATTAGATAAAGAAGATATGGTACATATATACAAATGAATTTTACTCAGCCATAAAAAAGAATAAAATCTGACCATTTGTGAGATTGACCTAGAGGATATAATGCTAAGTGAAATAAGTCAGACAGAGAAATACATGTGATTTCACTTATATATGGAATCTAAAGAATATAATACACAAAACAAAAACAGCCTCAGATACTGAGAACAAACTGATGATTGCCAGATGGGAGGGGGTCGGAGTTAAGGTGAAAAGGGTGAAGGGATTAAGAAGTACAAATTGGTAATTACAAAATAGTCACAGAGATGTAAAGTACTGCATAGGAAATACAGCCAAGAACATTGTAATAACTGTGTATGGTGCCAGGTGGGTACTAGACTTACCAGGGAGATGACCGTGTAAATTATATAAATGTCTAACCACTATGCTGTACACCTGAAACTAATATAAAATAATACCAAGTGTTGCCCTAGCTGGTTTGGCTCAGTGGATAGAGCATCGGACTGCGGACTGAAGGGTCCCAGGTTTGATTCTGGTCAAGGGTCCATGCCTGGGTTGCAGGCTCAATCCCCAGTAGGGGGTGTGCAGGAGGCAGCCAATCAATGATTCTCTCTCATCATTGATGTTTCCATCTCTCCCTCTCCCTTCCTCTCTGAAATCAATAAAAATATATTTAAAAATAATAATAATAATACTGAGTGCCAACTCTGAGAAATAAAAAGTAATATATATATATGTGTGTATATATATATATGTATATATATGGCATATGCATATACATACACACACACACACACACACACACACACACATATATATATACTAGTACACATTTGGTTTACACCCAGCTTTAGACCCGAGGCAAAGATATTTTGCAGAAGCAAATCTTTAACATGTTCAGATATTCACATGTAAAATAGCTGACTACCCTGAATATTCTTAATCTGTATTGGATTGTGGTAAGTTTCTACAAACTTAGGTGACAGTCCCCTACCGTTATTAATATTGCATTTTTTATGGGAGTTACCATTAAGCCTCTTAGTTTAACTCATAAGAATTTTCTGAGCATTGAAACACAAGCAAATGAGGTTCACAATTAAAAACTTGTAAAACTCACAACCTAAACTCACCACAAGCAAGCAAAAAAGGAATATAGGAATATTTGTAAGCATTTACCACACAGAGCAAGTTCTTAACATAAAGATGTTGTCCCTGCTTTTAAAAGCATAGGTTTTCTCAAAGAAATGCCAACACAGCAGTTTAGCCTACTTTGGAAATAAAGGGCAGCATAACTGAAGTAGGGGAACAACTTTCCAACCCCCTACTGAAGGTACAAGCACATGCTTATTGTTACTGGTCATGCCAGCTCCATTTTCTGCAGTCATATCTAACCCTTCCATAGTTCATGTACATTCTATGGCAAAAAGTAGAACTTTACAGATTTTTTTTTTAAGTTAATGATTCAGGCAATTCTTGGAATAACTTCCACTTGAGAAAAAGTAACTAAGAGATCCTATCAAGAGACTCCCCAGCTGTTGACAGCTCAACTCTGGAAATTCCCTTTTTTTTGCCTATTCCTGACTGTCCCTAAATCCAAATGACAAAGTTTAATGACCCTGAAGAGCCCTGTGTGCCTCCACTGAACTCAGAACTCGGTCTAAATATTCACTGGGACTCTCCATAGACGTTTATTGAATTAAAGGGAGAAAAAAAAGGCGCTGGAAACCTAGCTCCAAAAGCCAAGTGCTGGTTCGCCTGAAGGAGCCGCTTTCCCCACCAGAGGAAACGGGGAGATCTGGAGCTGAGAGTCCATCCGGAATGCAGGGGGTCTGACCCTGGGCTCCGGGGGTGATGACAGCCAGAAGGTCTGGGCAGCGGTTCCAAAACGGGCACTGGGAAACGGTGGGCTGGGCGCTGGCCAGGATGGAGACCCTCCCCCCGGGAGCTGAACCGGATGGTAGGAAACCAAGTCCGTTCTGCAGGGATCCCCAGGCCCCCGTCGCGTTCCACCGCCCCAGTCCTGCCTCTAGACCCCACTCCCGGAGCTCCGACTACCAAAGAGAAAGCCCAGGTCTCAGAAATGTGTCAACACATGACAGAACTTGAAAAGGCTGGCTGCTCGTTGGCGCGAGTTATAACTTGTCCGGCTCCCACAGGAAAGCAGGCTCACTTTAATTACGTTTCTTTTAATACGCTGTGCAGTCCCCTCCAGGCCCCCGCAGAGACCGGGTTACAGAAAACCAGGTAGCTCCGGCGGTAGGAACCCAGCCGTGTGCGCGGTGAGCTAAAGGCAAGCAATCGGAGCCGACCTCCTGCGCCGCGACTGCGGATTCGGGTTCACGGCCATCGCAGCGGCTCTCTCCGCGCGCGCGCAGGAAGAGGAAGCCCCGGCACCTCCACCCCGCGGACACCCACTTGCCCTGTCGCTGGTGTCGCCGAGAGGGCCTCGCGGCACCGGCCGCTGTCCTCGGGTCGGCCGAGGGCGCGCCACCTTTGTCCGGGTTCCCCCACCGGGATGGGCCGGGAGGGCGGGCCGGGGTCGGCGGCGCAGACGCGGCGCTCGGGGTCCCGGTCCCAGCGCCGAGCCCGGGAAGCCTGCGCGGCCGCCGGACCCCCCTCCGCTTCCATGGCGCGCCCGCCGTGCGCCCCCAAGTCCCGGCCTGGCGACCACCGCCCCGGCGCGGCCGCCACGGGTGGGGAAGCCGGAGACCAAACCGCCAGCCAGCTCTCCCCGGGCTGCCCTGCCCGCCGCCGGGCAAGGCGGGGTCACCGTGCCCTCGGCCGGGCCCGCCTCGACCGCGTCCACGCGGCCCCTCACTCGGGAGAGCGCCGGCCCACGGACCCCAGGAAGCGACCTCTCCCGGGCCGCTGTGCGGGGGGGGCAGGACAGCCAGGCAGCTCGCACACCCGCCGACGGCCCCGGCCCGCTCTCACCTGCCTGCACCGTGTCCGAGAGGTCGTGCCCGGGGGCCGCGGTCCTGGGAAATTCCTTCAGTTTCCTAGCGCTGAGGTTCAACCCCCCCGAGGTGGCGGCTTCCTCCAGGGCGCGTTCCAGCCCCCGGTTCAAGGGCAGGTTGAAGCCCCCGCCGCCGCCGCCGCCGCCGCCTCCCGCAGCCCCGCCGTTGGCCCCGGCTCCTCCGAGGTGCTGGTGCTGGTGGTGGGGATGGTGGGGGTGATGATGTGGGTGCAGCGTAGGCACCGAGAGGGCAGGGGCGAAAGATTGGGGTTCGCTTCCCGGCGTCGCCATCTTCTCCGGGCCCCCACCCCCACCCGCTCTGCCGCTGCAGCGGGGGGGCGTCACAGCCTCACCCCGGGGAGGGGGGACGGCACCGGGGCCGAGCTCCGCAGTGCGCCGCCGAGAGGTGCTGGGAGAGGGGAGGGGGAGTGGCAGGCGCAGGACGAGGGGCAGCCGGAGCGGCGGCGGCGGCAGCTCGGCCCCGGAGGTTTCCTGTCCCGGGGAAGCTCCGGGCGGCGGCGGCGGCGGCGGCGGGGCGGGCAGCGCGCATGTGTCTCCGCCCTCCGCGGCCGCCTCCCGCCTCCGCCCGCCGCGCTCCCCGCCTCTTTCCTCCGAGCTGTCAGCTCAGCCCCAGACTTCCTACCCGCGGTCCCGGCTCGCCCTGGCTGCTGGGCTGCTCTCGGCCCCGCAATCCCGGTCCCGGGGGGAGTGTGAGCGCCGGCGCGAGGGGTCATTGTCATTGAGACGCCCAACTCCTCTGCCTTTCTCTTTGCTGCCCCGGTGGGAGTGTCGGGGGAGGGGACCAGAGATTTCAGAGGTCTGAGAAGACGGGGACCTGGTAGTGAATGTGGATTGAAATACAGTGAGGTCACGGGGAGGTGGGAGGTTATCTGGGTTCTGTGAATTATTCTGGCGCTTTGACCCAGAGTTCACCCGGAGACCTTTTTCCACTGCGCTGTTAAGCCAACAGGCCACCCCTGGCATTGGAGTTCCTACAGGGAGCCAGGCTCTGGTCTAGGGAGTCTACATTATCTCATTAATCCAGGAGCCCCAGGAGCAGAAGAAAAATGTTTTTTCTCCAATCTACAGAGGAAATTAAGAAATTTGTATAAGGTAACCCAGACACCTAGAAGTGGACCTGAATTCCAGCTTGCAGCCTGAGGGTGTGATTGCCCTCCTGCCTGTATACTCCCAGGCCCTATCAGGGGTAGGGAACCTTTTTTGTGCCAAGGGCCATTGGATATTTATAACACGACTCGGGGCCGTACAAAATTATCAGCTTAAAAATTAGCCTGCTATATTTGGTCAAACATTTAATGAACTTATCCCGAATGTCTTGGCAGGGCCAGACGGAATGATTTCGCTGACCTCCCCTCCCCTCTACCCCTCCCTCCAGACATTCCCCATCCCTGCAGGAAGGACAGGTTTCCTGAGGGATGATAGAAAACTGCAGACCCAGGAAGGAAGGACTTTCAAAACGAGGGTAGTTTTTATGGTGGACAGAATACATTGTCACGTGAGGGAGAACAGCTACCGATGGCTGACTGAGCCCCAGAGTTGGAAGGTGCAGGGCCAGGTTAGAGAGCCAGTGATCCCAGCAAGCCAGTAACTCAGTTACAGGCTGAGTCCGTGCACAGATACATTAGTGTCTCCTGCATCTCCTTTTCCTCCACCACTGGAGCACGGACACTGACATGTCTGCTTGCAAACCAATTCACGTTCACTCACACCAAGGCTGGCACACAGACCGGCTAGAAGAGTGATCAAGTTTCAGCTCCAACTCTCTAGGACAGTGATTTTTATTTTTATTCATTTATTTTTGCCTTGTAATCATTTATTCGTTTATTATTAATACTAGAGGCCCAGTGCATGATTCAATCATGCACGTGTAGGCTGTCTGTCCTCTGGTCGGGACCCGGTGTGGCGGGCAGCTCCGAAGTCCCTGGGCCCCTAGGGCGAGGCGGGGCGGGGGCGTGGTCCTCCTGCAGCCGGAGCCCAGGCCGGGGTCTTGCTGGGGCCGCCGTTGCCTCCTCTGCGGACACCGGGACAGGGCCGCGCGCAACTGCTGCCAGACTCCTCCCCCAGGAGCCGCGCCGCCCACCCACCCACGCCGCCTCCAAACCTCCAAAACGCGGGCTCGCTGCCCCAGAGGCCTGTCTGTGCCGCAGCACAGCCATGGCGCAGACGCTGAGCTCGCTTCGCTGCTGGCAACACGAGCTCAGTGTCCTGCCGGCCCAATCACCACCCCAGCCACCCCAAGTCCCGCCCCCTGTGTCTCCCACTGGCCCAATCGTGGGCGTAGCGGAGTGATGGTAATTTGCATATTATCATTTTATTAGGTATGATTACTTTCTTTATTGTTTAAAGTATTACATATAGTATTACTTTTGTATGTCTCCTTTTTCCCCCATTGACCTCTCCCCAGCCACCCCCATCCCCCTAGTGTCTGGTTCCATTGGTTGGTTATGCTTATATGCATGCATACAAGTCCTTTGGTTGATCTCTTACCACCACCACCACCACCCCACCCAACCCCACCTTCCCTCTGAAGTTTGACAGTCTGTTCAATGCTTCTCTGTCTCGATCTATTTTTGTTCACAAGTTTATGTTGTTCATTATATTCCACAAATGAGTGAGATCATGTCATATTTATCTTTCTCTGACTGGCTTATTTCACTTAGCATAATGCTCTCTAGGTCCATCCATGCTGTTGCAAGTGATAAGGTTTCTTTCTTTTTTATAGCAGCGTAGTATTCCATTGTGTAGATGTACCACAGGTTTTTAATCCACTCATCTGCTGATGGGCACTTCGGCTGTCTCCAAATCTTAGCTATTGTAAACTGTGCTGCTATGAACATAGGGGTGCATATATACTTTCTGATTGGAGTTTCTGATTTCTTGGGATATATTCCTAGAAGTGGGATTACTGGGTCAAATGGGAGTTCCATTTTTAACTTTTTGAGGATACTCCATACTGTTCTCCACAGTGGCTGCACCAGTCTGCATTCCCACCAGCAGTGCACGAGGGTTCCTTTTTCTCCACATCCTCACCAGCACTTGTTGTTTGTCAATTTGTTGATGATAGCCATTCTGACAGGTGTGAGGTGGTATCTCATTGTCATTTTGATTTGCATCTCTGGCATGATTAGTGACTTTGAGCATGTTTTCATATGTCTCTTGGCCTTCTGTATGTCCACTTTCGAAAAGTGTCTATTTAAGTCCTTTGCCCGTTTTGATTGGATTATTTATCTTCCTTTTGTTAGGATGTATGAGTTTCCTACCAATTTTGGAGAGTAGGCCTCTAGGGCAGTGATTTTTAACTGTTGTGCCCTAAGAAGTTTTAAAACGTGCAATACCTGACTAGTCAGAGGCACTGACCTCTTTGCCCTTAGATTATCAATAAAATTTTAAAAATGACAACAGCCAGCATCACAATAGCTGTCCGTTATGAATGAATCAAAATTATACCTATTTTTTTATCAGATTGGCAAAAAATATATTTTTTGGTGTGCCACAGAATTTTAGTAATTAGTTTGTGTGCCGTGAGATGAAAACGGTTGAAAAGTCACTGCTCTGGGGCCTTTACCTGTGCTCTATGCCCAAGGCTTGACTCTCACTGTAAATTACTTGGCTAGTGGAAGTGAAGATGTGGGTCACGTAGAAAATGATACAACCCAGGGAGTAGGGGAGCCTGTCTTTTAAGTGGTAATGCAGAAAGGTGATGGTCCAAGCAAAAGTCTGGAACTTGTGACTTCATGGACTCTGCACTAAGGGATGGCATGATCTTTGTCACTTGCATTGACTGTGTGCAGAGTTGCACTTGTTCCTGCGGGATTCTAGGCTGAGTGAAACAGTCTAATCTCGGAGGAGACAAGCGCCACCTGCTGGTAACCTCTTCCCGAACCTCCTCTCTCACCAATCCCTTTTTTTCACTCAGCCTCTCAGTCTTTTAACAAAAACCAGGCTTAATGGTAATGATGATAATAACAAATGAAAGTTTACTTACATAACTTATAAAAAATAAGCTACCTTCCCCTTTCTTCACTGTTTTTTTTTTTCCCAAAAGGGAAGTGAGGAACAAAGAGAGACAGAAAAAATTTTCAAATGAAAACCTTCAGCTAAAACCAGGTGGTAGTTTTGTGAGCTGTTTGTAAGGTGTAGCTGAATACGTCTGTCAGACTGCAATTGTAGTTCAGACCACAAATTGTGGTGATGCATTATATAGGACATAATCTTTTTTTTAAAAAAAGACCACCAATTCTTTTTCAGAGGAAATGATGGAAGGTGAGGACCTGCTTTTTAACAAACGATCAGTTAAATATATTAGGTTGACCTAATCAATATAGCTTGCTTTACCTTCTACAGATTACTAAAGAGTAAACTCCTTGAGGGAGGGACCTGTTCATCTTTGCAACTGCCTCCCCACATTTCAAACTCTAGAGAAGTACTTTGTACACAATGAATATTAGTAATTGAGCATTGTACAATAGACCAGGTATTCTATAGGCTGTCATTTGTTGCTATAACTTTCAAATGAGGTCCCTGAATAAAGGAGTTTTTCCTTAAAATGAAGGAGAATATTTGACCCTTGAAACTGATCTCAGTTATTTCTAAATATTCAAGAAACTAAACAAGCCATTTTTGTTGTTGTCTTGCTTCTTCCCTTTAGTTTTTTCAATAAGGTGGACATCTCTGTTTTTTTTAATACCCTTTTTACTTCTTCTGAATACAGTACCCTCTTCTTGTTCCACCCTCCCTACTCTATACAGATAGTCATCTGGGAGAAGTCATGTTACATTGACCAAACTGGCTGTCTTGGTTGGTCCAGAAGTGGACTTCTAACAGATCACCCAGAGGATCCTGATGGTGCTCAGACCCTAGATTCTGACCGTTCCTGACTCATTTCTTTGGTTGTTATGAGATATCCAGTATATTTATAATACATTCTGATGTTTGCTTAAGTCAATTTTATTTCTTTTTCTGTCAATGCAACCAAGAGTTCTAAATAACATATTCAATTTACCATATTTTGACCTTTATTCCCCCTTGTTTTCCTATATAGCCTCATTTTTGGATGTCCAAAAAAATCTTTTTTTTTTTTTTCAGTTTTCTCACATTTATTTATTTATTTTTAAATCTTTATTGTTGAAAGTATGAAAGTATTACATATGTCCCTCTTTTTTTCCCCATTGACCCCTTCTAGCTCGCCCCCACCCACTCCCACTCCAGGCCTTCACCATACCACTGTCTGTGTCCATGGGTTATGCATATATATGCATACAAGTTCTTTGGTTGATCTCTTCCCACCCACCCACCCACCCACTCCCACCTTCCCTCTGAGATTTGACAGTCTGTCCCATGCTTCTGTGTCTCTGAATCTATTTTCTTCATCAGTTTATTTTCATGAGATTTCACATATGAGTGAGATCATGTTATACTTCTCTTTCTCTGACTGGTTTATTTTGCTTAGCATAACACTCTCTAGGTCCCTCCATGCTGTCTCAAAAGGTAAGAGATCCTTATTTCTTTACTGCTGCATGGTATTCCATGGTATAAATGTACCACAGCTTTTTTATCCACTCATCTATTGATGGGCACTTGGGCTATTTCCAGATCTTAGCTATTATAAGTAGCATTGCTATGGACATAGGGGTGCATATGTTCTTTCTGTTTGGTGTTTCAGGTTTCTTAGGCTATATTCCTAGAAGTGGGATCACTGTGTCAAATGGCAGTTCCATTTTTAATTTTTTGAGGAAACTCCACATTGATTTTCATAGTGGCTGTACCAGTCTGCATTTCCACCAGCAGTTTATTAGGGTTCCTTTTTCTCCACATCCTCGCCAGAACTTACTTGTTGATTTATTGATGGCAGCCATTCTGACAGGTGTGATGTGATACTTCATTGTCATTTTAATTTGCATCTCTCAGATGATTAGTGACTTTCAGCATTTTTCTATATGTCTCAAAAAAATAATATTTTACAAACTATTTGGGTGTTGGCAACAGATTATTTTTCATGCTTTATCTTTATACCTTTTTATCATTTCACAAAGTTAATGGAATTCAAATTGTGAGGAAAATAGAAATATTCTCAGCTTAAAATGTTGACTATTAGGAGAAAAGTGATCAATTTCATCAACAAATAAAAACATTTTAGAAAGATTTTTTCCAAAAAAAATTATTATGCTTAGCCTAGCTGATGTGGTCAATGGACTGAGCATCACCCCATGGACCAGAAAGGTCCCGGGTTTGACTCCCAGTCAGGGCACATGCCCAGTTTGTAGGCTTGATCCCCATTAGGAGGCAGGCAGGAGGCAGCCGATGGACGTGTCTCTGTCATCAATGTTTCTGTCTCTCTCTCCCTCTCCCTTCCTCTCTAAAATCAATAAAAATATAAAAAAATAAAATAAAAAATTTTTATTATCAGAAAAGATAATAAGAGTCTACATTTAAGACCCAACTCTTGTATTGTTTCCTAAACAATGGAGCTGTGGGCAAGCTTACAAGAACCTAATTTATTAAGAATGGTAGCCGAAACCGGTTTGGCTCAGTGGATAGAGCGTCGGCCTATGGACTCAAGGGTCCCAGGTTCGATTCCGGCCAAGGACACATGCCTGGGTTGCGGGCTCAATCCCCAGTAGGGGGTGTGCAGGAGGCAGCCAATCAATGATTCTCTCTCATCATTGATGTTTCTATCTCTCTCTCCTCCCTTCCTCTCTGAAATCAATAAAGAAATATACTTTAAAAAAAAAAAAGAAAAGAATGGTAGACAGACTTGGGCACAGTTATTTAGCCCATATCACCGTCTCAGAAAATCTCTGAGAATTCACTGACCAACCAGAACTCAAAGCATTTGCTGAGAGTGGCCATGATCAGCTATGTGTGTCCTTCATGATCCTGACTGCCCCTCTTACCCCCACCACCGCCACAGCTAATTGGACAAGAGGAGCTGACACAGGTCCAGTTATCCCAAGGCAGATGAGTTCACCCATCCTGAAAATGTAAGCAAAAATAAACTGAGACCATAGTCAAATAACAACAGGCATTTGACCTCAAATGCAAGCAGAATTCAAGGCTTATTCACATTTCACCCTGACATTCTCCAACTTCTCCACTTTAGTTTTCCCCTTTCCTAAAAAGGGAGCAAGAATATTCCCTCCACATGCTTTCGGTACTGTATCTGTAAATATAAGTAAATACTTATCTGTAAATGATCAGGGTATGTAATATTCATTAACTTTTAAGTACATCAAGGGCAGAGCGCAGGCCTTATTTTTTTAACCCACTGCCTAGAACAGTGGTTCTCAATCTTTCTAATGCCACGACCCTTTAATACACTTCCTCATGTTGTGGTGACCCCCAACCATAAAATTATTTTCGTTGCTACTTCATAACTGTAATTTTGCTACTGTTATGAATTGTAATGTAAATATCTGTGTTTTCCGATGGTCTTAGGCAACCCTGCTAGCGGTTCTCAACCTGTGGGTCACGACCCACAGGTTGAGAACTGCTGCTGTAGAGCCTAAACCACCACCCCCCCCTCCGCCCCCGGTCAATCGTGTCCCGCTTTACCAATGTTAAAATCTGGTAACCTTATGCTAGAGCCAAGTGCTAACATGCCTTGGATGGAAAGTCACCCGTAAAGATGGCAATGTCAGTGGAACCACGCTGCTTGAATTGCATCCTACCACCAACTCGTCCAACTCACAAGCCCCTGTGTCTGCCCCTTCAGGATGTCTACAAAATTGGTGATGTTGATACTGTCCCTGTGGGCCGAGGGGAGACTGGTGTTCTCAAACCTGGCATGGTGGTCACCTTTCTCTAGTAAACATTACAACTGAAGTAAATTCTGTTGAGCTGCACCATGAAGGTGTGCGTGAAGCTCTTCCTGGGGACAATGTGGGCTTCAATGTCAATAACGTGTCTATCAAAGATGTTTGTCGTGGCAGTGTAGCTGGTGACAGCAAAAATGACCCACCAATGGAAGCAGCTGGCTTCACAGCTCAGGTGATTATCCTAAACTGTAAGCCCTAAAGCATCCAGGCCAAATCAGTGCTGGATGTGCACCTGTGCTGGACTGTCACATGGCTCATACTGGCTGCAAATTTTCTGAGCTGAAAAGATTGATTGTCGTTCTGGGAAAAAGCTGGAAGATGGCCCTAAGTGTTTGAAATCTGGTGATGCTGCCATCATCAATATGGTTCCTGGCCAGGCCATGTGTACTGAGAGCTCTCTGACTGCCCTCCTCTGGGCTGTTTTGCTGTTCGTGACACGAAACAGACAGCTGCTGTGGGTGTCATCAAAGCAGTGGACAAGAAGGCAGCTGGAGCTGGCAAAGTCACCAAGTCTGCCCAGAAAGCTCAGAAGCTAAATGAATATTATCCCCTGTACCTGCCACACCAGACTTAGTCAGTGGTGGATGAATGGTCTCAGAACTGTTTGTCTCAATTGGCCATTTAAGTTTAATAGTAAAAGACTGGTTAAGGATTATAATGCATTGTAAAACCTTCAGAAGGAAAGGAGAATGTTTTGTGGACCATTTGTTTTTTGGGTGTGTTATTACTTTTTAAAATCAATACTTTTTAATAGAAATGATTTGACCAAAAATCTGCCACAAAATTCTGAGATCCAGTCAAACAAAGTTTAATGAGAAGAAAAAAGATGATATGCTGAAGGGTTAAGAATCTAAATGTATACTATCTGCTGAGAGCAGAACTGGAAGTAGGATATGGGGAGATTATGAACATTTTTAAATTTAAAAAACAACAACTCCATTATAATTAGAAATATTCCATCTTTGACTTTCAGCCCTAACTAGCAAATTACCCTATCACTGAATTCTAGATTCTGCCTACAACTGATGTTTTTCCTCTTGGGTATGTTTATTTGTTTATAGTCCAATGGATTTGCAAAATCCCAAATGTCTAAAAACATATAGCTTGGTGTTTAAGATTTTAAAAAGTAATAAACTTGCTTCTAATAAAAGACCAGTCCTCTCCTAATATCTCTTTGTAGACAGGGCCACATCTCGGAGTTTATTCATAGTCGGCCATGACCTCAGCTAGGGAGGCCTCAGGAATCTTGTCCCACTTCCTCATTCTTCAGGTTGGGAAACTGAAATAAATGCGTGAAGGTGAATTACCCAATGTTAATCAGCTGGCCAGTGAAGAATGAGGACTAGAACTCAGGTCTCCATTTCCTATCTATTGTGTTCTCCTTATGCCTCATGAGAACAGAAATCACTGACTATGCCACTACCTGCCATGTTTGGACATCTATTCTTGTCCTCCCATCAGTGTAATTCATTTGCTCTCTGCCTGGGTCTGACTTTATTCAAGGGAGATCATCTAGGATGCTCACTTACAGGGATAGTGTTGGGTAAGGACTGTCATGGGAGCTGGTCCAAGGTACCTGAGATGGCCTAGCCACTTGTCTCTGGAACAGGACAGACAGGGTGCCCTGTGCCAGTGGAGTGGTGATGTAAGTATGCAAAGACCAGGCAAAATCCAAGGCTGTGATTATTCAGTATCTGTTCTGCTATGATTAGAAAGGTTGGGCTTCCTTGGCCTCCATACCAGTGGCTACAAAATATTCTGGGGGTTGCATCTCCTTTCAGGTTCTTTGGCAAGAGATACACTCTCTTCCCAGAAAAAAAAAAAAAAAAAGAACATTACTAGTAAATCCTACACACACTAACTTGTATATAATTTCACAGGCATTAGAGATGCGCTGAACCTTCAAGGGCTGGTCAAGCATCATCCAATCAATTCTGACTCTGAACAAACCTTCCTATTGGAAAAAAAAAAAACACCTCAGGAGAAGTAATTTTTTCCATGAGACTATCTCAGAAACATTGTTTTATATACAGCAAGTTTTCCTTTTTCCCAAACCCCTGATATTTTCCTTGGGCACAGAGGGAATTGTGTAGCATTGGAACTGTCTTCCAGCATATAAGGAGAGTTGAAGGGTAGCTGAGGTCATGCTGATGGTGAAGATTTCTCTATGCTGACCTTGGGCCCTGTATTTAACACTAAATTCCTCTCCAGGCTTCCATAGCCACCCACCAGCTTTGATCCACCTCCAGCCTGTCCCAATCTCCTCCCACAGGCCAGGTTAGATTATTCATGTGTGTTCATGCCCTTTCCAGCATTTCTGCCATCTGACTAATGATGGGGCACCATATTTTAGCAGCAGGATATGGGCACCCACTTATGGGTTGGTGCAATAACTGCCCTCATGAAAACCAGGGCTTACCAGAGTGTGGCTCACTCCACACTGACACAAGGCATCTCTTTTGCATAAGTCTACGATTAGAACACAAATGACTGGGGTTCCTCCCACTGTGGGCTGAGTTTGTGGTAAGTGGCATACATATGTGTTTGAGTTACCTTTAAGCCATCCCTCACCTTCCATTTACCTGGCAACTTAGAACAGCTTGAGTTGTTTCACAGGTACGTGCAGATATTATTTAACTAAACAACCCATTACTCCTACAAAGTTAACAGATCAGGATGCAAAGGCTTTATGATATGTTAAACAGATTTTCACCCAACACCATTCCCAAGGGGTTCCAGATTACTCAGGTCACTCAGTGAATTATGACTGAGAGGAAAAGCACGCTTGAAGCCTGATGTTAAAATACAAACAAACAACAACAAAACCCACAAACTAGATATCTGTGACACAAGAGGTACTTTTTTGTCTTCAGACTTCATTAGATGGGAGACTGGTGAGCATATAGATTACCTTGTATGGCTGGCACTTCTGTGTATCAACCAACTGGGGATGTAAAGATGCATATTCCCCAAACAATGGATTGTAACTTCAGGATCAGAATCACACATTTTTGAAGTCTTTGCTCCTGGTTAGGTTACACTGTTCTCCACTGGCTGTTTCTAATTATATGTGCCTCTTTCTGTACACAGGAACTTTTGGGTCCAGAAGGCTGCCTTAAGCAATATCTGTTTTGCTTTATCATGCTTGAAAATCCATGATCATCTAAGTTTAAACTTTTCTAAAAATGAGGCCAGGCTTTTATTCACTTTTCCCCTAAAACTTTGTTTTCAGATTAAAAAATAATTTGATTGCAAATAAGATATTAAATGCAGGGCTTTCAATAATTAACTGTTTTCTTAGTCATTAGCTATAGAATCAGTAGGCAAACAAATATGTGTTCAACATTCATTAGCCAAACTTGCCTAAGAGAAAAAGCCAGAGGGCTGTTGTACGTATATGAAGAGAAGTGAGAACAACAGTGAAAATTTGGTATTAACTTAAAATTTATTTTTGCAAGTTGTAATTTAAATGCAAATTTGCAACCATTGACCTCTTATTTTTTTCCTTCAAATTAGTAAATCAATAAACTTTTATAAACTACCTGATTAATAAAATCAGAGAAGTTCAGGGAATAATGTGCATAGTAACTACTGTGCTAATTGGATTTCTTGAAGGCCAAGGTCACGGAAATACTGTATGTCACAGAAAAAGAACTGAACTGAAAATGAGGATACTGCCCTATTTCTAGCAAGGCTGCCAGTCAGCTGTGCTACTGTAGGCAAGTCATTTAATTTTATTAGAACTCAGTTTCCACATCTGTCAAATAAAGAGAGTGAAGAGTTTTTGCCTAAGATCTTCTTTTTCTGAAATCTCATGACTCTCAAAATTACAGTTTAATCAATAATTTCAACTTTCTGTTCTACCAAAAGTATTCTGACTCTACTTTCACCCAGGGAAAGATGCATCTCTAAAGTGTCCCTGTCAAGTCAGAGTAGGATAAAACTATTAATGGCTACTAAAGAGCTTGAGGCTTGTGAGTGTTACAGGATGGGAGGGAGTCTTGTCCCCATGGGTTGCTGGTGGTAATGGGGTCCTAGGGGTACCACTGGAATAAGTATTTCTGGAGGCCCCGATGGGAGAATGCGATATGGTAGAAAGTTTTACTTCTGTGGAATTATACCTCTGGGTTTCCAAAGTACCATTTCCCTTAGTCCAGTCATAGAAGAAGTATAGCTGGAGCTTCAGCAGAGCTAAAATCAGAGCCAGTGTCCAGAGTTTCCTTTCCATGTTAGAGCAGCGTTCAATCCAGCACCAAGCTGCTTCACTTGTGTTTCCCACTGCAATCCTTTAGTCTTGCATGTGGGGTCTGCATGGCTGTGGGCCAAACAGATGAAGGCAGTAAAGCCAAGTACAAGCCAGATGCCAAAAGAGGGATAACTCCTTTATTTAGAGCAGTGGTTCTCAACCTTTCTAAGGCCGCGACCCTTTAATACACTTCCTCATGTTGTGGTGACCCCCAACCATAAAATTATTTTCGTTGCTACTTCATAACTGTAATTTTGCTACTGTTATGAATTGTAATGTAAATATCTGTGTTTTCCGATGGTCTTAGGCGACCCACAGGTTGAGAACCGGTGCTGTAGAGCGTAAGACCATCGGAAAACACAGATATTTACATTACGATTCATTAACAGTAGCAAAATTACAGGTATGAAGTAGCAACGAAAATAATTTTATGGTTGGGGGTCACCACAACATGAGGAACTGTATTAAAGGGTCGCGGCCTTAGAAAGGTTGAGAACCACTGATTTAGAGGATTATGTATTCCAAATTTTTCACGTACTTGCAGTGTCCACACCCATTCTGGCCAATGAACTCTGTTCCCAGGTGTAATAGACAGGCAACTACCTTCCCTATGTCACCCCAACTTTACTGTGCATGCATCTATTTTTCCTTTGTTGTATTCTTTCCTACAATGTTTTGCAGAGAATAGACCAGTGGTTCCTGGGGAGTGCAAAGCTGCAGCTTCCTGGTAAAACTGCCCAAATGACATGCCTATAATGTCTGGCCTCCCCTTTGCTCCTTTTTTATTATTAACAACTCGCTAATTACAGTGTTATCAATAGGAGAAACTAGTATCTTGAATACACCACAAAACACATACTAATCTGTCATATGATTAGTTGTGTGAAGTACGGCCAGCAAGTTCAGTCCTAAAATTCTTCTTAATGAGGCTACAATTGTATATTTCCCTTCTAATACTACCTTGTTTCTACAGTCAGTAAGCAGAGAAAGTTAATTTTGCAGGAAAAGCGAAAAAAATTCAGAGGGAAATGAGAAATGTAGTAGCAACATTGGAGAAGGAACTGAGAGGACCATTTCAACCATCAGTCTCAAATGGTAGCTAGTCAGCCAAGTGAGTTTTTAAAAAGTTCAGATGATCAGACTTTTCAACTGCTCGATATGCTGATGTTGCAAACACCTAAATTATGCAAAAGAAGCCATAATAATGAAATAACACTAACATTGTTTGTGATTATATTGATGCACATAAAAAAATACATTCTGCTAAAAGATAGTTTTTTAAGGGTACAATTATGATGGTCATACAAATATAAAATAAATACATGTCAAGGAATGTATTTAACTCATTAAATAATCATTGAACCAGTAAGATTTTAGCTTGTTCAAAGGAGAATTCAAATTAATACGCACATATATAGGCAGATAAGAAATGCTGAAATGAATTTACAAATAAATACAAAAAGCAGTGTATTCACAGGGCAGTATTCAATCTCTACAGCAGCTTTACTCATAACTGTCAAAACTTGGAAATAACCAAGATGTTCTTCAATAGGTGAATAGGTAAACTTCAGACCATGAAATATTATTCAATGGTAAAAAGAAATGAGCTGTGAAGCTACAGAAAGACATGGAGGAAATGTAAATGCATATTACTAAGCAAAAGAAACCAACCCAAAAAGGCTACATAATTCTAGCTAGATAACATCTGGGAAAGGCAAAACTATGGGGACAGTAAAAAGATCAATGGTTGCCAGTGTTAACAGCATGGAGGGCGGGATGCATAGAAAGAGCACAGCTAATACCCATGATACTGTCATGTTGGATACATGTCATTATACATTGCTCAAAACCCATAGAATGCACAACACAAAGAATGAATTCTACAGACTCCAATTAATAGTGTGTCAATATCAGTTTATGGACTATAACAAATGTTCTGCACTAATGCAAGATGTTAATAATATAGGAACTGGAGGGGGGTGAGGGAGTATATAAGAACTCTGTGCTCAATTTTTCTGTAAACCTAAAACTGCTCACACACACAAAAAAATCTAACATTTTTAATTAATTATTTCCTTGTTCTTGCTGATCTTTAAATTCTGTAAGCCTTCATTTCCTTATCTGCAAAATGGATATAAATGCAGGATCTTCTCCCATAGGATTGTGGTGGGAATAGGGGGTCTAGCAAAGCAGCACTAATATTTAGCAGATGTGTACCTGGTACCTCTGTACTGGTTATTCAAATATGGAACATTTTCATGCCAGTTAATAAATAGCTGCCCTGAGCATATCTCCCACTCACATACACAGACCCCCATGCCATCTGCTCAGCTTCCCCCCTAGATTGCTCACATTTTGTCAGGACCCGGACACTAAAGGGTTATTGCCCAGCGTGTGGCAAGCCTCAGCTATTCTATTGCAGGGCAAAGACTAATGACAATTCTGATAGATCAGTGCTCATGCCGGACTGTTTGTTTAATGCTTTTACATTATTCCTGGTACCTAGTTAGTAGTAAGCCCTCAAATATTATTAGCTCTCATTATTAGTATAACTATTTCTATTATTTAGATGTTATACTTCAAGCATAGTCCTGTTTTTATCAAAAAACGTCAATAGCATATGGCTATTAAAGGAACATGTGTGCCTTAAAGAATTTCTTTTCAACTGTGGAAAAGCACTACACGCAGAGTGGAAGCTTTTTGTGGCAGTTTATTGTCTGGGCTTCAAATGCATGCTGCAAAGATTTAACTGCAGGATGATGGAAAGCAAGGCAGTCAGCTGGTATAACCATGTTATATAGTTGCTTTATCCTTAGTGTATTATTCAAAAGTTATTGAGCAATCACTGGAAATGAGAGTCTTGTTGATCGGTTGACATAAATAAACAGCACCATATCTAATTTGGATGTTTGTTCTTGGAACCAAAGTACTGCCATCACCAAAAAATAATAAAAAAAGAGACGAGTCAGAGTTTGTGACTTTCAAGAAAAAAATTAAAAGGGAGAAGTGAACCATTCTGGGGGATTTGATCATCCGAACTAGATTATCCAAGAGGTATGGACCATGGATACATGTCATTATACCTTGCTCAAAACCCATAGAATGCACAGCACTCAGAATGAACTCTACAGACTCTAATTAATAATGTGGTTTTCCCTTAAGAACAGCTTGTTTAGCCATGTTTCTGAGTCTGTAAAACTGCCTGAGCTGTCCCTTTGACACTGTCTGTGCTGACTTCAGAAAGGAGTAAAGAGAAGTGCGCACAGGAGGATATTGTCAGCAGAACAATGAACAGTTTTACATGACCGCTCATGCCCACAGTATGGCAATCAGAGTGCTGTTTTCATTCCTAAACATTAGTAAGAGGAAACTCTTTTTGGTTAGCTTAGCACAGTATGATCCAGCATGTAAATCAATCTAATTGAATCAACTCTTCATCCTATACAGCAGCTCTATAATGAGGTGGAGGAGCCCAGCTGAGAATCCTCACAAGGTGGCTCACCCAGACAGCCTGTTTAAGGCTGCAAAGTGCTTATTTGGCATGTTCTTAGGCTGCCCAGATTTCCATTGCCAAGGATAGTAATAGCTTCACTTCATGTATGAAGTATCATTTGCATAGCTCTATCAGACGAAACAATTTAGCTTCCAGTCACCCCTACTCTCCAATCTGCAAACAGAAACCCATCAAGTAACATGGTAGAACAAAGGTTTTTTTAGGAACACCATTTTTTTTCTTTTCTTTTCTTTTTTTTTGTAGAGTGCAGCACAGTTTAATGGTGGGGTGGGAGGAGTATAAATAGTAAAAAAAAAAATTTAGCCGTTAGATCTACATGTGGAGAAAGATACAGAGGTAGACTCCAGAGAAACAGAATGTTATCATACAAGTGCATTCCTCCCACGATCCTTCCACCTGTGCCACCTTCGCAGCATTCACACTTGGTTTACTTTTCAGGACCACTCCCAGTTTGCCTGGGACTGCACAGTATTATCTATCTATCTATCTATCTATCTATCTATCTATCTATCTATCTATCATCTATCTCTCATGACCCTCACTTGGGCCATCATCTGGTTCTTTCTTCTGGTTTTGAGGCTGGCCACTGACACACAATCCTAATGGGAAAACTGCCTTCCAGAATAGGAGGGTAAATCCTATTATATCCCAGCCCATTATTTGTTTGTCTGAATTTGTCTTCTTTTGTTTCCTTTTTTTTTTTTTAACTGCAAGCATCATCTTTCCTTTTCTGTCTGTTGAATAGGCATCCATTGTTCTAATATAATCATAAACACTTGGACATAGTCAACAAAAGCATTATCTACAATAAATCATAGCTCTCTTTGGAAGTAGTTATGCCAGTTTGTTGTGTGTGTGTGTATATATGTGTGTTCCTGTGACTTATCAAAGTTGACCAAAGGGATATGGGAGTCAGTTAAATCCAAGAGCTAATGTGACATGACCTCCAGTTACTGGACTGTTACCAGTGGATGTCCTCTCACCAAATCCACCTAATAGAGGCTATTTATTATCCCATTAGGGGGCTTATCTTTGCTCCACTTTCATATTGTTTATAATACATTTTACTATCAAATAGGAGTAGGAACTCTTTTTTAAAATCATTTCTTAATTATAGTTAAAATAAAATATTATATGAGTTTCAAGTGTACAACCCAATGATTACACATTATATAACTTATTAAGTGATTTCATACCCATCTGACACCATAAATAGTTATTAGAATATTATTGACTATATTCCTTATGCTGTATTTTACATCCTCATGACTATTCTGTAAATACCAATTTGGACTTCTCAATCCTTTCACCTTTTCCACACATCTTCTCAACCCTTCTCCTGTCTGGCAACCTCAAAATGTTCTCGGTAACTATGAGTCTGTTTCTATTCCACTTGTTCATTTATTTTTATTTTCAGATTCTATAGTTTATAGATATGTAACTATTGCCATTTTATTGTTCATACTTTTTATCTTTTCTCCTTCTTCTCCCCCCTCCTCCTTTCCCCCTCCTCCTCCCCTTCCTCCATCTCTCCTCCTCCTCCTCCTCCTTCTTCCTCTTCTTCTTCTTCTTCTTCTTCTTCTTCTTCTTCTTCTTCTTCTACTTCAACTCTTTACCATTTCATATAATATTGGTTTGGTGGTAATAAACTCCTTTAACTTATTCTTGTCTGGGAAGCTCTTTATCTAACTTTGATTCTAAATGATAGCTATGCTGGATAGAGTAATCTTGGTTGGCTTTTATTTTATTTATTTATTTATTTATTTATTTATTTATTTTAGGATAAAGAATTGAAATTTAATTCTCAGGAGCTATTATTTTTTCATTATTTTTTTCCTGAGACATACTTTATTTATTTTATTTTATTTTATTTTATTTTATTTTATTTTATTTTATTTTATTTTATTTTATTGTTTAAAGTATTACAAATAGTAGTACATATGTCTCCTTTTTTTCCCCATTGACCTTCCCCCAGCCTCCCCTACCCCCTGGCACATGCCCTCATCCACCGCCCCCAGTGTCTTGTGACCATTGGTTATGCTTATATGCATGCATACAAGTCCTTCAGTTGATCTCTTACCCCGCCTCCCCAACACTCCCCAGCCTTCCCGCTGTAATTTGACAGTCTGTTCGATGCTTTACTGCCTCTGTATCTATCTTTTTATTCATCAGGTTATAATGTTCTTTATTTTCCATAAATGAGTGAGATCATGTGGTATTTTTCTTTCATTGCCTGGCTTATTTCACTTAGCATAATGCTCTCCAGTTCCATCCATGCTGCTGCAAATGGTAAGAATTCCTTCTTTTTTATAGCAGCGCAGTATTCCATTGTGTAGATATACCATAGTTTTCTAATCCACTCTGCTGATGGGCATTTAGGCTGTTTCCAAATCTTAGCTATTGTAAATTGTGCTGCTATGAACATAGGGGTGTATATATCCTTTCTGATTGGTGTTTCTAGTTTCTTGGGATATATTCCTAGAAGTGGGATTACTGGGTCAAATGTGAGTTCCATTTTTAGTGTTTTGAGGAAACTCCATACTATTTTCCACAGTGGCTGCACCAGTCTGCATTCCCACCAGCAGTGCACAAGGGTTCCTTTTTCTCCGCATCCTCACCAGCACTTGTCGATTGTTGATTTGTTGATGATAGCCATTCTGACAGGTGTGAGATCATACCGCATTGTCATCTTGATTTGCATCTCTCAGATAATTAGTGACATTGAGCATGTTTTCATATGTCTTTTGGCCTTCCTTCTGTCTTCTTTTGAAAAGTATCTATTTAGGTTCGTTGCCCATTTTTTTTATTGGATTGTTTATCTTCCTTTTGTTATGTTGTATGAGTTCCCTGTAAATATTGGAGATTAAACCTTTATCAGTAATAACATTTGCAAATATGTTCTCCCATACAGTGGGATTTCTTGTTGTTTTGTTGATGGTTTCTTTTGCTATGCAAAAGCTTTTTATTTTGATGTAGTCCCATTTTTTTATTTTCTCTTTAGTTTCCATTGCTGTAGGAGCGGTATCGGTGAAGAAATTGCTTCTGCATATGTCTGAGATTTCTCTGCTTGTGGATTCCTCTAGTATTTTTATGATTTCCTGTCTTATGTTTAAGTCCTTTATCCATTTTGAGTTTATTTTTGTGTATGGTGTAAGTTGGTGGTTCTTGGTTGGCTTTTAATCATTTTCAATGTTTCTTGCCATTCTGGCCTACAAAGTTCCTGGTAAAGAATCAGCTGATAGTCTTATGGGAACTCCCTTGTAGCTGAGTAACTACTTTTCTCTTGCTGCTTTTAAGATTCTCTCTGTCTTTATTTATTTTTTATTTATCTTCATTGTTGAAAGTACTAAAGATGTCCCCTTTTCCCCCATTATTCCCCTGTTCTCTGCTCCCAGCCCCTCCCCAGGCCTTCAACACACTATTGTCTATATCCATGTGCTATGCATATATGCATATAAGTTCTTTGGTTAATCTTTTCCCACCCTGTCCATTCTTCTGAAATACATCAGTCTGCTGCATGCTTCAATGTCTCTGGACCTATTTTGTTCATCAGTTTATTTTGTTCATTAGATCCACATATTAGTGAGATCATGTGATACTTCTCTTTCTTTGACTGGCTTATTTAATTTAGCATAATACTCTCCAGGTCTCTCAAAGGGTAAGAGATCCTTCTTTTTTACAGCTGCATAGTATTCCATTGTATAAATGTACCATAGTTTTTATATCCACTCGTTTACTGATGGGCCCTTGGGCTGTTTCCAGATCTTAGGTATTATAAATAGTGTTGCTATGAACATAGGGATACATGCATTCTTTCTGATTGGTGTTCAGGCTTCTTAGGATATATTGTTAGAAGTGGGATCATTGGGTTAAATGGCAGTTCCCATTTTAATTTTTTGAGGAAACTCCACACTGTTTTCAATAGTGGTTATACAAATCTATATTCCCACCAACAATGTACAAGGGTTCCTTTTTCTCCACGTCCTCACCAGCAAGTGTTGTTTGTTGATTTATTGATGATAACAAATCTGGCAGATGTGAGGTAGTATCTCATTGCTGTTTTAATTTGCATCTCTCTATGATTAGTGATGTTGAGCATTTTTTCATATGTCTCTAGGTCATATTTATGTTCCTTGGAGAAGTGCCTATTCAGGTCTTCTGCCATTTTTTTTTTTTTTGAGTTGTTAATCTTCCTTTTGTGGAGTTGTCTGAGTACTATATATATTTTGGAAATTAACCCCTTATCAGATGTATCATTGAAAAATATGTTCTCCAATATAGCGGGTTCCCTTTTCATTTTGATGCTGGTTTCCTTTGCTGTGCAGCAGCTTTTTACTTTGATGAAGTCCCATTTCTTTATTTTTCCTTTTTTTTTTCTCTTGCCCCAGAAGATGTACCTGTGAAAATTCTACTACATGAAATGTCTGATATTTTGCTGCTTATGATTTCTTCCATGATTTTTATGGTTTCACAATTGACATTTAAGTCTTTTATCCATTTTGAGTTTATACTTGTGTATGGGTTAGGTTGGTGGTCTAGTTTCATTTTTTTGCATGTACCGGTCCAAATTTCTCAACGCATTTATTGAAGAGACTGTCTTTACTGCATTGTATGCTCTTGCCTCCTTTGTCAAATATAAATTGAGCATAATGTCTTGGGTCAATTTCTTGGTTCTCTGTTCTGTTCCATTGATCTGTATGCCTGTTCTTGTGCCAGTACCAGGCTATTTTGATCACAGTGGCTTTGCAGCATAATGTGATATTTGGTATTGTGATCCCTCCAATTTTGTTCTTCTTTCTCAAGATTGCTGTGGCTATCTGGGTTCTTTTTGGTTCCATATGAATTTTGGAGTATTTGTTCTAGAACTGGGAAATATGCTGTTGGTGTTTTAATAGGGATTGCATTGACTCTATAGATTGTTTTGGGTAGTATAGACATTTTAATTATGTTAATTCTACCAATCCAGTGAACTTGATATATTCTTCCATTTGTTTACATCTTCTTCTATTTCTTTTTTTAACATCCTTTAGTTTTCTGAATACACATCTTTCCTATTTCAAGGAATATGCTATTTATTCATTTATGCAGTCTTCTTTTATATCTTCAAGAAAATACTTTTTAATAGAGGTCATTATATTCATTACCTTGATAGTAACAAAAGTAAGTCATTTACTTTGCAAATATGAACTATGTTTTTTGTTTAATCATTTATGATTGCACCTCAGAAGCTGGAATTTAGATGTTAATCTCATGACTAAAATACTGCAATTTATACTGTCCACAATATCTTGCAACCAGAACTGCCTTATATAAGCTTTTCAAGCAATGGATGTGAAAATGAATGGAAGAGATAAAAAGGTCCCTACATTCCACATTGCTTTAGTTTTCTAAGCACATGTATTCTTAGGAACTCGGTATCATGATTTTACAGTAACCCACTTAACTCTGCCAGTTCTTTCAAGCCCTTGGTGTATGTTTTAGGTTTGGAAGGTGCTGATCATGCCTATTACCGAGTCTCTCTCTAGATTCTGAACCAATTTTTAAAAGACACAGAAGCCAGACTTAGTTGCAATACTGTATCAGCTATATTTCAGGTACACCTTGTGGTTTAGAGACTGTGGCTTGACCCATGTCTGAACTCAAACTTCCTATTCTCCCTGACAAATCTGCCAGTCACAAGTTAAAAAGCGGGAACTCAGGGCTTCCTTTGTGGAAGGGAGGGAGCTCTCCATTGGGCTTAGCAAGGAAGAAAAAGTGGGGAGGAGACCTCCTCTGCTTGCTGGCAGATAAGAGAACTTGAGTCATCATCTCACTATTCATATTGGTCACTCTCTACTGTCATGAGGATCCAGTGAGAGAAAACTTTTCTCCCAGTTCTCTAAGAGGCCTAAAGGGCTGGAGCAGTTCCTCAGCACCTTTTGGAGGGGCCAGGAGTTGCCATTCTATAGCTAAGGTAGAGAGCACTGGACAAGAATGAAAAGAAATATAACCTCCACTGCGAAATAGATTTCATTCACATGCTTTCCTTCTTGGCTGATTGGCCTCCTGTATGATGGATTGTGGGCCCACATGAGAAGATGTTTCTAAAGACAGGGGTGGGGGGTAAGATTTGGATGAATCATGTAGGAAGACTTAAGTGTAGAATGAAAATGAAATCAAGCCATTTTTTAATGTACCTGACATCATTTGAAGGCCAAATCTCTACTTTACAGCCTCTGTATTAAAGTCTGCCTGTGAATTTAACACAGAGAAATACAAGGATTCAGAAAAGCCTGGAAGTGAAGCTTAGTCTTCCCTCAGTCTCACTGAAATTCTATCTGGCTGTTTCAGCTAAAATGTAATTAAATGGGTAATTGCGAGGGCCTGATGCGGCGGGGGCCAGACATGGCGGGGATCTCCCTTTTCCGCGTCCAGCACGGAAAGAGAGATGAATGAACGGGTTCTAAGTGGAGGCGGCCAGGGATTGAGAAATAATAGAAAGAAAGCAAGCAAGACGCAGAAATAGATTTATAAAGCTGGGAGCTGGGTGGGCCGCCATTCTCTCTGATGGAGAGGCAGGATGACGACCCCAGCCCATGCAGCACACTTATTTATACCCCCAATTACCAGGAAGTAACACCAAAACTTAGGATCAAAGGAGCTTATTTGCATTCTTAACTAGGCCCTAGCATTACTGGATTTACGTATCTAGACCCGCCCCTGCTGACACCTGGACAAAGGTAAATCAGAAACTGATAACAACACCCCCCCCCCCCCCGCCTTCTTGGGGGAGGGGGGATGTAACCCGGACACGATTCTGCCAGTGCCTGGGGCTCAGCTGACAATTTAAAGAATGTCCATGTGCCTTCCCAGGCGGCCCTCTATAGGTAATCATTGTGATAAACGCCAGGCATGTAAAATGAATATCAAATAGACATAATTGTGAACTTGAAATAGCATGAGAAAGTCCAAACAGATTTTTATCTTGAAAAATTCTCTCTCTCCTCTTTTCCTCCATTTTTTTTCAGGAAAAGGAGAAATGTTTGTGAAGGAACAGCACTTATAAAAGAGAAAGGTTTTGCCCAGTAAATTCAGTTTAATCTAAGAAACAGCACAACTCTGAAAATACAGTTTTAAGTTCTTAAAACCTCTAACAAAACCTTGGATAAAATGAATCAACAAATGATTCATCAAAGAGTCTGGAAGAATAAAATTTGTGAAGTTAAATTAGTTAACTAATTTTCATTCACCAAAGAAAAGACTTAAGGACATTCACAGCACTTAATGAATATAATTTAATAGTAAAAGTGTTGGGTTTATTACTTTAATGTGTCACTTTACTGGGCCAGAGGGTGCTGAGACGTTTAGTCAAACATTATTTTGGGTGTATCTGTCGGGGTGTTTCTGGATGAGATCAGTAGACGGAATAAAGCAGACTGCCTTCCCTGAGGTGGGTGAGCCTCATCCAATCAGTTGAAGGCCTGAAGAGGACAATAAAGCTGACCTTTCTGTGAGTAAGAGACTGACAGCCTTGAGCTGGGACATTGGCTTTTCCCTGCCTTTATACTCTAACTGAAATATTAGCTCTTCCTGGGTCTCAAGCCTCCTGACCTTCAGACTAGGATTTACACCCTGGCTCTCAGACCTTCAGCTTGTTAACTAAAAATCTTGGGACTTGTCAGCCTCTATGTGAGTCAATTCTTTATAATAAGTCTCCCCACTCTCTCAGTCTCTATCTATCCAAAAATCAATTCTATCGCTGTTTGTATCCTATTGGTTCTACTTCTCTGGAGAACCCTGACTAATGCAGATTTATTCCGATATTTGTGTCTATTAGAACTCTATTGGTGACAAATGACAGAAAACTGTACCCAAATTGCCTTCCATAAATGGAAATTCTGGAGGTAGATGGCTTGGTCTTAAGCCTGGCTTTATACAGGGGTTCAAATAATGACATAAGAATCAATTTTCCTGATTTCATCATTTCTTAATCTGCTTTCTTTGAGTACACTCCAGTCTCACACAAGCTTTTCTCTAATTGGTCAGAAGATGACTCTTCTAGATTCTCCTCTGAGGTGGAGGTAGGGTGGGAAATAAGATGCCTGCAATCTGAAACAAAAGCTTCAAGGTTTTATTTTGTCTCAGTAGTTCTGGTTGGGTCATATGCACATCCCTGAGAAAATATGATCCTGTTAGGAGGTGCATGGCCCTGTGGACTTACACGTACCTGCTGGGTGTGCCGGGCTGCGAGGCCTGTCTTCCTTCTCCTGAGCAGCTCTGTAGCTAGTCCACAGGCAACTGAGTAGGTCACTGCCCCACAGTTTGACTATATCTTGCATGAGGGGAACAAGGGTAAAAAGGCTGACTCATTGCTGACAAATTGCTCTCTGCTTGCTCAAATGTACTGAGCCCTCAGTAATAAGTTTATCTGCCGTTACACAACCCACTACACGTGTAGGTGTCATATGGCCCTTTTTGTCACCCTGTAGAATTGAAACTTGGGAGACAAGTGAAAATATGCTGACACTCTGGTGACTGCTTCTGCTAAGAATAATACATTTGTGTCTGTGTTTTTGTCGAGTAATCTTATGTTCTCTGTCAGCATCCATGATATGGTAGCAGGCTTTCTTGATTTCTCATAAGTAGAGTACAATCTCAGCGCCTTCATGGTTCTTGACAGATCTGCTGATTGATTTCAACCTGGATAACCCACTCCAGGGCATCTCCACCTGGAATACGTTGACTGAGAAGGGGAGGAGGAGATCTCCCAGAGGAAGATTGGGTAAGACACCAGAAGATGGGCAGATAGATGGTGGACAGAGAATAAAAATGGGAATTGTGCCCACTTGCCCACTTGTGTCCTACCTCCAGGCTCCCATGTCTATTTAAAATGCAGTATTTTTAAGTCCATTTTAACATTTGGGCAATTTTATGTTCCAGTATCTTCACCGGGCTCAGGACTCCATGAAGACTAACAGAATTCTGCAGGACTCAGGGAAAGGGAAAAGAATCCCATAGCTGCTACAAACTAATATCCAGGATAAGGACATCTGTGAGTGAAGAGAGACAGAACTTTTTTTCTTTCATTTTAAGGAAAGGCTGTTTAAAATGTAATTTTAAACACAGACAACACTAACAGAAATTAAACTAGAATTTTAAAAAGTTCACTCTACTCAAAACTTATCATTCCCTTCTAAATTTTCCATTTCCCCACAAAGTAACACAAGTAAATAACATTTGTATAACTTCAGGCTTTTTACATTTTATTTTACTTGATTATCCTAACAACTCAGTGAAGATGGCTTAGTTATTTATTGTTATTTATTTGTGCAGTTGTGAGAAGAAAAACTGAAAGATTAAGTTTTCCATTCTCAAATACAGAGCCTGGTGCCACAGGATGATTACGTAAGTGAGCCCAGTGCTAACAGCACTTCTAGATGCCACTGGCTTTGCATTTGTTGGTGCTGACAGATTTTACTTTTAGAACCTAACTGCCTAGTAACTTCTGACAGTGGCACAAGTCTCAGTGTCAATAAGCAGAGCTCGCTGGCTTTATGAGTAAAGGACCTTTACAGCTCCCTAGATGGAGTAGCTTGAAGACTCGGAGAAGGCTTTTATGCTCCCGAATATCTCATCTTTTAGAAAGGAATTTCTCCGAGTTTTCGTGACCTTTTGGTTTTTAAGAGGCTCTTATTAAAATCTCCAAAACTTTGAGAGGGATGACTGCATAAACAAGGTTTTGCTAACTCCAGTAAAAGGTTGTTTTTCAACCGTTCATGTTAGTGGACCATTGCAGATATCTGTTGTTTTCTTTGCTTGGCACCTCACACCCACTCTTATTTAATGGAACTCTCTCTTCCTCCCAGTGACATAGTTATTATGGGAACAGCTTCTTAGAATAATGTGATGATTGGTAGTAATCGTCCTAGTGCCAGAATTGTGTCAATGGAGTGCTTCCCTGGAACTTTGGGATTGAGATGCAGAGAGATAGAGCTCTCTGTCTCTCTGTGTGTGTCTCTCTCTTTCATTAAAGGCTAATTTCACAGTCCACACAGAAGGAAAAAGCAGAAACTCTCTGCCCAGAGGATTGTGAAGAAAAAAATTGAGCACCATCCTAAGAAACCTATAGAGGCACAGCATAAGAATATTTTGAAATCCATGGAGGTGTTAAATGTTAGTAATCTCTCACACATCTTCACAACTTGTGCACGTTTAGGTCATCTTATTTAATAAACACCGATTGAAAGCCTACTGTACCATGCCCTAGAGACACAGAGATGAAATCAGTTCCATCCTCAGGAAGCTCCTGGGCTGGGGAGAGAGCCACACAAGCAAACAGATTACTTCAAAACTGTGACCAGCCCTCCAAAGACAATAAATATGTTAGATCCTGTAACCAAGAAAGGTGGTTCTGGAAGAAGAGGGAAGCCAGGATGGGGTCAAGTGGACTTCAGGGAGGAGTTAACTTTTGAGTGTGTTTTGTGGGATGAGTGGGAATTTTCCCATGGAAAGATGGGCTTGTAGACTGTTATTTTGGACATATACAATGCTCCGTGTGAGGAGAGGAGAGTGTGCAAATGTAGGGAGAAGTGAAAAAAAGTATGGTGCTTGAGGGGAAGGCTTGCAGTTTGTGAGGCTGAACCTCAGGGTGCATGATAGGAACAATAGGACAGGATGCCTGAAGACAGGTAAAGGCCATCCCGGAAGGGGCCTTGTGCTCTGGGCTAGCGGATTCCATCCTGTGTTTGAGGACGATCACTTTGAAAGCAAGAGAAGAGTGAGGGGGTTAAGCACATGGGCTCTGGAGGCAGTTAGGGTAGGGTTCAGGGACCCAGCTCTGATGTCCAGTAGCTGTATGACCTTGAGAAAACTGATGATTCTAAGATGCAGTTTCCGCACTTGCAAATTGGTGCTCAATGGTTTATACCAAAAAGTCTGCTTGTGAGAATTAAATGAGTCATGTCTTTAAAGCACTTAGCACAGAGTCTGAAACACATAGTGATAGCTGAAATCTAAGTAGATACTATAAATAACTTGTGTAGCAGTAGGTTGATGGCTCCCATAGGGAGTAAAGACACTTAGGATGTATCTAGGATCTCCCAAGAAATAAAAAGCTATCACCAGTCCTGGAGAGAAAGCTTAGAGATCTTGTTCACTGAAGTGAACTCATGGCTAATTATCTGGAAAATGTGTTTTCAGGTAGATTGGTAAGAGAAGACAATTAGAAATGATGGTGAAATAATTTTCAATGAATAGACTATGTCAAGTACAGGATAGAAAACCAAAGACATTGGAAAGTTGCTAAGACAGTAAATCTTAAAAGTTCTCATTACAAGAGAAAAAAAATTTGTAACTATGTATGGTGATGAATGTTAACTACACTTATTGTGATCATTTTGCAATATATACAAATACTGAATCATTATGTTGTACACCTGAAATGAATACAATGTTATATATCAATTATACCTCAATTAAAAAATAATAAATAAAAAAAGAGAGAGTAAAGGAGGTTAAAACATGTCTTGTTTACATTAGTTTAGGCTTCATCATACCAAGGAAGATCAAAATTTTCTTTTTAATCTCATAACACAATTGAATCTGTTGGACTTTGATGCATATGTGTTCAGCTGATTAAAGAGTTTGCAAAATGTGGGGGACTTTTTTCTCTTTGTTAGATTGGTGAGTGGCTTGAAAAGATTTTTGCACTAGAAATTAGTATTGGGAGCTTTTGTTGTGGGATACTTTTTGAAAGCTGAAATATTAAAATCTAATAATTTCTAAGAAAATATAGTGTCTGCAGGATGCCAAAACATTATAGCATGTGTTGATTAATTAGATGCCAACAAAATATTTGGCCAATGAACCAAAATTTTGTTCTACATGATGCCAAACATCTGGATATTTGGAAGCAGTTGTCTGGCATCCTGTGGACCAAGTAGAAGCATCATTGTACCACTGTATAATGATGAAGGCTCTAGCCTGCCTTCTATCTGATCTGCTCATTGCCCCTAAGATTCTGTTCCAGGAACACTGCTGAACAAGCAGGGCCAGTACTAGTTGGGGCTCAGATCAAGTGTAAAGTTGATGGAAACAGAATTCCTCATTGGGATTCAGATTTGAGGAGTAAGCATGGGACAAGTTTGTTAAGAAGACTGAACCTCCTAAATGCAACAGTTTAGGAGGCCATGATGCACTGGAACAGGACAGGAAGTAGTGTGGAAATGAGGCTAGGATGATATCTCCTTGTTTCACCTTTCACCTGTCCATAGCATAGTGTAGCAGAAGAGGCCCAGGGCCTAAAGAACTGGGCTCTGGCCCTGGCCAGTGTGTCTCAGTGGTTAAAGCATCAGCCCTCACACTAAAGAGTCTCAGGTTTGATTCCTAGTCAAGGACATGTACCTAAGTTGCAGGTTTGATCTCAGGCCCCTATCAGGCATGTGCAGGAGGCAACCAATCTATGTGTCTCTTTCACATCAGTGTTTCCCTCCTTTCACTCTCCCTCCCTCCCTCCCTTCCTTCCACTCTCTGAAAAATCAATGGGAAAAAAATATATTCTTTGTGAGAATTAACAAAAGGACCAAACCAAATCAAAACAAAAACTGGGCTCTGCTCCTGGCTCTACCGCCCCTAAACCACAGCAGTTTAGCTGTGTATCATTGGAGAAGTTACTTATCTGTGCTTTGGTTTCCTGATTTGTGAATTAGGCTCAATAATTGTAGCTACCTCAGAAAGTTGTGAGCACTAACTGAGATAATGCTGGCAAACACTATACCTGGCTCAAAGCACACAAAAAAGGACTGCTGGCATTAGTATCAGAGAGCTTCCTGTCACTGAAAGGTTTCAAGCAGAGATGAATCCCAAGGTGTCCAAGGTGTTGATGGTGTGCAAGGATGTTAGGCAAAATGACTTGTAAATCTCCTTTAAATTTAAAACTTCTATGAGTTTCTGACATTAAAAAAAACCCCACAATTATAGAAAAGAAACAAGAAATGAATTTTGATTCCTGGAAAAGCTCATTTAACTTATGAGAAACTATATATGAGTAAACATCAAAAACTATGCTCCCTAAATTTTTACTGGCATCGAATCCAGCCTATTATTTAGCAAAACCCAACACAAACAACTAGTGAGCTTGTTCACAATATCCTCTGCTTCAGAGTGTCGCAGTTTCCATTTCTCCACTCTTGTTGGGTAAGAATATTTCAGAGAGTTCTTAGTAGGATTGGGTTGTCCAGAAAGGTACTGGGAGACCTGAGTGGAGGAAAGTTTGGGGTTTGGAGAAAAGGGACCAGAAGATAAAAGACCAGAGGATCTTGTTGGCAAGTTAAAGAATGAAAACAGTAACAGCAGTTATCAGTGTAACTGTGTCATTAGTCCTAAGTTAGGTTGTAATTGCTGGCCAAACAGATAAAGTGCTTTGAGGCAGGGCTATCAATGTTTCTGGCTTGGTGAACAAAACACTATTCTTCCCATTATGCTCATCTTTTAGGAGAGAGGAAGGACAGCCGATCTTTGGATACTGAGCCCTTGTTGAATAATCGGTGTTATAGAGAGAAAAATTCTCTTTAGCAAATGTGAATTTCTCTTTGTCAGAGGTAAAGTTAAGTGTGAAAACATCAATAAACACAAGCAACTTTTAAGTTTTTTTTTTCATGTATTCATTCATTCTTTCTTATTTGTTAATGCCAGCTATGTGCTCAGCACATTGCTAAGTCTTCTGCATGTTCTGCCAGGCATTCTCCATTTGCTGCTCCAGATCTATTTTTCCCCTGGGCCCTGGGACCCCAGGAAACTGACCTGGAATAGATGGTATCACCCCAGCTCCACTGACTTCTGTTTGTAGTGTAGTTTGACCACTGGGAGGCAACAGTAAAAGTTAGGACAGGGGAGAGAGAGGCTAGGTTATTTATTCCTACCTCCTATCTTACATCCCTTCCTCAGTTTTGAAAGGGGGCAGCAATATAATTTGGGGAACCAGTTAGCATTGTAAAAAGATATTAATGATACTCTATTAACCATGATTGTTTTATTCTGATTAAAGAAGGCATATTCTACCCTGGCTGGAGCTGACCTGAAAATGCAGCCCTTCCTCCCCATTTGGAGCTGCCTATTATCATGGAAAAATTAGTATGCTGCAGAAACCAGAATGGCCCGGCCTTTGAAGATCCCCAGCCCCTTTAGCATACCTACAGGGCCTTGCAACCCTCCAGCCTGCTTACCTGTTAACTGCCCATCTGGCACTCCTTTTTGCTATTTCCCCATGTAACCCCAACCCTTGCATATCACTAAGCCCTTTGAAGACCCCCTAGTCCTTTTGCATATCTGTAAACTGCCCTTTTGCCTACTTTTCCTTTGTGCTTTTACTATATAAGCAACTGGCTCATGGGGTGCAGAGCCGATTTCTGTGGCTGACCTGCTGCTCTCCCGTACTGTCGGCAGTACTACAATAAACGCTCATATCTGACTCAATCCTGTCTCTGCTGCATTGGCCCGAGTAGTGACAGGCAGCACAGACACATTGTTTGCCTGGTTACAGTTTCAGATACTGAAAATTCAGGACCTGAACTGAGCTGGTAGTAGCCCTGTAGTTTCTCTAAAACCTGGTCACAGCTTTATTTTTTATTATTATTTTTTTTATTTTATTGATTTTTTACAGAGAGGAAGAGAGAGGGATAGAGAGTTAGAAACATCGATGAGAGAGAAACATCGATCAGCTGCCTCCTGCACACCCGCCACTGGGGATGTGCCCACAACCAAGGTACATGCCCTTGACCAGAATCGAACCTGGGACCCTTCAGTCCGCAGGCCGACGCACTATCCACTGAGCCAAACCGGTTTTGGCTGGTCACAGCTTTAATCCATTAAACAGTGACCCTGCAGAGTCTTTTTTCTTTCCCCCCAAACTCTAACTCTACACATGCCTATTTCCAATGGACCATAACCAGAGAGGACATAGTCACTTTGAGGCCAAGGCAGTAATGAGCCAATGTGGATCCTCCATTTATTAGCAATCAAAGACTCCAGATGCCAGTGGCCCAGGTCCTTGAGCAGCCTAGGAAGAAAGCCACCTGCACCACCTTAAACTGTGACATAAGCAAAAAGTAAGTTTTTGTCAGGTTAAGTCACTAAAATATTGGGAGTTGTAGTTTACTACAACAGAACCTATAATATCCCAATTAACCCTCTTATCTAATTTAACTCTTATAACCACCCTATGAAGTAGATGCCAATATTAATCCTCATTTGATAGATAAAAAAAACTGATGCAGGAGGAAACCAAGATGGCGGCACAACCACTTCAAAACTAAAACTAAAAGATAAAACGGACATCATCCAGAACCACAGGAAGGCTGGCTGAGTGGAAATTCTACAATTAGAAGGAAAGAGAAAAGCACAATGAGACTCAGAGGAGCTGCGGAAGTAAAGTGCAGAGGTACGAAGGTGAGCGCGGGCGGAAAAGGCTGGCAACTGAGTACGCGGCTGTCTTTTCAATCCGGAGGGAGACACAAGATCCTGACTGCTCTGAACTCCAGTTCCGGGCGAGACTCTGGGGACCCAGACTCATATGGGGAGAAACTGGACTGTCTGGCATCGGGCGGAACTTGAGGGCAGCTTTCTCTCAGGGTGCTTGCAGCGATTACTGAGGACACTGAGACCCAGGGGCCTCTTAGGGCAGGGTTGTGGAACAGCCATAGCTGTTTGCTCCACCCTGTTGATTCCCTGAGACCCCACCCCACCCAAGTATGAATGGCCTGGTCCTTTGAAATCTAAAATTACCTAACAAATTGCAGCTGAGTCAGAGAGAACCAGAACATCCAAAAGAAAGCCCAAGGCCCCACAGCACCTTGCATTGCTTCATCTGGGCACCTCCAAAACTCAAACAAAGAAGAGGAATCTGCAGATCTCTTCATAGCTCCTCCTGGGTGGCCTTAGGCAGAGGCTAAATTAGCACCTCCTTGGAGATCCAAGAGCCAGTGGACCAGTGGTCAGAGTGGGACCATCCAGATTACAACTCCTCAGATCCATAAGGGACACACTCAGGGGGCAGACTCAGTGAGCACCAAAGCCCCACTGAAACAAGTCTTGCCTCATAAGGGTGTCTCCAGCACAGAAGTTCTCCCATCATAGACACAGCTGATCCTCACAGCCAGTTGGCCTGGAGGTCAATTCTTCCCAGTGATACCAACAACAATCAAGGCTTATCTACAACAAGACTGTGCACACAGCACACAAAGGGGTGCACCAAGTGTGTCCACCTCAGTTAACTAGGGAGGCTGAGCCACTGGACCCTATAGGACACCTAGCACACAAAGCCACTCTATCAACACAGGGAAGCAGCCAAAATGCGGAGACAAAGAAATAGGTCACAAATGAAAGAAATGGAGAATATAGAGTTCAAAACCACGGTTATAAAGTTTTTTAAGAATTTCCTAGAAAAGGCTGATAAATTTAGCAAGACCCTCAAGGATATGAAAAAGGACCAACTAGAAATTAAACATACACTGACTGAAATAAAGAATAATATACAGAGATCCAACAGCAGACTAGAGGATCGCAAGAATCAAGTCAAAGATTTGAAATACAAAGTGGCAAAAAACACCCAACCGGAAAAGCAAAAAAAAAAAAAAAAAGAATCCAAAAATTTGAAGATAGTGTAAGAAGTCTCTGGGACAACTTCAAGCGTACCAACATCCAAATTATGGGGGTGCCAGAATAAGAGAGAGAGTAAGATATTGAAAACCTATTTGAAGAAATAATGATAGAAAACTTCCCCCACCTGGTGAAAGAAATAGATTTATAAGTCCAGGAAGCACAGAGAACCCTGAACAAAAGGAATCCAAAGAGGACCACACCAAGACACATCATAATTGAAATGCCAAGAGCAAAAGACAAAGAGAGAATATTAAAACCAGCAAGAGAAAAACAGTTAGTTACCTACAAGGGAGCACCCATACGATTGTCAGCTGATTTCTCAACGGAAACTATGCAGGCCAGATGGGAGTGGCAAGAAATATTCAAAATGATTAATAGCAAGAACCTACAACCAAGACTACTCTACCCAGCAAAGCTATCATTCAGAATTGAAGGTCAGATAAAGAGCTTCACAGATAAGAAAAAGCTAAAGGAGTTCATCACCACAAAACCAGTATTATATGAAATGCTGAAAGGTATTCTTTAAGAAGAGGAAGAAGAAGAAAAAAGTAAAGATAAAAATTATGAACAACAAATATATATCTATCAACAAGTGAATCTAAAAATCAAGTGAATAAAAAATCTGATGAACAGAATAAACTGGTGAATATAATAGAATCAGGGGCATAGAAAGGGAGTGGACTGACAATACTCAGGGGGAAAGGGGTGTGGGGGGTGTGGGAAGAGACTGGACAAAAATAATACACCTATGGATGAGGACAGTTGAGGGGTGGGGGGGGTAGGGGCATGGGGTGGGGTGGGAACCGGGTGGAGGGGAGCTATGGGAGGGAAAAAGAGGAACAACTGTAGTAATCTGAATAAAGATTTATTAAAAAAATAAATAAAAATGCAAACTGCTTTAAGTAACTTGCAACAACACTGGAAGTGGCAGAGCTAGTGATCAAACCAGATCTTTTTTACTCAAAGCCTATCTCTTATCAGGACATAGTATAGTTTACCCATCAACCACACTCTTTTTGCCATGTGTGTGAAGATGCACTCTCTGTCAGTGGATCTTGCAAATAGTATGAGCCCAGGATAGGCCTACTAGCCAGGCAGACAGTATATCCAGCAAATGTTGAGGGAACTTTTCTGAAGTTGGGAGATGAAGGGTCAGCCCCTTGCTCACCTTCCCTACCTGAAAAAAGAGAGATGTAGGGGTTGTTGTTGTTTTTTTACTTGCTTAGGCTTATAACATTCCTGTTGATACGGGATTTGGGACTAGAACCTGATAGATCCTCCCTTCCCCTGTTACAGAAAACTGAAGAAGAACAAAGCAATACTTAGAGAGATGGAGTTACATTTATTACGCGTGGGTCCAGAGGAAAAATGTATCTCAAATTCTGGACCCCAACATGCAGTAATTTTCCCTATTTATATGTTTTTACCTTCTTTGTCTCCCAAATATGGGGTGTTTCCGGCCTCTTTTGCAAGTTCTTAAAGAGCCCCTATATGATGGGGCCTTGAGACCTCAACCAAAGGTCTGGCCTGGTGCCAGCACTGATAAACTTGTCTGGGGAAGGTTTAATGGCCTTGCTGAAGTGGGAGTAGTCTTAGCAAGCAAGAATTTACAGAAGCCAATTAGCAGGGTTAAAATTTCAAACAGCAGTTTTCATATAAGATGGATGCTTCACCCCCAACTGGTGGGTGGAATAACAGTAAACATGATGTAACCTGCAGCCCAGAAATACCTGAGTGCCTAACTATGTACCTTATATGGACTATACATTGACTCACCAATCAGCACCTGCCAAATACCCTAAGCCCTTGTTCATGAGTCCTGAGTGCCTAACTATGTACCTTATATGGACCATACATGAAGCCATCAATCAGCACCCACCAAGTACCCTAAGCCCCCATTCCTCCCCTCAAAAGGAGTGCTCACTTCTGCACAAGTTGCTGCTCTCCCCTTGAGAGACAGCCCGGCAGGTCTTTCTCCTAACAAAGCCTGTAATACCTGGTTTTCGGCTCCTGACTGATCTTTCAGAACCCAGATTCTTTGTCCACTGGAGTTGAAGAATGAATCCATGAACAGAAGATGGTATAGCAAATGTGGACATTTATTAAAGAACAAGTACAGACTCCCACGTAGGGAGGGGAAAGAGTCCCACAGAATGGACTCCCACGTGTTGAGGGGGAAAAGGGTCCCACCCATCCTTTCTTCCTTAGTTTATAAAGGCTGCAAGTCCCTGTGTCCGGATATCCCTTCTGACTGGCCACTATTGCAACTCCTGAGCTCAAAGGTCTAACACCACAAAGGACATGTGATGCCCTCCTCCCTCATTGTTCTTTTATTTCTGGCTTTCTTCCTTCTTCTTTATTTTGTAAATATAAACCTTTTTGGCTACTTCCAGCTCCCTTGTCTTATGTAAATGCAACTGTTGCTGCTCCTTGCACCTGGCTTCCTTGTGTTATGGAGATGTAGCTGTTGCTGCTCCCTTGTCTTATGGAAATGGAACTGCACCTGGCTTCCTTCTGTTATGGAGATGTACTTTCTCCCAATCTGTAGCCCTGTGTTTTTTCCCATGGATCCCAATTTAAAAAAAATCCCTAAACCTGCCTATATCCCCCTAAAATTCCTGTTTCACTATGGAAGTATCAAAATTTTCCATTCTTCTCTAGAACAAAAATATAGCTCTTTCTTTGTTCCTCCATTGAGTATATTTCTTCAGAGACACTAGGGGCTCATTTATAGCTATTTGTTTTTAATATATTACTCTTTTTTTTAATGTTTTTGGGGTTTTTGTTTGCTTGTTTTTTAATACATTTTTATTGATTTCAGAGAGGAAGGAAGAGGAAGAGAGAGAGAGAGAAACATCCATGATGAGAGAGAATCATGGATCAGCTGCCTCCTGCAAGTCCCCCACTGGGGATTGAGCCCACACCTGGGCATGTGCCCTTAACTGGAATCGAACCTGGGACCTTTCAGTTCACAGGCCGATGCTCTATCCACTGAGCCAAACCGGCTAAGGCAAAAATATGATTCTTTATATACATAATGTCACTGACTTGTAACTTAAAATGGTTAAATGATAAATTTTGTTATGTATGCTTTTTATCACAACAGAAAAAAAATTATTTTAAAACATGATTCTTCCCAGCTGTTGTAGCTCAGTGTTTGAGCATTGACCTATGAACCAGGAGGTCACAGTTCGATTCTTGTTAGCGCACAGGCCTGGGTTGCAGGCTAGATCCCCAGTGTGGAGCATGCAGGAGGCAGCTGATCAATGATTCTTTCTCATCATTGATGTATCTATCTCTCTCCCTCTCCTTATCTCTCTGAAATCAATAAAAACATATTTTAAAAGAGGGGTTATTTGAAAAATAAATAAAACATGATTCTTCTCATTTGATTAAGTTATAGCACTGCATCCTTGCCAGGGATTATTTGTTTTTGAAAATACATGTCCAGTGTATTTCCAGAGTTTCATTAGCAACTGGAGGAAACAGGCTTTGTCACTTGAAGGAAGAAATCATTGACTCTAGGTCAGATCAGTTCTTGCATTCAACAACAATGACTATTTTTTTTCTGTCACCAAAGGAAACTCAGCAACACAGTGATTTCTGAAATTTTGTATGTAGGAAGGAAAAGCTAAAGCAGGAAATGTGACCTTTTGAGCTGTTTTGAGCAATTGAGGTCAGAGAAATCCTTTATCCTGCTAAGCTGGATGTGTTAAGCCTCAGCAGTTTGCATTCTATAGCTCTGTTGAAGATGAACTCAAAGGTAAAATTTTGATCCATATGTGCTACATGCATTCCCATAATCAGTTTGCCCTGCTCCCGTCAATGAGTTTTCAATGCTTCTGGGATTGGTCTTAGTGTGTGGAAATCATTCATTCCTATTTATATTTTCTTAGACATGACCTGCTCCTTGGAAACAAACAAACAGGAATTTACTTGTAAAAGCCAGCAACCTTATTTAGAATCATGTTTGAACGAACACTCATTTGCCCAGAGTTCTTTTTATTTTTTTAAATTAACTTTATATAATTATTTATTTATTTATTTTGCCATTTAATCATTTTTTATTTTTTAATTACAGTTTATGTACAATATTATGTTAGTTTCAAGTGTATACCCCAGTGATTAGGTATTATATAACATACTACGTGATCATTCTGGTAAATCTTGTACCCATCTGATACCGTACATCATTATTAAAATATTATTGACTATATTCCCTATGCCAGTGATGGCGAACCTATGATACGCATGCCGTTTTTGATGACACGCAGCCGCTGAGGCGGCCGCATGCCGAGGATGAAACATTTGCTGCTCCTGAGGATGAAACATTTGTGAAATAATGTTTTTTCCTCAAAGTGACATACTACCCGAGTTATGCTCAGTTTTTTGGCGAAGTTTGACACACCAAGCTCAAAAGGTTGCCCATCACTGCACTATGCTATACTTTACATCCCCATGACTATTCTGTAACTACCAATTTATATTTCTTAAACTCTTCACCTTTTTCATTCATTCCCCCAACCTCTCACCCATCTGGAAACCATCAAAATGTTCTCTTTAACTATGAGACTGTTTCTGTTCTTCTTGTTCGTTTATTCTATTTTTTAGGTTCAATTATTGATAGATGTGTATTGCCATTTTATTATTTATGTTTTTATCTTTCTTTTTCTTCTTGTTCTATAAAAGACGCTTTAACATTTCATATAATACTGGCTTGGTGGTGATGAACTCCTTTAGCTTTTTCTTGCCTGGGAAGCTCTATATCTATCCTTGGCTTCTAAATGATAGCTTTGCTGGGTAGAGTAATCTTGGCTGTCGGTCCTTGCTTTTTGTCACTTTGAATATTTCTTACCATTCCCTTCTGGCCTGCAAAGTTTCTGATGTGAAATCAGCTGACAGTCTTATGGGAGCTCCCGTGCAGGCAACTAATTACTTTTCTTTTGCTGCTTTTAAGATTCTTTCTTTCATCTCTTGCATTTCAATTATGATTTCTTTGTGTGGGCCTCTTTGGATTCATCTTGTTTAGAACTCTCTGTGCTTGCTGGACTTCTAAGTCTATATCCTTCACCAGGTTAGGGGAGTTTTCGGGCATTTTTAAAAATAGATTTTCAATTTCTTGCTCTCTCTCTTCTCTTTCTGGCACACACTCCCCCCCCCCCCCCCCTCCACTCCAATGTGAATGTTGGTAAACTTGAAGTTGTCCCAGAGGCTCTTGACACTATCTTCATTATTTTAAAGTTTATTTTTTCTTTTTGTTATTCTGATTGGGTGTTTTTGCTATCTTATATTCAAAATCATTAATTTGATCTTTGGCTTCATCTATTCTACTATTGATTCCACAGAAATTAGTCTTCATTTCAGTTTGTATATTCTTCATTTCTGACTGGCTCTTTTTTATAGTCTCTCTGTCCTTTTTTGTGCTGTTTAAGTTCTCAGTAAGTTCCTTGAGCAACCTTATAACCATTGTTTTGACTTGTATATCTGGTAGTTTGCTTGCCTCCATTTCATTTAGTTTTTTTACTAGAGATTTCTCCTGTTCTTTCATTTGGGACCTGTCCCTGCATTGTGACTTGCTTCCCAATGTTTGTTTCTATGTTTCCTGGACTTGGTAGAGTGGCTTTGTGTAGTAGTTGTCCCGTAGAGCCTAGTGGCGCAGCCTCCCCAGTCACCCAAGCAGTGTGCCTCTGTGCAGGAAGTGTGCACTGTTCTGTTGTTGAGCTTTGCTTGCCAGTGCCGGAAACCAATCATTGTTTCACTAATAGAAAGATGTAAAAAGCTGGTCAACCTTGAAGCTCTGAAAGGTCAGAGCCAACCACTCCCTATCTAATTGAGACAATAGTAACTGAGGCAACTTCCCCATCAAATAATCATGTAAATCCTTACTGATATGATAATCCGCTTATTACCTGCCTAAGGGCTATGGGTATATCCCAAGCCTGCTTAAGGGTAATGGGTGTATCCCATCCTACATAATAAAATGGTAATATGTAAATTACCATCACTCCGCTACGCCCACGATTGGGCCAGCAGGAGGCGCAAAGGGCGGGACTCAGGGTGGCCGGGGTAGCTGATTGGGCCAGCAGGACGCTGAGCTCACGGCGCCACTGGCTCCGCGAGCTCAGCGTCTGTGCCATGGCTGCGCCGGAGGCTTTTGGAAGGCATTGTGCCGGAGCAGACAGCCGGCCAGCTCCCCCGCTTTGGCTTTTGATCGCCGGGGAGCTGGCCGGCTGGCCGCCGGTGCACCAGGTGCATGATTAAATCATGCACTGGGCCTCTAGTAGTCTCAATAAAAGGGATAACAAGGCCAGAGCCTAGCAGTAGTTCTCCCACTAGAGTTAGACTACCACCTGCCCCCCCCCCCCATATCGCCAAATTAAATTTCTTCTAGTCTCTTTTCATTTGTGTGGCCCTTCTCCAGAACCCGAACCCTGAACCAGAATGCTGAACCATGCAGGACGTGAAAGGGGATCCCACAGCCAGGAGGGATTAACTCCCCGGCCAATTGGCTATGAGGATTGGCTACAACTACAATGGAGGAGCTGCTGTGGAGGATTAAACCCTACAGAGAAGAGTTTGCTTCAGTGGGGCTTTGGTGCTCACTGAGCCCACCCTTTGAGTGTGTTGGTCATGGAGGTAGTAGGGTTATAAGCTGGCATGGTCTGAAGCTGTCCACCATGCATACTGCTTCTAGAATCTCTCAGGAGGTGCAAGGTCAGCCTGCACCTGTGCCTTACCCAGGGCTACCTGGCATGAGCTACAGAGCAATCTATATATAGCTACTACTTGTGCTGGGCTTGGGGGTGCTCATGAGAGGCCAAGGCTAGCTGTTGCTAGTGATGGGCCTGGGACCACTTAGAATTATAGGACACGCCAATGCCAGATGCTGCTTGTTTGCCCTTTGTAAATCTTTGAGAGATTTAAGGAAAATCCAAGGCCATTTGTATGGACAAGCCACTGGAAACAGCTTGGGTATTCAGAGTCCTTTAAAAAATTGACTTGTTAAGAGAGTGCCCATATGACTGCCAGCTGATTTTTCAATAGAAACTTTACAGGCCAGAAGGGAGTGGCAAGAAATATTCAAATTGATGAAAAGCAAGGACCTATAACCAAGATTACTGTACCCAGCAAAGCTATCATTTAGAATCCAAGGACAGATATAGAGCTTCCCAGACAAGGAAAAGCTAAAGGAGTTCAACACCACCAAAGTAGTATTACATGAAATGTTAAAGGGACATCTTTAAGAAGAAGAAAAAAAAAGATAAAAAATATGAACAATAAAATGGCAATAAATACATATCTACAAACAATTGAATCTAAGAATCAAAATAAAAGAACAAAGAATCTGATGAACAAAATAAACTGATGAATAAAATAGAACCAGAGTCCTAGCTGGTTTGGCTCGGTGGATAGAGCATCATCCTGTGGAAGGAAGGGTCCTGGGTTTAATTCCCATCAAGAGCATATGTCAGGTTGCAGGCTTGATCCCCAGTACAGGGCATGCAGGAGGCAAGGTGGTAAAGACCTGGGGCAGGGTGAGATCTGGGAGAATGGGGGCAGTGGAGGAGGGGGGTCATGTCTGAAGTCAAAATAGACAGGAAAGGGGACAAATCTGAGGTGACTCCCACACCTATGGTTTCTTCCTCTTAAACCTGACCTTGCCTTGGTGGTCAAGTTGCCTAAGTAGCTTTTTTTCTTGTTGTGGTTGTCAAGAGTGACTTTTCCCCTTTTCTGTTCTTAAGGATGATAAATTTTAAAGTAGTCACACATTTCTATAAAGAAAATGAGAATTTTCAATCCATTCTGAATCTCTTATTGGAAGGACTGATGACCTGCTTCTTTCCCACTAACCACCCATATACATTCCCTGTCCTTTTCTACCCTGCTCTGTTCCATGGGGACATGACTCCTGGAAAGCATCAGGGACTCTTTCTCTTCCAGTTGGATTTGGCCAACCCTAGTCATCCAGGGGAGAATAAGGTATTTTTCTCTACCTCCTTCCTCCTTGCGTTAGCACCATGGTTCTGCCCAAGGCCAAGGGTTTCCTCTAATGCAGTGGTTCTCAACCTTTCTAATGCCGCGACCCTTTAATACAGTTCCTCATGTTGTGGTGACCCCAACCATAAAATTATTTTTGTTGCTACTTCATAACTGTAATTTTGCTATTGTTATGAATCCTAATGTAAATATCTGTGTTTTCCAATGGTCTTAGGTGACCCTGCTAGTGGATCTCAACCTGTGGGTCGCGACCCACAGGTTGAGAACCGCTGCTGTAGAGCCTAAGACCATCGGAAAACACAGACATTTACATTAGGATTCATAACAATAGTCCTAATTATTCCTTGACCTTTCTTTTTTAAATTAATTTCTTTATTGATTAAGGTATCAAATATTTGTCCTCATCCCCCCATTCCCATCCCAAATCCCTCCCCATGCATGCCCCCACCCCCCTGTTGTCCGTGACCACTGGTTAGGCTTATATGCATGCATACAAGTCCTTTGGTTGATCTCTCCCCCTTCCCCCCATCCTCCCCTACCTTCCCTGTAAGGTTTGACAGTCTGATCGATGCTTCCCTGTCTCCGGGTCAGTTTTTGTTCATCAGTTTATGTTGTGCATTATTTCCCCTAGATGAGTGAGATCTTGTGATACAAGAAATACACCTATAAGAACCGAAAATGAGACAAGCAATAATGGTTATGCTGAGAGGCAAATGAATCAGTCTGTAGTGAGTTTCTTTCTGGGCCAACAGTTCTTTTGAGTCCCAATTTCAATGTCAAACAGTTCCTTATGTGTACATGTCAGCAATGATATTTCAGTTCTGGATGGTGGACAAATGGTGGTAATGCAGGTCCGACCCTCTCTGGTTTGGTCCTGGGCAACCTGCAGTGATGCACAGCTGCTAACTGCTAGTATGGCAAGGCGTTGTCAGTGTCTTCCATCTCTGGACTGCTTCTCTTCTGTCTTCATGGCTGGAGTAGTCCTGTCAATTCCTCTCTGTTGCAGGAATCCACATAGTCTTGGAGTTGTTTTCTGAAAATATACAAACATATTCTCAACCAAAAGTTAATAAAGGAATATTTTCTATAAATTTGACTTGGGATCCTTTTTCATTTTTTGCCCAAATCTTTTCCTTTGGCTTGTTTTGACACCATGTGTGTTTTTCATGGGTGTCTTTCTGTTAGCATTACAAATGAAAAGTTAATTTTCTAAAGAATATTTTCCCTTACATGATATATTTAGAAAAAATTTTTACTTACAGGATATTTTCCCTTACATGATATTCTTCTACTATCCCCCCTTTTTTTATTTAAATATTAGGAGACTTTTGGAAATTTTATAATGTAGTCTTGATAGCTTTTAAATTTTAATTTTTTGCACTAAAATATGACTGCTTTAGGTTCATTACATGTTACGCAATTTTAACATGAGATGAAATGCCAATAAAAATTTTAGTTAACACTTTAGGAACAGCTTTTTGTCCAGTACAATTAATTTTTCTAGAATATTCACTTATTTCAATTAGCCAATTTAAATTAGTCTGAAAACTTGACTACTAATTTACTGTAAAATTTAATACTCTAACAACAATCTTATTTTACCCTGTGGAAAGGATTATTTGCCTTCTTGAGTAGGCCCTGAGCAATCCTGGTACTAGGCTGGATTTAGATATCAAAAACCCACTTCCCCACACTATGGGTACAAGACAACTCAAACAAGTCTTGTTGCAGTGAGAGGGCAGCTGCTGTCGGCCAAGTCTCTGTCGGTTACCTGGGTCCCGATTTGAGCTGGGCATGGGATGCAAAGCAGCCATGGGGGCAGGAGACCTCCCTCAGAAGGGGTGAGGGTTCAAGCCCCTGCAAAGTTGGGGGGGGGGGTGAGGGTCTGTGCCCCACCTCTGTTGACCCCCAAGTTCTCTCCTGATGGCCCCTCTGCAAGTGTACCTGTCTTAGGTTGTTTCTTCCCTGAGGAATCTTACCCATCTCTGGCTAACCAGCCATCCTCCAGGGCCAAGCAGGGTGATGTGAGGTTCAGTTCTGTCTCCTTGGTAGCCTATGTCCCTGTGGCCTCCACGCCCAGCACCTGCCTTGGGATCCCCTTGCCTGCTGGTGGGGCCCCAGGACTGATCACATATCTTGGGGAACTCGAGTTTCTTCTCCAAGGAGGGCCCAGCTCACCACACTGAGCACGAGACAGATCCATGGTACCAGCCACCACGAGGCTTCACCCTCGGCATGAACAGAAAGCTCAGGCAACAGCTGTGGGCAATTGGATTGTGAGAAGAGGGTCCCTCTTGGCCAAAATGGCAAGAGGGGCCAATATAGAATACTCAGGTGCCTTCCCAGGGGGCCCTCTACACAGTGGAAGGGATTAAATCCTTTCATCTCCTTTTTAACTTGCTGCCAGACATTCAAAGAATTAGTTTGTAAGTTTGTTTGGGATAATTGTACATTATGCTGTTGTAATTCTAAAATATCAAGAGATGTGTTATCTTTGTCTCTAAGCACCAAAAAGATGATTTCTTATTGATTCCCAAGGGTGCGAGGTACTATTATAGGTAATGGGAGTAACACAAATCTGAGAAAAATTATAATGACATTGTAGAATAATATCATGCAAAGATATTCTTTGCTCTAGGCCATGGCAATTCCATTTCAAACTGGCTGTCTCTATGTCATTTATTTCTGCTCTGCTCTTTTTTTTTTTTTTTTTTTTTTTTGGTGCGATGGTAAATGGGATTGCTTTTTTAGTCTCTCTTTCTGTAAGTTCACTGTTGGTGTATAGAAATGCCATAGATTTCTTGGCATTAATTTTGTATCCTGCTACATTGCCAAATTCATTTATTAAGTCTAATAATTTTTTGATGGAGTCTTTAGGGTTTTCTATGTAAAGTATCATGTCATCTTTGAATAAGGACAGTTTTACTTCTTCTTTTCCAATTTGGATGCCTTTTATTTCTTCTTCTTGTCTGATCACAATGGCTAGAACTTCCAGTACTATGTTGAACAGGAGTGGTGAGAGTGGGCATTCCTGTCTTGTTCCTGTTCATAGAGGAAATGGTTTTAGTTTTTGCCCATTGAGTATGATGTTGGCTGTAGGTTTGTCATATATGGCTTTTATTATGTTGAGGTATGATCCTTCTATTCCCACCTTGCTGAGAGTTTTTATCAAGAAAGGGTGTTGGATTTTGTCAAATGCATTTTCTGCATCAATTGATATGACTATATGATTTTTATCTCTCAATTTGTTTATGTGATGTATCACGTTTATTGATTTGTGGATATTGTACCATCCTTTCATCCCGGGATAAATCCTACTTGGTCATGGTGTATGATCTTTCTGATGTACTGCTGGATCCTATTTGCTAGAATTTTGGACCTGGGCTGTGTGCAGTGGGAGCTTCGCACCACCCGAGTGTCACTGAAGTGCTCTGACACTAAGAGGTGTGGCTGCCATGGGTTGGTGGGAACCAGGCTCACCCAGGGTCAGTGTTACCAGAACTCAGTGTGGTCTTGTGTACACATCTAGAATCAGGCACCCCGTCTGCACCACACCGAAACAGATACCCTGTTGGCGTGTGCCAAAAATCAGAGTCCCCTAGCACATGCCAGGAGTCAGAGTTACCCTGTGTCTTTACCAAGAGTCTAGTATTAGCATCTCTGTTGCTTCATGAGGCCTCTCGCTGAGAATCAGGGTCCCTGTGTGCGCATGCACCAAGAATTGGGGTCACTGGCTGTTAGTGTGAATGCACTGGGAGTCAGGGATCTCAGGAGCACACAATAAGAAACAGAGTCAAGTCAGTGGTGCTCAGTGCTGCCTCCCATCTGGAGAATCAGGGTCCTAGTCAGCTTGGGGGACTGGGTTGCACAGTAGCACTCTGTCGGCAGGAGGTCCGCTTCTGCACTGCGGAAAACAGACTTCCGTGTGCGTTTGCCCAGAATCGAAGTCAGGTGGCACTGCCGCCCTGCGTGGGCTTTGGGTTTGGTTGCTCTGTTGCATTGTGGGGAACAGATTCCCAGTGCCTGTGCGCTCCCAGGCTCAAAATCCTGTAGTCGCGCTGAGGCCTGTGCGAGGGGCAGGTCTATCAGTTACTATGGCACTGCCAGCAAACCTGCGGGGAGGGGGATAGGCTCCTTGACTCACAGAAATCTGCGGCCGGGATGTCTGGATTCTTGTTGTCTGTTGGTCTGCAGCTGTGGTCACAGGTCTCTGTCCCCAGTGGCTGCAGGGTCCTGGTTTGCATCTGAGACCAGACTGGGTGGTGCTGAGGCCAGGATCCTAGTCTCAAGCAGCTCTGTTTCTCAAGATGGCATATTCTTTGTGCCCGCACTGGCCACCCTGAAGTGTCCGCATTGCGCACGGGGCTCCGCCATCTAAGACTGACAGGTTTGGCAGCCCCTTGGAAGACCTGCAGAATCTAACTATCCCTAGCTCATACACACACACACCCCACACACATCCACACACTCCTCTATCACTCCCTCACTCTCTCACACTCTCTCTCTCCTAACCTTCCTGCCAGTCGCCATCTTCCGTTCCTCTCCCTGAACCTTTTTTATGTGTTTCAGTAACATATGGGAGGGAGTGTTTTGCTTTGGAGTTTCCAGTTCTCTCTCTCTTTTTTTCATTTAAATTCTTTATTGTTTAAAGTATTACAGGAGTCTCCCTTTTCCCCCATTGACTTCTCCCCCACCACCTCCACCCCTACCCCCAAGCACAAGCCCTTACCCCCCTAGTGTCTGTGTCCAGTAATTTTGCTCATAAGCATGCATACAAGTCCTTTGGTTGATCTCTTACCTCCTCACCACCTGCCTTCCCTCATAGGTCGAACAGTCTGTTCAATGCTTCTATGTCTCTTGTTCTATTTTTGTTCATCAGTTTATGTTGTTCATTAAATTCCACAAATGGGTGAGATCATGTGATACTTATCTTTCTCTGACTGGCTTATTTCACTTAGCATAATGCTTTCTAGTTCCATCCATGCTGTTGCAAATGGTAGGAATTCCTTCTTTTTTACAGCAGCGTACTATTCCATTGTGTAGATGTACCATAGTTTCCTAATCCACTCTTCTGCTGATGGGCACTTAGGCTGTTTCCAAATCTTAGCTATTGTAAATTGTGCTGCTATTAACATAGGGGTGCATATATCTTTTCTGATTGGTGTTTCTGTTTTCTTAGGATACATTCCTAGAAGTGGGATTACTGGGTCAATGGAAGTTCCATTTTTAATTTTTTGAGAAAATGCCATACTGTTCTCCACAGTGGCTGCACCAGTCTGCATTCCCACCAGCAGTGCAAGAGTTTTCCTTATCCAATTCTTTTTTAAAGTACTGTTTGCAGTCAATGACGTAGAAAATACAGCACAAAAAGCCCCCTTGCCTCTTGTATTTTTTTTAAACTCTATTTGTTATTAAACTAGAGGCCCAATGCATGAAATTTGTGCAGGGGTGGGTTCCCGAGGCCTGGCTGGAGATCAGGGCCAATCAGGTTCCCCACCTCCCCACCTCCTCCTTCCTTCACCACCCACGCTCTACCACCGCACAATTCCCCATCTCCCCGTCTGCCCCCCCCCCCCATCCATGTCCTTCCCTCATCATCTGCATCCACCGCCACCCACCTCTGGCTCCCCATCCCAGCCTGGGGCCTTGCCCTAATTGGGTGATCGGGAACTGCTGGCCAGGGGGGAGGGACTGCTAGTTTAATGCAATTTTCTTTGATGTTCTGGGGACCATTGCTCTGAAAGATGTTTTGGTTTATTGCTAGATGGAGGGGTGAAGATTGACTTAAATATGTGATTTATATTTGGGATCTAGCCACCAAAGAAAAACTAGTTCGGAATACCTATTTGCAAATATTTACTTATTTTGTAGTATAAATTGATCATAACAGAGCTCAAATCTATAGTGCTCAATTGTCTCCCCACATAGGCAGGAGCAAAACCCCACTTGGCCAGTCCTGCTTGGATTCCTAAGCATTTTATCCCTTTTCTTCACTAATAGGGCAATATGCTCCAAGCAGAGATTCAACCCAGATTGAAGGATCTACTCTGACTTTGATGTTCTTGGCAAAAATATTAATTCACCTTCATTGCTAGTCTGAAAACTGACCTTGTGTTTTGGCCCTGAGACCAATTCCCAATCAATACCTGGTTCTAATAATTGATTCCTATTTTCTACTCTGTGTCTAAGTCTGGATCCAAAATTCCCACATACTACTCATTCCTATAGGGATGGGGACTACCGTATACTTCACCAATCCCAAGGTATGTGATTAAATAATGGATACCTGCTGACAGAGTTTTCAGTGTTTTGGGTTCTTGGAATGTTCACATGTAGATGAAAAAATGAAGCTATGCATAATTACCTAAAGAATCATTGCAATGTGTTGTTAGTATTGATAACCAGAAGGAATGTTCTTGATCAGCATTTAAATGTTCTCTTCAGTGAACAATGACCAGCATTTAAATGTCCTGTTTAGTGGACAAAGCTCTTTTTTTTTTCTTCTAAAAACACAAAGCTATTGCACATAAAACCTCTTTAAGCATAAAACAAAATCAAAGAGAATTCTTGAGTGTATCCACTCTGGAGGGCATAGTTTGGGCCAAGTCACTAAACTTACTTTTGAGAATTGGATACTACTCGCAACGGTGAGGAATTTAGCAGACCCCCTGAATTTTGGATACCTGCAGATGGCTTCTCTTTTTGCCCATGTTCAGTCCTTCTTGGGTTGATGCTCAAAAAGTCTATGAATTGGATTACTTCCATTTTCCAGTAGCAATGTCTCTCTGCTTCTTAACTATTTTCACTTTTCTTATACTCTCTAGATTTTAAAAAATTATCTGTAGGTCTTAGGGGCAAGGAGGGAGAAATAGAATAGTGGGGACTATCTATAGTTATAAGAAATATTAATCATGCTCAGTTCATCATGATTGTTTTGTTCTGATTAAAGAAAGCACATTCTGACCTGGCTGAGAGTGTAGGCCCTGGACCTGGGAGTTAACCTCCAAATATGGTCCATTCTCCTTATCTGAGAACTACCTTCCATCATGGAAAGATTAACAACCTTGTTGCTGAAACCATGGAGTCTTGGAGGTGCCCAGCCTTTGCAATCTCCAGACCACATTGCCTGTAACCTGTCACTGTTATACCCATTCTCATTCCTTTTGCCAACTTCCTCATTTAATCTTTGTCCTTCTACCCAACATAAGCATCTGGCTTACGGGGGGGGGGGGGGGGGGTGGGGGTGGGGGGGTGGTAGAGCAGATTTTTTTGGATGACCTGCTGCTCTCCCATGCTGCTGGCATTATCTACATTATAAAAGATCAGGGACCGTCACGTCCTAAATGACCAGAGGGATGACCAGTCACCAGGAAGTGCATGGAGAACCTCTTGATTCCTTCTTCTCACCCCCCCCCACCCATGGCCCGCAGGCTCCCATCACTGGATGGCCAATGGAGAGCCACGGGGAACAAGGCTGGGTGGCAGTGGAGCTGGACTGGGGATTAGAGAGCAGGCGCAAGGCAGACCTCCTGGTGCCTCCCTCCAGCTGGCAGGTTCTGATCAATCCTCAGTTTCTTCTGAAAGGAACATGGCGCCTCCACTGTGCAGCCTCCCCAGACAGGGACTCACTGCTGTGAGAGGCTCCGGAGTGGAGACTTCAACAAGGACTTCAGTGCCTGCAGAACCCCTCAGCCTTCACTATTGGGAGATGGATGGAGAGCATCAGCTTTAAAGCACAAACACCCTCCTCGGGGGTAAAACCACCACCTCCCTACTCCACAGCTGCTTCCGTGCCTGCAAGAAACTGCACATGCAGTTGAGTGGTTCCGAGATGGGGGAGGGGCTGAGCCAGGTGGCTGGGCCAGTGCAGGGATGGAGGGAGGGAGGGGCAGGAGCAAGGGGGCAGCCCTGGTTCCCTGCACCTCCTCCCGCAGGCGTAGCCCTTCCAGGTGTTATGATAAAAAGAATTGTTTTTTTCTAACTCTGTCCAAGTAAAGAAAACAAGTGTCTGTCGACTTCCAATCTTACTCTCCCAGCCACCAGTTAATCCCTCTGGATGCATCATATCCAACCTCCTAAGGATCCGAGGGGCAGGTTCAACCTTCATTCCATAGTTGAGGAAACTGACCAATAAACACGTGTCTCATGCCTCAGTGTCAACTCCCACGGAAATCTCTGGGTAATAACTCATAATGTATATCTAAGGGTATATTTTCTTCTGTTTTCATGTTTAATTCAACCCAGGAATCAAATAATACAATAAAGAATAAAATGAGTTTAGAGGGCTCAGCATTGTATTCCCAGGGCCTTTGGTCCCAGGCAAACCACAGAGCTCAGTTATCCTGAGATGTAAGAAAAGAAAAGAGAAACATCAAAGGTTTCCCAGCTCAGTCACAGAGACATCTCATAGCCACATACTAAGGACATGACATTAACTTAGGGGTGGAAAGGACACAAATGGAATGGAAGATGGAGCCATTTCCATTCAGATTCAAGCCAAGTTAATGAGGCAGAAGAAACACTGGACACCATGGAAGAATAAGATGAAGTGGTCCAGTAGGGAATATCACAGACCTTGCAGGGACAGCACCTGGGGCCCCGGACATGACAGGAGGAGAGAGGGGGCTGGTTGAGAGGAAGTGCATAGAAAGGCCGGGGAGTAGGAACAAGAGGGTGATATGTGGAAGGTGAGCCCCACGGGGTGATGACAGGGGGCAAGCCTGTGAGAGGTGGCCAAGTGCCCCCACCTCTGCTGAGGGGTGCATGCGTCTGTCCTGGGAGCTGTGGCTGATGGAGAGGGAGGCTATGGCTCTATGTGGATGAGTTGCCAAGGAGAGCTTCCCTGCAGCCACAGTACTCGGTGTTCTCAACACGGCGGGAGCACAGGATCATGCACACAACGTCACGAAAGAAAAAGCATCCTATTCCCAACTTATTCACAGACTTCTATTTCTGGTATCTATATTCCCAATGTGTCCACAAGTACATTTGGGAAAAGAAAAAAGATTTGTATGTGATATGACTGTATCTTTAGAAAACCCAAGTGATCACAAGCAGAGCACTTTTAACACCTAATGAACCAAATACACTGATGAACAATAGACACAGAGACACAGACGCATGAACAGACTGTGGAACCTCAGAGGGAAGGTGGGGGAGGGTGGGTGGGTGGGAAAAGATCAATCAATGGCCTATGTACATATATGCATCACCCCTGGACACAGACAATGGGGTGGTGAGGTCCTGGGGGGGAGGGGAGTAGGCTGGAAAAGGTTAATGGGGGGAAAGGGAACCTATGTAAACCTTTCAACAATAAAGATTTAATAAAAAGAGTAAAAAATTAAATTAAATTAAATTAAAAAGTAAAATAAAATAAAATAAAAGCCAAGAATAACTACCCTGGCTGCGTGGCTCCATTGGTTGTAGCTTCGTCCTGTACATTGAAACACTGCAGGTTTGAATCCGGGTCGGGGTGTGTGCGGGAGGCCACTGAGCAAGTGGTGCCTGGAGGAGGGAGGCTCCTCGAACCTAAACACAGTCCAGGCCTCGCCCATGATCTCAGGCCCGTCCTCTGCTAAGTGAGACCAGACTTCCCAGCTTCCTGTCGAGTCCCTGGTCTCTGAGTCATAAGGCTGCCCCCCGTGTTCCCCGAAATGCACTGCTCAGTAACCATCTATACTCATAAAAGAATAATATGCTAATTAGACCGGGTTACCGGACATCTTCCGGACATCTGACTTCCTTCCAGACAAAGCCACGGTGGTGGGGGTTGAGGCAGAGGCAGTTAGGGGTGATCAGGCTGGCAGGGCAGGGCAGTTGGGGGCCATCAGGCTGGCAGAGGAGCGGTTAGGCGGCGATCAGGCTGGCAGGCAGGCAAGCAGTTAGGAGCCAGCGGTCCCGGATTGTGAGAAGGATGTCCTACTGCCAGTTTGGGATGGGGCCTAAACCGGCAGTTGGACATCCCCCAAGGGGTCCCGAATTGAAGAGGATGCAGGGGCTGGGCTGAGGGACCCCTCTTCCCATGCATGAATTTTGTGTACTGGGCCTCTAGTTGGAAAATAAAATGCTTGCTAGTATATATGATTCAACCCTGTCTCTAGTCCATTAACTATAGTAGTGACACGTAGCCTAGACCTATTCATTGTCTGGCTTAATAGGAAGTATACTCAGGATTTACCATAAAGTGTTTTGAAAGGAATTCAAATTTGTCTCATCTATTTGTCCTTGCTTTTGCTTAACTCCTTCATAGCCTTGAACACATGACCATTCATTAGATTTCATGGCTGACTAAGAGAACTAGATTTCATTCTAGGTCAGATGGAGTCTTGTTGATGAGACCCATTCTACCTTATCTAATCACACCTGTCAGAGAAGCAGACTTGATCACTGATTACCTAATCACCAAATAACTCCTGAGGTGTGTCAAGAGTTACTACATCTTATAGAGTTACTTTATCTGTCAGTATCCTCATATCTTAAATTGCTACTATTACCCACCCACAGGATGATTGTTGGAATAAAGAGTATGCATATATGCATAACTCTTGGGCACAGAAAATAGTGTGGTTAAGGCCTGCAGAGGGGGTGGGTGTGGGAGGGGGGTCAATGGCAGAAAAGAAAGGGACATCTGTAATACATTCAACAATAAAGATATGGTTTTAAAAATGTGTTATTAAAATTACTACAATACATTCTTACCAGGTGTCATAATAGTGAATTCAACATGTATCAAGTTCTTCAAATTTTTCATAGAATATTTCATTTGAATATTTATGCATAATGTTTTCATCTGACTGTATAAGATGAAATTTCTTCTTTTTATAAAGTATTTTTATTGATTTCAGAGAGAAGGCAGAGGGAGAGATAGAAACATCAATGATGAGAGAGAATCATCAATCAGCTGCCTCCTGCATGCCCCCCCACTGGAGATCAAGCCTGTAACCCGGACATGTGCCCCAACTGGCAATCAAACTGTGATCTCCTGGTTCATAGGTCGATGCCCAACCACTGGGCAACACTGGCCAGGTGAAATTTCTTCTTGCTATCTGACTTAAATTATCCTTCAATAGTCCTCTCTTGCTTTCTCAAGGCATGCTCACCACCACCAAGATCAGACCTTTCTGTTAGGTCTGTGCCAACTGGAGCCAGGCCAAGATATGTGAGAATTTAAGAAATTTTATTACATTCTCTCACAGTGAGCTGAGACCAGTGTGTTGGTGTCAGCACCGAGGGAGTGTTTATGTCCTTTTATATAGGGACTGGACCAGGGTTGCACCAGCCAGCTGGGGTACTGCCTGAACAACAGGATGTTCTTGGAAAATAGCAGGATACCTGGTGGGTGCACAACTCAGGCAGAGGGGAGCACCACAGTTGGCTGGGGATTGTATCTTCTGCAGGTGCAGGCCATTTGCTTCAAACTATGGGAAAAAAAACTTACGATACTATATTTCAGGAAACATGTCCAAACAGGAGAGACCAAGGGTAGTGCATCTTAACACTTTCAGTGGATGGAAATTAACTGGCTTTCTCCAGTATGCCTGATAATAAATAGCATTCAGATTAGAAACAGATCATTTTAAAAAATGATATTTTGGCCTCAATACCAGGAACCCCCAGACTAGGCAACAAACAGGATACCTGGTACTCACCCCAGAGGAGTCCCAGGTTTGGGTCCTGGCAGAGTCTCCAGACAACCAATAGGTCTGAGTTGCCTGTCACCACTTGAGACAATTAAGCAGAGACAGGGTTGAATCATATATAAGCGTTTATTCCAATAATGCCGGCAGTATGGGAGAGCAGCAGGTCATCCAGGAAAATCTGCTTTGCCCCCATAAGCCACATTTATATGAGGTACAAGGACAAAAATTGAATGGGGAAGTAGGCAAAGGGTATAATGGCTGCAGATAACAGGCAATGTGGGCTGGGGGTTTGCAAAGGGCAGGAGGCATCAGGGATTCCATTGTTTCCTTTCCAGAAAAAAAAGTTGTTACTCTTTCTATGATAATAGGCAGTTCTGGATACTCCCATCTCCCTTCTTCTGGGGCTGCATTTCCAGGTGAGCTCCCAGGTCCCACATACAACTCCCAACCAGGTTAGACTGTGCTTTCTTTAACCAGAACAAAACAATCACAATTAAGAGAGCATGATTAATGTTTCTTATACCTTATAGCTAGTCCCTGTGAAAAAATGCTCACCTGTCCAAATTCAAAGGATGGACTCGGAAGTAGGAAATATGGTGAAAATGAGACTTTTAATAATATGGTCTTGAGCAAGCATGTCAAACTCAGGGCCTACGGCAGTGATGATGAACCTATGACACGCGTGTCAGCACTGACACGCATAGCCATTTCTGATGACACGCGGCCACTGAGGTGGCTGCATGCTGAGGATGAAACATTTGCTGCTCCTGAGGATGAAACATTTGCTACTAGAGTCTTGGAGTTAGAGTCTAACTCCAAGTCTAACTCCAAGACTCTAGTCGCAAATGTTTCATCCTCCCCTATTAGACACTCTGTGCCGGAGGTCTGTAGGCCAAAACAACAGAAGTCCGGCACAGAACGTCTACTTCTGGGACTTCCGGTTAAGCCGGGATCTTTGCCCTCACTTCCGCCGGCAGAGCAGGGAGCAGCGGAACGCAGCGGGGGACGCATCTCTGGGGGCCCTGCCATTACCAGTAACCAAATAACAGTTAACCACAGCAACCATTATCTACTGTTCTGGGGTGTCATGGATTTCTAATCCATCATTACTGAGATAAGTGAGGGGGATGCTGGGAGAGGCGAGGGTTTGTGGCATGCTATGGGTGCCGTTTCCCGCCATTAGAAATAGCGGCAGCCATTTTAATTCACATAAGGAACACCTTGCTCCATAGTGCAGACTCCATTTCACCACTATTACTGTTGTGCATCCTTATTAACCCCTATTTCTGCTTATTAACCCTGCCCTTTCCTAAAAGACAGTTATATGCACCATTTTGTGGTTAGTTAGGCTAGTTAACCCCTAATTGCCTGCAGGCCTAACAAGCTATCTATAATTCTATCTTCTGTCACTGCCCCCCTGATGGAGAACCCAAAAAATAAAAAAACTAAGGTTAAATAAAGGAAGTGGTAGTAGCAGTGGCTGACCCTTTCAAGAGACATGGACCGAGATGTATGGCTTTATAGAAAAAAATGGCAGATCATTTTGCTTTCTATGTACTCAAACGGTAGTAAGCAGAACGTGGAATATAAATAGACATTTTGAAACTAATCATTCCCAGTTCTTGGGAAAAAGTGAGGATGAAAGGAAGGAATACATTTCCAGGCAGCTACACCTTTATAAGAGCCAATCTAATTCCATCCTTAAATTTATGAAAGGCTCTGCAAATTTAACATCTGCACGTTTGAGCATTGCTCACTCTATAGCTCAGCATGGAAAAGCGCTCAGTGAGGGAGAATTTATTAAAGAAACTCTCCTAAGATGTGCACCAGTTCTATTTCACAATATGCAGAATAAAGATGCAATTATTAAGAGAATATCTGAGTTACCACTCAGTGGAAATATCATAAAAGACCGAATAATGAGACTGAACATAAATGTACAACATCAATTAAAGAGAGACATAAGGAAGTGTAAATATTTTTCGATCTCTCTTGATGAAACTACTGATGTCACATCACATGCTCAGTTGGCCATTATTGGTCGTTATTCTGATGGTCTCACAATGAGAGAAGAGTTGATAAAGTTAGTATCAGTGTCAACAAGTAAATCAGGAAGCGAAATATGTAAGGTTGTTATACAAACATTTCGTGACCTAAGCATTGATATCTCTAAAGTTGTGTCAGTGACGACAGATGGGGCACAAAATACGGTGGAGGAAAAAGTCAGATTTGTCAAATTGTTTACAGAAGCTATTGGACATCCGATTGTGCCTTTTCATTGTATTATCCATCAGGAAGCTTTATGTGCCAAGACAGGATTCACCGACTTAAACGACTTAATGTCACTTGTTACAAAAATAGTTAATTTAATAGCTGCTTGCCCCCTTCACAAGCGAAATTTTCGGCACTTTTACTGGAGGTTGATTCCACCTACAGTGGACTGCTGATGTACAATAATGTAAGATGGCTGAGCCGAGGCAAAGTTCTTGAGTGCTTTGTGGAGTGCTTTGAAGAAATTAAGGTATTTCTTGACGATAAGGATCTGGGAAACTTTCCTCAGCTTAATGATGATAAGTGGGTCAACACCCTGATGTTTTTTACAGATCTCTCTGTTCATATTAATGAACTGAACTTAAAGTTACAAGGTTTTGGCAAAAGTATTGACGTTATGTTTGGATACATAAAAGCTTTTGAAAGTAAAGTTAAAATTTTCAAGCGAGATGTAGAAACTAAAACTTATAAGTATTTTCCTCGAGTAACAAAGTATTTTGAGAAGGCCAGTGCAGCTGTACAAAATGAAATGGAACTCTTGCATATGAAGTACCAGCATGTTTTAGACTCGTTACTTGACCAGTTTAGTGATAAATTTAGTCAATTTAGAAGTCTAGAACAGACCATGAAAATAATTAAGTATCCTGATGTAGTAGTCTACAGTAGTTTGGAATTAAATGGTTTCCAATGGATGCAAATTGATGATTTGGAGATGCAACTTGCAGAATTTCAAGACAGTATCTGGGCTCAGGTGTTTGTTGACTTGAGGTCAAAGCTTGAGAATCTGGAAAGGTGCCGCTTGGAGAATCAAGAGGAGTGCCACTACGAACAGGAAATTTGGAGTGCCTGGAACCGACTACCAGACACTTTTAGCACCCTGAAAAATATAGCAATGGCTTTACTCACAATTTTTCCCTCTACATACTTTTGTGAGGCCTTATTCTCAGCGTTAAATAATATCAAAACCAACAAAAGAAACAGATTGACAGATGAAGTTAGTAGCGCTTGCTTGGGCCTGAAGTGTACAAAATACCAACCTTCAATTGAAGATTTAGCCAATGAAATTCAGCAACAAAACAGTCACTAATAGGCAGGTTAGTTAAAGAATTCCCCCTCCCCCTCACTTACCTTAGTTCACGGCACCCCACACAAGCTAAATAATATCAAGACCAACAAAAGAAACCGACTGACGGATGAACAAAGAAGTCACTAAGCAGGTAAGTTAAATATTTAGTTTTTGGTTTATTAAATACAATTATATATAACAATTATACATTTATGTTATTTAAACTATAAATATAGCGAAATAATGTTTTTTCCTCAAAGTGACACACTACCCGAGTTATGCTCAGTTTTTTTGGCGAAGTTTGACACACCAAGCTCAAAAGGTTGCCCATCACTGGCCTACGGGCTGCATGTGGCCCACAATGAATATGTTTGTGGCCCAGCCAATATAACAGATGTAAGAAACGTTTTAATAAAAATTTTGTAACTTAATTTTTACAATAGCCTGTTATACATAATCTTATATAATAAAAAGCTAATATGCAAACTGTCCCCTCAACTGGGAGGTTGGCCAGGAGTTTGACCAGGGTGTGGGGCTGGCCCTGTCCCTGATCACCCCCTCTCCCCACTCCCCGATGGGGGGCGGGACTGGCCCACCAACCACCCGCAGCCCCTCCCCCCGGCCATCTGGCCCAATTGGCCCCAATCTGGGCAGGCCAGCCGGACCCCACCCATGCATGAATTCATGCACCGGGCCTGTAGTTATTAATAATGAACTATAATGTTCACTAATGACTGATTATTATAATTGTGTTGCATTCATTTCCCTTCTGCACCTTAAAGGCAGATGTAACATTTCTCTCCACTAATACTAGCAGCGAATATTTTAGCAGCCGATTGCCATGTCATTAGTCTTGTACTGACTTGTTTGGTGTGCACAACAGAAAATATTTTGCTTTGGGTGAAAAAGAAAAATAGGTTTATTTTTGTTACACTTATTCATTTGTGCAGTTATTCAGTGTCTGGTAAGTTAATGTTCAAGAAAAAATATTAATTTTTATTAAAATGATGTATTATTTTATGTTAACAATTACTCATTTATTTCAGCCCTTTGCATTCAGCATGTCTCTATCGAAATAAACCTTTATTTCTATGAAAATTGAAGCTTTTGTTTTTTTTGCGGCCCACATAAACTTAAGGTCAAAGCTTTGTTTATTTGGGCCATATTAACCTTTGAGATTGACATGCTTGGTCTTGAGAATGGGTGCCTTTGGTTACAGGAACACCAGAATTAGCTAGCAAGGCAATATTTATCCTATTGCACGGGAGTCCCTTCTCCAGTTCTCATTGGCTGAGTACTATGGCATTTACAGCCTATCCCAAGCATTGCCTAGGTTTGTTATCTACTATTGGATTATTTAAACAAACAAACAAACAAAAAAGGGCTGAGGCCTTTTCTAGTTGCCTCCACTTCCCTTTGTCTAGAGAAATCTTACTGGAAAATGTGCTACCTGACACATGCACAGCTCTCATACCCTCTCCCCACACCCCACATTCAGTTTGCTCTGGGGAAATTCAGCAACCACCTGGCCACATGCTATTTCTTTTCTATGAAGATCAGTCAGAGGCATGTCTCATACAGGTCCCAATATTCTATTTCTGCCTCTAACACTTGTTTCTCATATAAACAGCTGGTTTATGGGGGAGAGGTGCTGCTCTCCCATGCTGCCAGCATTATTGGAATAAATGCTCATATATTATTCAACCTTGCCTCTGTTTAATTGGCTCAAATATTGACAGGCAGCCCAGACCCATTGGTTGTCCATTTTCAATTCCCCAGTTGAAAGACATTTGTGTTGTTTTTTTACTGTTTTGAGCACTTATGAATAAAGTTACTAAAATGTTTGCATACAGGTTTTTATGTGAATACAAATTTTATTTCACTTGTGTAGATACTTAGGAGTGAGATTGCTGGGTCATATGGTAATGCATGCTTTACTTCATAAGAAATGGTCTAATTCTTTTCTATGGTGGCTCTAACATTTTACATTCCCACAACAATGTGTGAGAAGTCCAGTGGGTTTTGCCTATACTTGATGTTGTCAGGTTGTTGCATTTCTTTTAGCCATCCAAGTAGGTGTGCTCATTGAAGTTCTAATTTGCATTTCCCTAATGACTGATGGTTCTAGTGATCATCATCTTTTCATGTGCTTATTTGTCACCCATTTTTCTTCTTGGGTCAAGTATTTGTTCAAATCTTTTATCATTTAAAAAAAAAGGAGGGTGTCCCTAGCTGGTGTTGCTCAGTGGATAGAGCATCAGCCTGTGGACTGAAAGGTCCTGGGTTCGATTCCAGTCAAGGGCACATGCCCAGGTTTCAGGCTCGATCCCCAGTAGGAGGTGTGCAGGAGGCAGCCGATCAATGATTCTCTCTCATCATTGATGTGTGGATGAAAGGGGCCACATGTTAACTTGACAAGGTCAGGGGAGGCCTGCATGGCAGTCTTGCAAACTCAGAGACCTAAAGTAACCACAAAGGATGGTCTGAAATTAAACTTTAACTAAAAGTAGTTATGGTGGGCAGTTATGTCCTAGGCTGGTATCTTCACTGACAAGGTCAACCTTTACCTTAACTGAGCCTATCTGTCTTTTTGCATCTATAACATACCCTTGATATATCTGGGTAACTTGTAACTTCCCTTTTTCTGTACCCCTTGAGGCATGACCTAATGTGTTAGGTGCCAAGACAGATACCACAAATTCCTTCATTATCATGTTAATTGTTCCTGCACCCACCTAAGTACGTGTCTATCATTTTACTTTTTATCCAATCCCAGGGGTTTCCCCACTTTTCTTTCTCCCGCCTCTCTACTCTACCACCAGTGGATTTCATGTAACCCACCTACGTCTCTTTCCTTTGATTGCAATGTATAAATACAGATGTAATCTGCCAATATCTGGAGCATTACCTCAATTTGTTGAGGTTCTGCTTCCTGGCACATGTCAACAGTTTGGCTCAAGTAAAACTCACAAAATTCTTTACAGGTTTCAATGTTTTTTTCTCATTAACATTACTTGGCGTAGTTGGCAGGATTCCAGAGAAGCTCACCCAGGACCATCCATTGCAATTGGACTCGGTGCTAGGATCCAGCAAGGGCCCATTGAGCCCGCCGGTTCTCTGCCCATTGGGTGAACTTGGGTGAGTTTTCTCTTGGATCCAGGACCTTCCCTTGCTTTGGTAGAGGGTCTGACTTTATTTGAGCTGTGTTTTAAAATCCTCGAGGTGAAACCAGAGTTGATAGAACCCAGGTTAAGTGTTGACAGAACCCAGGCTAAGGCGGGACTGGAGGAAAAAATGGGTGGCTGGTTTTGGTTTTGGCTTTTCAATGGGAATTGCTGAGAGTCTGAGCAAAAATAACCTTCGCTGTATAAATGAGCTGAACTCATTCTGCTCCAAAGGTAAAGGGGCACATCCTCCCTCCAGTCTGATTCTGGGGTGTTCTTAGGTGAGTGAGAATCTTTGTGGAGGTGTCAGGAATGCAAGAGCCCCATAGGGAAGTCCCAACGCAACTGTAATTAACTAAATGGCTCATCTAGGGGGCAACCATAAGGCTTGGTCTGCCCAGGCCCTGAACCTTTCCTGTGGTTTTAGCCAAGAAATAAACTGAGGCCACACTTGACCCACTACATAACATGTCTGGAAAGTTTGCTCAGACTACAGATATCCAAAATTAAAAAAAAAAAAAAATAACATGGGAAATTGTGCCTCCAAGGCCAGAAGTTCCCAAAACTCCAGGCCTCATTTAATACTCCTGATAGGAAGCTTTACTTGCAAGTACTTTACAGAAATGGGAAAATTCAAAATTTTCAGAAAATAGAAAATATTAACTGATAAATGGCAAAAATGCAGTTTGTTTGGGGTTCCTACATTAATATTTTGCATGCAGAAATTAGAAAATGTCGGCTCTGAAATTAAACTGAATGACTATATGGGAAGCATATCTTGATTTGGAAATTAGAAGCTCCTAAGGAAAAGCATAGGAAAAAAAGTTTTTCTTCCTAAAAGATGAAAATTAGTAAGAAATGTTAGATACTGTCTCAGAACTATTCTGAAGTTAACAAATGCCCACACCCCGTTTTCCTCCCAGTAGGAAACATGCCTCTGATTTATCTCCATAGAAAAGAAATAGTAGGTGGCTAGGCCATTACTGGATTTCCCCAGAGCAAACAGAATGTGGGGGTGGGGAGACACATGGCCGACGGCACATGTCCTAGGAAGATTCCCCCAGACAAAGGGAGGTAGAGGCAACTAGAAAAGACCCCAGCCCATTTTTTTTTGAATAGTCCATTGGGAGTATACTGAAATTCTAGAGAGGGGCAGTTCCTGAACCAGGGACAAAAGACATTGCTTTGGTAATTTTTAATGCTGGACATTCTCTGGTATAAACTTTTAGTGTGTTTTAACTCCAGGCTCAGAAAAACAGCAAAGCCAGATGAAGTGACACCATGTCTGGCATCAGGATCAGATGCAATGATGAATGATCCCTTACCCTAGCACTGACCAATCAGTAAGAAACCATACCCCTGACCTTATACACTCATTTTGATGAATCAGCATATTAAAGGACATACCTGGAAAGCTGATGAATATTCTATTGAGGTTCTTCCCTGAGACCTGTCCTAAAATTCCTGCCTTTAGAAAACAGATTAAAGACCCTTAAGACAAAGGACCCAGTATGCTCTCTCTCTAGACCATGCCCACACTTTCTTTCTACAGGCATGTATTTTTGCTTTCATTCTCCTAAGCTCTAAGGATCCCCATGAGACTTGCAATCAGGGGAGCAGCAGGCAGCGGCAGCGGCAGTTTGTCCCTGGCTAACCCTGTAAACCTGTCTTCAAGGGTCCTTCATTTGCCTCTGTAACTTGTTTCCTGAGTCCACACAGCCCAGTTGGCTCACTTCTGCCTCTGTGACTTTCTAAAAGGCCAAGGCAGCTCTCTCTGAGCAGCCCACTTGAATCTTTTCTTCAAGTGAACTTTCACTTTTCATGCTAAATAAACTTCCTCTTGCACTAGAGCTCTTGGCTGTAAATTCTTTCTCTGCCAAACTCAAGAATCAAGAACCTACATCGATAGTAACAAATACATTTCCATACCAAATTACTAGTCTTTCTTACAGCACATAATATCTACAAGATAATTTTAAAATATATAACACAGCCCGACTGGTGTGGCTTAGTGGTTGAGTGTTGACTTATGAACCAGGAGATCACGGTTCGATTCCCAGTCAGGGCACATACCCAGGTTGTGGGCTTGATCCCCAGTGGAAGGTGTGCAGGAGGCAGCTAATCAATGATTCTCATCATTGATGTTTTTATCTCTCTCCCCCTTATCTCTGAAATAAATAAATATATATATTTATAAAATATGGAACATGGCCATTTGCTTTATGGTACAATTTCCATGCACAATCTTTGATACTCAAGAAACTCATCAGTATCATCCCTTTAAGATTTTGTAGGATTTAAACAAAATGACACTTTTATTCTGTAGCTGACCTGTACACTAACATGAATTCACTGTGATTTCAAAACAGCATAAATAGAAAAACAAGATAAATAAATGGAAATAATGAAATATTAGTTACTCTTTCCCTTTAGTATGGTAGAATTATTGCTTCACAATTATTCTTGGACTAAAAAGAAAGACAATCTAAGAGCCTGAAGTCAATCTCAGACAGTTTTAATAACTTACACACATTCAAGTTTTAAAAGAAAGCCTGCAGCCAAAGAATGTAGGCAGATGGACATCTCAGCACTGTGCTTTCTTTCATCCTACTGCCTAATCTGCTGTCCTGAGTTTAATCAGGGGACTGGTGGTGAGTAATAGTTCGAACCCATGGAATATCAATCAAGTGAATCTCAGTTTGCTTTCTGTGAGAGCAATATAAATAGTACATGCCACATAGAATTGTTAAAAAGACTAAATGAAATTATGTATGGGAGGCACCTAACACCATACATAATGAACATATAAATATTTCATAAATTATACATTATTATTAGCCATTTTATGAGAGGCAACTTACAGTTTTCTCTACTAACTACAGGCATGATGGCTAAAGCTAGGACCCTTGACAGCGGGGGAAAGCAAAGGCCTGAGGACTGGAGGAACTGTGGCAAATGAAGGAGCAGAGAAATAAATGTGATTGAGGAAAACCCTTGAGGAAAGAAATGACAGGCTGTAATAAATTGCAGGGAAGATGGAAACATCTTTCCAGGTGTCTGGTTAGTCCCTCATGTAACCGCTACTTCCACCCCCTGTCAACCTCGCCAAAGACCAGACCACATCTTTGGAAGCCTCCACAATAATCCATGTGCACCAAAAAGAGTAGTGAGCAAAGTAGGATTTACTAAATGTTTTATAAGGAAGAGATACAAAAATTAATTAGTTATACTTCCCTAATACACAACTTCATAAACTTTCCTCGAGTGATGGTGAATATGTAGAACTCAATAGGAAAATCTTAAAATAGTTAACATCATTCCCCACTCCATTTCCCCATGGAAGACATTGCTAATCAATCAGAGAACTATTTTCTTGCAAGTTCTGATTATCTTCTGAACACTTCTCAACAACACATCATCCGAAGAATCAGAATGTCTCTCAATTACCATTTCTCATAGGCTCCTTCACTGCCCTTTCCCCACCAATTCCCTGTTTCTCCTCAACTGCTTCCTGAAATTGAGAAATTTAACGTGTTTTTTTGAGCATAAGAGCTTTTTTTAATTTTTTTTTATTCTGTACTCTTAATCCAAGCCATTTACCAAAGGAGTCCTTCCAAACACATACCAGAAAGAATACTGGAAAATTCGGTTTTCTCTGTTTTATTCCAAAAGGGAGACAGAAAAAGGAGATAACCTATAAGGAATGCATGCTAGAAAAAGAGCAGTTAAAAATAGATAAAACTGGAAAGTGTTTGGAGGTAAAAGCAGAGGAGGAGAGAAGAAGGAAAGGAGCAGAGATTTGGGAACAAACCATGTACCTGGTGTCGGCATCACTGACAGCATAAAAAGAAGACTGCCAGCTGCTTTCAATATTTTATAAAGATCTGAGCCCTGGCCAAGTGGCTCAGTTGGTTGGAGCATTGTCCCATACGCCAAAAGGTGGCAGGTTTGATTTCCAGTCAGAGCACAACTCAGGTTGCAGATTTGATCCTTGGTCAGGGCCTCTTTGGGAGGCAACTGATTAATGTTTATTTCTCACATGGCTGTTTCTCTTTCCCTCTTTCTCCCTGTATCTATCTCCCTCTGTCTCTCTCTCTTCCTTTCTCTCTCTAAAATCAATAAAGATTTTTTTGTACCAGGAGAGGAAACTACAGTTTAGAACACACATCTAGTCAGGTGTGGGATTAGGATTACAATCCTGACTCCAAAATTCAGTGGTCTTTACACCTCATCCTATAACTTTGAAAAAGTATAAAGATGACATAAGCAGGGAAGTAAGAATATCCTACCTAATAAAACAGTAATATGCAAATTGATCCCACCTTCACCACGCCCAAGCCACGCCCACCAAACAAGCCACACCCACCATCCGATCAGAGCGAGTATGCAAATAAACACGACCAAGATGGCGGTTAATTTGCATACATAGGCTCCCTGATCTGACCCCCTGCGTCGGATTGCAGGGAGCTGGGGTCCTCTCTGGCACCAGACCGAAAGCCTCCGCCGGAGGCTTTTGGCCTGGTGCACGAGCGGACACCCAGCTCCCCTGCCATCGAAAGCGGGATCCGGAGCGGACACCCAGCTCCCCTGCCATCGAAAGCGGGGAGCTGGGTGTTCGCTCCGGCTCCAGGCCAAAAGCCTCAGGAGGCTTTTGGCCTGGTGCACGAGCGGACCCCCTGCCATTGATTGCAGGGAGCTGGGGGTCCGCTCCTGCCCAAGAGGCTTTCGGTATGGGCAGGCCTGGGCAGGGGATGAGCCAGTGATCAGATGGAGCTGGAGAGGCCTGCCCAGGCCTAAAGCTTCGGCCAGATGCTTTAGGCTTGGGCAGGGCCCAGCCCTCCATTGGTGTGAACTATAGAGGAAACACCTTTTCTGACTGCACATTGGCTAAGCTTCCTATATGCCACTGATAATATTCTTAGTAACTTGGGTAATAAGAATCCAAAAAGGTGATCTAGGGTTTTTCCACCACACTTCTGGAGAAAAAAATGAAGGTCCGCTGCTGGAAGGCTAAGAAATGTCATATCCTGCCCTAGCTGGTTTGACTCAGTGGATAATGCCTCAGCCTGCAGACAGCAGGGTCTGGGTTTGATTCTGATCAAAGGCATGTACCTAGGTTGCAGGCTTCTCCCTGGCCGGGGCCTAGATCAGGGCTCATGCAGGAGGCAACCAATCAAAGTGTTTCTCTCTGTCTTTCCCTTTCTCTTCCACATTCTCTAAAAGTCAATGGAAACATACCCTCAGGTGAGGATAAAAAATAAAGAAATGTCATATTCTATGAAAGACACATCTTGAAAATGCCTAAAGAAAGTTGTCATTTTTTCTTGTGAAGGGACTGGAGTCCGTGTTGATGAAAACACCTTGGTGGCTGTGGTGACTGGCAGTGGCTCCAGCAGTGGGGTGATGGGGCTGGTGCCTTCCCCTGACCAGCCCGTTTGCCTCCCACAAAGGGAGGCCAGACTGCGGCTTAGGTACGCTCCCTGTGGGGAGTGGGCCTAAGCCATCAGTAGGACATCCCCTGAGGGCTCCCAGTATGTGAGAGGGGGCAGGTTGGGCTGAGGGACCCCCGACCCCCAGTGCACGAATTTCATGCACCGGGCCCCTAGTAAGAAATAATTGAGTGAGCACTTGTGTGAGGATACTGTCGCTGCAACTAACAAAAAAACTGATTTAATGGTTTAAACTATCAGGAAGGTGATTATCTCTAAGAAAAGCAAAAAATAAGGCAAATTCTGTACTCAATTTCTACTTTTCATGAATCGATCCATTGGTAACAGTCTCCTCAAGAGACAACCACAAAGTCGCTGCAATAGGATGTTTGAGACTTAAGCAGATGACATTCAGAGGAAGGAAAAATGGCATCTCTTCCAGTAGAAAGGAATTAGGATTACTCCTCCATCCTCAAGCTACTCTTATAACTCATTGGTCAGAATTGGGTCACATTCCGATCTCCAAAACATTCACTTGGAAAGGGGAATGAAATTCCCATTGGCCGGCTAAGCCAATCAGGATTTACTGATGGGGCTGGAGAATAGGGTATCAGGAAAAATTGTTGAAGACTTTGAACTGAACAAAAAAGATTACAGGTCTAGCAATCCTTCCAGGTTTTCTCCAACTTTTATTGTCTTTGTGCTATTTCTATAGCAAGCTGTAGAAAATTGATGATAATGTAAACAAGTCTTTTCTGGAGAAATGCAAATAAATATGTGCAGTGGACTAAACTGACCATTGCCTTGTGATCCTCTGGTTGTGTATCTATTTGTAAATTAATCTCAGCAGTCCTTCTATGCCTCTATATGTCTGGTTATTTTGAATTCTTATAGCATCTTAATGGTTTTCCCAATAATTAGTGAGTTAAATAAAACCACATGTTCATTTTATATTTGGAGAAGACTTGTGATCTCATCTTTTAAAGAAATTTATTTAATGAGTCACCTTTCCTGAGGGATAGGCTCACCCCAAAATGGGGACCCTGCAAGCAATGAACAAGTTAAGTAGGCAATCAAAAGTGATATTTGAAGAACTATCAGGAAAGATAGACTTCATAATGAAGGCAAAGGAAGAGAGGAAAACTATTTCCCAAAATTGAAGGAAAAAAGATTTTTACAAACAGAAATACAGACATATTTTGAGGAGGAGAAGAAAGAGCTTGAGGGACCTCATCCCCTTTGTATCAATACAAAGAGAGCTACAGAGAGTCTTGGAGAGATGCTGGAGATCAGTGCTACTCAAAGTGTGGTTCTCACAGTGGCAGAATTGTTACCAGTCTACCCAGAATATGCACAGAAGTTGGGAGTAAGCATTTAGTAATTTGAGCAGTACTTTGGCTTGCTGTAAAATACAATTGTATGGTCAGTGGACTCATCTTACTGAACAGAGCCTGGACCAGTTTGATATTGTCAAACTCCTATTATGAATAGAACGGTGTCCAGCTGGTCACATATAATGGGCCCCCACTATGTTATGTGATATTTTAAGGTTAGCTTGTCAACTGCAATCTAAAAATGTAAAATCTGGGATCTATTTCTTTCATTGAGATAAGTTACTTTTACATAGGCTAAATCTGTTGAAATTGGATCCTGAAAGGTTAGAAAAAAAACTTTTGAAAATACAGCATCACTTGCATTATTTTTTCCTGAAATTCCTCTGAAATCTTTCATTCCTATGAACATATCTCTTCAAGACTGGTTTCTCTACTATTGTTATTAAAACAATACATAGAAATAGTTTAGATATACATTATCCTTTGTGAATTATGTTATTATCAATGCAACTTAGTTAACAAAAAAAATTTATCATTAAAAACTTCAAATATTGATACATATAATATTTATTGAAAGTGTGCATAGAAGTTTTTTTAAAAAACATATATTTTATTGATTTTTTACAGAGAGGAAGGGAGAGGGACAGAGAGTTAGAAACATCAATGAGAGAGAAACATCTATCAGCTGCTTCCTGTATACCCCATACTGGGGATGTGCCCGCAACCAAGGTACATGCCCTTGACCGGAATCGAACCTGGGACCCTTCAGTCTGCAGGCTGACGCTCTATCCACTGAGCCAAACCGGTTAGTGCTGCATAGAAGTTTTTAATATTGAGAAAATTATTTCACTCAGAATTTTTTGTTTAGTTGTAACTTCAAAGCAGAAAGCAGTTACAAATATAATACAGATTTTTTCATTAATTGCCTAAGCCCATATTTTCAATAAAGCTATATAGTGTTTGTAATTTTTTTTCTTTACCTTCTGTTTTTGGTCTGATTCAATTTACCAAAATGTAATTTTTTTTTGTTTGCTGATGCTAATAATAAATAAACCGAGCTCATTAAGTTTATATATATTTACATTTATTTTCCTAGTAATTCATGTTTATTTATTTTATAAAAGTGTCAGTTCTCAAATGAATTGGAATTCTAAAAAACTGGTTCTTCACTACAGATGTTGGAGAAGCACTGGCTATAGATCAGGCTTCTCAAACTCTGTGCATATGAATCATTGAGGATCTTATTCAAAATCAGATTCTGAGTCAGTAAGTCTGAGGTGGGGTCTGAGATGCTGCATTTCTACAAGCTCCCAGGTGATATGAATACTGCTGATAGGAGAAACACACTGAATAGCAAAGCTATATAAAAGTGGAAAATTGATCATTCTAGGACACTTTGAAACACCATGGAAACACCTGGAAAGGATTAGAGGACAGAATCAGCCTAAGCAGCAGAAAGGACCCAGGAGAAGCAGAACTGTATGGGGTGCTAGTCAACCTTTAACTTGTGAAAGAATTCTCCCACTGGCACCCCTAAAGATATGAATAATAGTCTGGAAGTAATTTTCATTGTTGTGCAAGGAGCTGGTGTTGTGAAAATGACTAATGCCCTCATGAAGCTAATGAGACCCCTGAAGGAGGGTCACCCAGGCTCAGCCTCCTACTGGACAGTTGGCTTCTCCCCATTTCAGTGGTAATAAGATATGGTTATAACATCTCATGGGTCTCAGGGACCCCAACCTGCTCTAAGTTTCTTCATGGGCAGAAGGTCTGGTGTTCTGGATGAGTCTGTAAATGGTTGGCTGAGCAGTTTCCATGATCCTGACAAGACCATTCCTCACACTTGACCTATAAGAAGGTAGATCCAAAGAGGAAAAAAGTCTGTCCATGAAATGGCGTCATGGCCTGGCTCAACTCGCTAAGTGTGGTTCTCATACAGAGGTCATGAAGAGGCTCATTGGCCATGTGCACCTCTGCCTCACTCCTGAATTTTTTCCCTGCTTTATTTAATAAAGGCTATGTCTGAACCCATATCATGTGACAGTGTAGAGTTTGTCCTTCCTTGTAGGAGTAATAGCCTGAGAGGGACCCTCCTGACATTAGAAAAAAAAAGTAAAGTAGTCTAATAGAACTATATTTAACTAAGATAAATCTGTATGAGCAATTATTTAATAAATTGCCTTGAAGAGAAATCATTCAAAATATGATATTTGAAGGCAGAATAAAATAAAAATGGAATAAGTTCCTTTTCAGACAAAAATTAAAAATCATCAAGCTAGGCTCAACATACTAGAAGTGGTATTCATTGAGAGGTTAATTTGTGCCATACAGGGTTGGGCAAAAGCAGGTTTACAGTTGTAATAGTGGGGAATTATAACCCACCCCACCATTCCTTTGACATTGTTTCTGTAAATGCTACTCTGACTAATATATAGATTATAGATAAACAGCATCTATACATATAAAACCCTAAGTGATCAGAACAACTGGTCATTATGACACGCACTGCAGGGGGCAGGGCCAGCCAGCCAACCTCCTAGGGCCCCTCCCCCCGGCTGACTTGGCTCCCATTGTCCCCTATCCAGGTGGGGCCAGCCGGACCTCATCCGTGCACAAATTCATGCACTGGGCCTCTAGTGTTTGTATAAGAATCCTAGAAACTAACTTCAGAAGATGCAGACTCGGACCTTCAGTCATTCATGTTCTGGGAGAATTGCTGACCTTCAAATGTAGAACCAGGATGACGAAGACCAGGATGATGCACACCAGACCATCACTTGACAAATTTCAAGGTCCTTATCATAATGGACTGTGCTGCTCATAGAGAAGTTTTCAGCCTTCTTTCCTTGATTTCATTGTTCTGCTTTACCTCTTCCTCCCTTTAAAAATCTCTGCCTGCACTGAGATGTGGAGATGGTTTTGCAACAAGAGTCCCCCATCTCCTCAGGTTACCAGCATTTGACTAAATTACTTTTCTTTTTCACCAGCACCTATCTCACGAGTTTGGCTTTTGTAGTGGCAGGCAGTCAAACTTGGGTTCCAGTTATATTGTGAGTATGCAAAACAAAGTTTTATCATTATTCATTAATTATTGTAATTGTGTTCCACACAAACTATAACCTATTTTTGTCCATGCTGTATTTTCCTTGGATTTTTACCTTTTATTTTGACTCTGGGAAGTGGTTGAGTCTTTGTGTTTTTTTACCGCAAGGCCCAAAGTAGACGTTTCTTGGAGATAATCCCACTATTACCACCACCTCCCTTTCATTTGCTCTTAAAAGCCTAAAGGGGATTATACTCCATTTTCCTAGGAAGGGAGGAGAGGAGTGAATGTCTTCAAGGCAGAAAGCAGTAGAAGCTGTGATAACAGTAGAGAGAGGGCTCTCCCAAGTCTGGAACATGGACAGGAGTGTGTACTGTATTGGTTCCTATCTCTTGCAGCACCTCTGGGAGGTGACCAGACCTCAGAGGGCAATGTCTGGATGGAACGCCAAGGGTGGGTAGACACTCTACATGAGGGCTCCCATGCCTGGCCATCTCTGTTTGGCAGAGAAGGATCAGAGTGACCCATCTCCAAAGGACTTGGACAAAGGACCTAGAACCAGTGCAACTTAAGGAGTAATGACAGAAGCCATTTCTCTGACATTTGTGGATAAGGGAGGAGTCTATTAATAAGACTGAGACTAAATTCCTACCTGCCAGCTGGGGTCAGGATCAGAGTTAACTTGGCTCTAGAAAAATGAAAGAATGTAACAGTATCTAGTGTACCCAAGTTTGTGAAGTAGAGTTCATACCTGCTTCATCATCATGATACAGATGATCAAACTAAGCTTTAAGATTAGAGATATAATTATTTCTCCAAGATCATGCAATGACCAGAGGCCACTGTTTTTATCTATAGCTTGCTGCTCACCTTATTATATCTGCTTAGAGCAGTGATGGGCAATCTTTTGAGCTTGGTGTGTCAAACTTCGCCAAAAAACTGAGCATAACTCGGGTAGTGTGTCACTTTATTTCACAAATGTTTCACCCTCAGGAGCAGCAAATGTTTCATCCTCGGCATGCGGCCACCTCAGCGGCCGCGTGTCATCAGAAATGGCTACGCGTGTCAGTGCTGACACGCGTGTCATAGGTTCGCCATCACTGGCTTAGAGATTAGTAGGCCAAGAATAAAACAGATCCAATTCTTAAGTCATTCAATAATAATAAGAATACCAACAACACCAATACCACTCTACCAGGGGCTTTACATTTACCATTTAATTAAACTCTCATATACCCTATAATATATTATTATTTCAATCTTGCAGAAAACTGAACTTCAGAGAATTTCTCTAGCTTGCCCAAAGCTGCACATCTGGGAATGCTGAATCAGCATTTAAACCAGAGCCTGCACACCTAACCACCACACTATTCCTGGGGCACTTACCCACAAACGTGGGCTTCAAGATGTGAGGACAAAAGTTTTGCCATCTGTTTTCTATTCAACCAACCTGATTTATTTTAGGCTTTATACATTGACAGTGTGTTCATATAAAATCCTATGTTACAAGTCTATTTCAATTAGGGAAAAGATGGAGCTTTGTAGCAATGGTGCTCTTTATTCTTAACATGAAATTATTTTAGCCTAGCAGTGAACTGTGCCCAGACCACAATTCTGCTTTTCAGTCTTTACTTCCAGAAAGTTTTCAAGTAGAGCATGGATTTAAGCAGTTGTAAACCTCTAAGAGAGTCTCATAGCTGAGGCATTTTGAAAATGAAACCATGTTACTTTATTGTAGGTTTGGCAAATAAGTTCAAAGTCAATATATACCTTAGTCTGGTTTCCAACAGCTTTTAGCCAATGGTTAACTACGTGTCTCTAGTCTACATTTGAGTAAGGTGTAAAATGTTATTTGAACAAACTGGCTTTTATTTTCTCCTTCCAAAAATCTAATTTTTCACAACCATGTGGCTGAGCAATTTTACATGGCTATAATTAAGACCACATTCGCAATACTTGATTTTCTGGTCTCTGATAAACCATATGAATGGAGTATTCAGGTTCTAAACACCCTGAGCACATAATTCTTTTTACTCCTGGCCTTTCATTTTGCTTCTGGTAATGGAGCTATTAGGCACTAAATGTTTATCTCCCCTAAGTTCACATGTTTAAATACTAATGCCCAATGTGATGGATGGTGATAAAGTCATGATGGTGGAGCCCTCATGAATGGGATTAATGCCTTTATAAAAGAAACCCTAGAGAGTTCTCTATCCTTCTCTTTCCACTATGTGAGAACACATAAGGCAACCCAGAAAAGAGGCCCTCACCAGAACCTGACTATCTTGGTTCCCAAACAGTGAGAAATAAGTGTCTGTTGTTTATTTCACTAATTCTATGGTATTTTGTCCCAGGAGCTTGAAATGACTAAGAAACAAAGCAATGTGCTATCATTCTCTTGGTCTTCACTGTCCATGACACTTGGATGATGGAGTATGTTCTTACTCTTGCGGGAAAAAGAGATTTCTGCTCAAGAAACAAGAAAAACCAAAGATGATATCCATTGGCAGGCGCTAAAGACATCTTGTGACAGAATTAAATGATAAACATAAACTTTTTCAGCAGGGCCCTGTGAACAACTAGGTCTGACCTCCCTCTCCCAGAGCCAGAGAGAAGAAAGGGGGCAAGTTTGCTCTGCCAGGATCTCTTCCCCATTGTGCAGTTGGTGGGGTCAGAAACAGACACTTCAGATCATTGAAATGTACATATAATGGAATGTTATTCAGCCTTTCAAAAGAAAGAAAATTCTGACACATGATACAATATCTATGAACCTTGAAGACATTATGCGAGGTGAAATAAACCAGTAACAAAGGACAAATACTATATGACTCTGCTTATATATGACTAGAGGCCCAGTGCATGATTAAATCATGCATGTGTAGGGTCCCCTAGGCCTAACCTGCCATCCAGGCCATATCCACTGCCCCGTAAAGCCTAGCACGCTCCGCGGACACTGCTGGCAGCCTGCTCCCCGCTTTTGATGGCAGGGGGTCTGCTGGTGCTGGAGCGGACACACAGCTCCCTGCTTTCGATTGCGGGGGAGCTGGCTGTCTGCCACTGGTGCACCAGGCCTTTTGAAAGCCTCCGGCGCGGTGGAGGCTTTCGAAAGGCCTGGTGCCGGAGCGGACAGACAGCCAGCTCCCCCCCCCTTTGGCTTTCGATCGAGGGGGAGCTGGCTGTCTGTCCACTGGTGCCAGAGCAGACAGACAGCCAGCTTCCCCACTTTTGCTCCCCGCTTTTGATGGTCCGCAGCAGGATGTGGGCTCGCTGCCCCAGAGGCCCCTTCTGTGCTGCAGCACAGCCATGGTGCAGATGCTGAGCTCGCACCGCCACTGGCGATGCGAGCTCAGCGTCCCACCGGCCCAATCAGCCACCCTGGCCACCCCAAGTCCCGCCCCCTGCGCCTCCTACTGGCCCAATTGTGGGTGTAGCAGAGTGATGGTAATTTACATATTACCCTTTTATTATGTAGGATATCTGGAATAGTGAAATTTCTAGAGACAGAAAGTAGAATGGTGGTTAGGAAATGGGGAGTTACTGTTTAATGGGAGTTTGAGAAGATGAAATATCTCTGGAGATGGATGGTGGTATGATTGCACAACAATGTGAATGTATTTAATGCCACTGAACTGTACACTTAAAAATAGCTAAGATGGTAAATGTTGTTATCTATTTCTACAACAATAAAAAAAAGAACTTTGCATTGAAACGGAAATCGTCAATTTTATGGTGACACTAGAAAGACTTTCACAGATTGTTGAGAACAATAGTGTCAATTCAGAGATAAGTAAACTGAGGTCAAGTAGGTAGCATAATTTACTAGAAAAGTTTGTGGCAAGTGAAAGTCCCAGCCAGGACTCAAACATAAACTTTTTCAGCCTCCCAGGATACGGCTTTTCCCACAGCAGCTTTAACAACCCAGGGCCTTTCAAGAGACATATAAATTATGGAGAAATTTAGGGCTCTTCCCACTGATCCCACAACATTAAAATACCCTCCCTTAGAGCAAAGACCACAAGGCATTACTTTTGTTTGTTTAGCTGTCTGCTCCCTCCAGACTCTAAGATCCTTGATAGCAAGATCAATGTCTTTTTTTTAAAAGACTTTAGTTTTTTAGAGCAATTTTAGTTCACAGCAAAATTGAGAAGGTACAAAAATTTCTCTTATAGCCCTGCTCCATTAGGAAAACCTGAACCAGAGGTTTTTGACCCATCATAATCACTGAAAGTCCATAGTTTACCTTAGGGTTCATTCTTGGTGTGTACATTCTATTGGTTGGACAAACCTATAACGACATGTATCGAACATTATAGTATTATACAGAGTAATTTCACTTCCATAGAAATAATGTATGCTCAGCCTATTTACCCCCCTCCCCCAAACCCTAACAACTAGTAATCTTTTTACTGTCTCCACAGTTTTGTCTTTTCTAGAAAGTCATGTAGTTGGAATCATATAATATGTAGCTCTTTCAGATTAGCTTCTTTCACTTATTAATATGCATTTAAGTTTCTCCTAAGTCTTAGTATAGCTTGATAGCTCAGTTATTTTTATCCCTGAACAATAACCCATTGTATGGATTTATTTATTCACTAAATAAATGAATTTTATTTATTTATTCATCAGTTTATTTATTCATTAAACATGTATTATTTTACCTTTATATTTCAACACCTAGCAACTTGCTTAGCACATAATAAAATATGCACAAATATTTGTTAAATGAATAAATAAATAAACAAATCTCCTATGAGCAGGCATAGTCTATTCAGCCAGGAAGACAAGTATCAAGAAGAGAATGGTCTGGAAGGTTTGTTATTTTATTTATTAACTAGAAGCCCAGTGCACAAAATTCATGCACTGGAGGGGGGACTCTGAGCCAGCCTGCACCCTCTCACAGTCCAGGACCCCTCAGGGGATGTCCACCTGCCGGCTTAGACCCATTTCACATGAGGAACAGGCCTAAGCCAACAGTTGGAAATCCTTCTCACAGTCCAGAACCCCTCACTCCTTACTGCCCACTTGCACACTGCTCCTTACCACTCGGTTTGCTGCTCCTTAGGGCTGCCATGGAGGCAGGAGAGGCACCTGCCACCACGACTTTGCTCACCAGCCGTGAGCCCTATCTTTCTGTGTAGTTGTCTGTGGGCCAACTGCTCTCTTCGTTCTCATTTAGCGCGAGCAGCATGTGAGGGCAGAGGGCGCTGTCCTGGAATACAGAGGGATGCCCGGCGCTGAGGGGAGTGGCTAGGCCCAGGGGGTGAGAGGTGGAAACAGAGGACGCTATCTCACCCAATTGTGGGGCGGGCTGGCTGCCCTTCATCTGCCTGATCCCACCCAGGGAGGGACCGAGCTGGGTGTCCACCTCTCCATTCTCCATCCTTCCATCTGTGACACCCGTCACCCTTGCCAGGCCTCCCCCAAAGTGCGTTCAGCTCAATCCCTGAATGTAAAAGGGCATGGGGCGGGGGCTCCACTCCAGTGCCCCCTGATTCCCAGCGACAGGACCTGGTCGACAGGACCTGGTCGACAGGACCTGATCTCAGGACAGTGGCTACAGCTGCAGAGCATAGATCTGTTTTAAGAAAAGTTAGGAATGCAAATATTTGTATGAGCCCCTATTCCAAAAGGTGGCAGTTTATTCACATGGTGGCAAAGACGCCTTCAAGAGTAACATAAGTGGGTAAGTCAGGGCCAAGCCGGGCCATTTCTGCACCCAGTCTCTCTGAGGCACATGGACAGAACCAAGTCTCAGCTCTTCGCAGGACACTTTCAGGGCTTTTTAATTCTAAAGGACAGTAGTCTGTCTCCATTCTTGCTCTTTGGGATTTTTTCATTGTTGGATAAAAGGATACGTACATTGGGGCAATCCTCTCGAGACACAATATTTCAGTTGCACCCATGTGACAATGCAAGTGCCCCTCAGAGTGAGGGAGCCCACAGATGGGGAGCAGGGAATTCTGAAAACCAAAGCGATGACAGAGATGCTAAACCTTTCCTTCACACATCTGACACCCTCCTCAGGCGGCCTGCAGGCCAGGCGTCTGCTGGACCTTTACCACTTGATGTCCTGGCAGGCTGCCCTGGGCCCTGCTAGGTGGTGTGCAGGGCCTTCTGGGTCCAGGGGGAGTCATCCCCCACCCACCCCAGCCACTCCTGGTACAGCTCCTGCACATGGGCACTGGTCTCCGGGGGCCACAACGGCATGGCAGTGTAGATGGGCCAGGACCTCCACGAAGTGGCAGGGGAACTTGCCCCTCTACAGCTTCAGGACCACTTCTGGATGTTCCAAAAGCCATAAGCAGCCTCAAAGCATAGCAGAGTCTCTCCATCCCTTTCAAGGGTGACCTCCTGGAAGTGTTTGTTCCTCAGGGTGTGGTAGGTGAGCACCCCACGTCCTCATTGAACAGCTCCTTGGCCATGTGCCTGAAGATGTGCGCCAGGTCCCCGTCGGGGCTGGCTCCCTCATGGAGCCTCACCTCCTCCTCCTTCATGTCTCCAAACAGAGTGTCCAGGGCGGCGGTGTTCAAGGCGAGTTACTTTGCTCCATTATCTGGACAATTTCATCTGAGGTTAACATGCAGTCAGCACCCTGGGAACTATGTAAAGCTGTGGGAACATCTTCTCAAAGGGCCTCCAATTTCTTGTCATAACACAGGGCCACAATGACGTGGAAAATCTTGTCTGGGGACAGATTCTGCCATCTGGTGAAGTAATCCTTCACCAGAGAGCCCATGATCTGCTGGGGAGACTTGGCTGTGCAGAGGTGGGGGTGATGGGGTAACCCAGCACATGCTCTGCATATCAGATCCAACCGGAGCAGGCGGAGGTCAGCATGGGTAGCTGGGTCTCTTCCTCATGACGCACAAATTTCTTCTGACTCTCCAGAATGCTGAAGTCCGAAGCTATCTTCATGTCAAAGACAGTGTGCCCCAAGGCTTTTGAGGAAGCAACAGAGCCTTCTGGAGGCATCAGTGACACTGAGGCTGAATTTAGCAGCAAAATAAGGCAGAGACTGAGGACACACGGACACTGCCAGCACCTTGTGCTGTGAGGTATCACATTCCTTATTAATGTTCAGAACACAGAAGAAGTCCTTGGTGTTCTGTTGAGAAACTTGGACTCCTTCCTCTGTGGTTACACCACTGTCACACGCCAGGCAGTCACTCAGAAATATCTTGACATTGGCTAACTTATGGAATTCTCCCTTCTCTCCATTCTCCTGAGCCAGACTCCAGACATTGACTGCAGCATTCTCTTGGTCATCAGTTTTTGGTGTTTTTTTTTTTTACTACATTTTTTCCATGTGCAGTGCTCACACTTCATCTGGAGCGGGGCGGGTGGGGGCCTGGCTTGAGTGACCTGGAGGAAGCACGGAGAGAACAGTCACCATTGGTCATCCCTGGTGCTGCTGGCGCTATCCTTTCTTCCTTGTGGAGTGTCTATGGAGGGGAAGCGGCCACAGTGCGCTGGTCCATTGCTGCCTGGCCTGTCCTCTGGAGATTGAACCTGTAGGACTACTAAGGGAGCCAGTCCCCAGTTCTGCCCCTCCTCCACTACCGATTGATTGGAGTCTGAGGCCCAGGAGGAGGAACCAAGTGGTTTGCCTTCCACCCATCTGCTCACCAGTTGCTGCTGCCACGAATTCATCATAGCCAGAGGGACCTCAGTTCCCCCATTAGCTTTCGCCTGATCAATGGAGCCTGCTTGTTCAGTGTCCATCTGGTGTTTAGGTCATGATGGCCCCTGGCTTTTTATATATTAGGATAATTGAGTAATGGGGCTCAAAACTAACTTCAAGAAGTAATCATTAAGAATACAAAATGGTGGAGAAGTATGTGGAAGCTGACACTCTCCCAGCTGGAAATACAACTAAAATGTAGAAAACCATCCTGAATAATCAACTGAAGACTAGCTGGAGAGAACCCTGATAACCAAGGATGAAAAGAGGAGACTGCATTGAGACTGATAGGAAGTGTAGAGGTGGGAAAGGGCTATTTGGGCTCCCACAGATAGCAGCTGAAGGTCCAAAGAGATATCTCAGCTTGGGGGATTCCCACTGAGGACTCTGGGGTCTAAACCAAAAACTGGGCTTCCTAGCCCAGAGAACCAGAACTGAGAAAGGTGCCCCCATAACATCTGGCTGTGAAAAGCAGTAGGGCTGCTTTCTGCCAAGGTGAGATGGCTAGAAATGCAGGCAAACTCTTAATGAGCCAATGCACAAATTTTTGTGTGCAGCCACTCACGTTTGGCTCCAGCAAGGGGGGTGGGCAGAGTGGACTAGAGCTGTGTTGAAGGTGGGAGCTCTAAGGTTAAAATTCAGAAGGCAGCCACCCTGGTTTCCTGTGCTGAGTCATTGCCTCATATTGCAGAGGATATCTTTCTCTGACAGACTTCTAACATCCAGGCAGCTTTTGCCTTGGTGGAGGGGGAGAAGCAATTGCCCCACCCTTTTGGAAAATCTCTTGCCCTACCATTTGGTCAAAAGCCTGAGGCTAATCAAGACTGAATAACAATCAGAGAGAACCAAGATGGTGGCAAAGTTAAACAAATAAACTGCGCCGCGCACAACAATTTCAAAAATACAACTAAAAGACAAAGCGTCTACCACCCAGAACCATGGAAAAGCTGGCTGAATGGTAGATTTACAACTAAGAAGGAAAAAGAAAGAACAAACGCGGAAGGGCTGAGGTATGGAGGCGCATGAATCGGGCTGGTGGCAGGTGATGGGATGCGCAGCTTTTTTTCCAAACCGAAGGGAGAAAAGCTCCTGATCACTCTGAAATCCAGTCTCTGGGGATGCGCAGGAGACCCAGACACCTACAGGGAGAAGCTGGACTCTCAGCCATCGTGTTGGAAAGTGAGAGTGACTTTCTTGCAGAGGTGCACCCAGCAATCAGTGTTTACTGTGCTGGAGCACAGGACATAGGGACTTGGAAATGTGGAAAGGCAGAAAAGGCAGAAAAGGCAGACTTGCAGCCATTGCTGTTTGCCACGCCCTAGCTTAGTGATGCCTTGAGACCCCGCCCCGCCCTGAGACCCGCCCCGCACATTCTACAAACCCGCCCAGCCTCCAAACAGCAGCTTTTGCATATAAATGGCCTGCCCTGTGGCAGCTTAACCAAATAAACTGCAGTTCCAGTCAGACTGCTCCAAAACCACTCAAGCAAAGAGGAGAAAACTGCAGTTTTTGCTGTAACTCCTGCTGAGTGGCCTCAGACAGTAGCTGACCTGCGCCCCATTAGAGACCCAGAAACGAGGGCATCTAGTGGTCAGTGTGAGACGACACCAGATTTCAACCACTCGCATAAGGGACACATTCAAGAGGCAGACTCAGTGAGTGCCAAAGCCCTACTGAAACAAGTCCTGGCCCATAAACGTGTCTCCTGCACAGCAATTCTTCCTTTATAGATACAGTGGGTCCTCACAGCCAATTGGCCTGGAGGACAATTCCTCCAAGTGACACCAACAACAATCAAGACTTAACTACACAAAGGAGGACCAAGATGGAGGCATAGGGCGGACGCCTAATTGTTGCCTACCACAACAATTTTGAAACTACAACTGGAAAACAGAGCAGACACCATCCAGAACCACCGGAGGGCTGGCTGAGTAGATGCTCTACAACTAGAATAAAAGAGAGGGGTACGCGGGATGATGCTGATGCCGGTGAGCCAAAGATCACACTTTAAGAACTACGGCTCTGGTGACACAATGGCAGCCTGGAACGTGCTCAGCGCAGTTCCCCCGGCGGTGTCTGGCTGAGGGGACGGCTCCACTCGCTGCCGAGCATGGACAGACGAGCCCCTGGAAGACATGGGGTGGGAGACTCCGCGCTTGCTGACCTCCAAGTCCTTCGAGAATCTCAGTGCCCCGGAAGTGGCCAGGTGCGCACGCCCGGCGACCGGCCACTGCTGCAGACCCGAGCGCCGTCGCAGCGACCTCGGACCAGCCCGCCACCATGCACCGGGTGCACCGGAGCTTTGCCTAGCCCGCCGCCCAGCAAGTTCCACGGCAGCCGCCCCAGAGCTTTGAGAAAATGGCTGGAGGAATTGCTGAGAAGGAATTGACCGATGAGAGTTGGGATCGGGAAGACGAGGCCCCGCTGGGTCCTGGATCCAGGAGCGCTCACCCAGCAGCTGGTCGCCTCTGCAGACCCGAGTGCTGCTGCAGCGACCTCGGACTAGCCCGCCGCTGTGCACCGGGTGCACCGGAGCTTTGCCGAGCCCGCCGCCCAACGAATTCCGCGGCAGCTGCCCCGGAGCTTTGAGAAAATGGCCAAAGGAATTTCTGAGAGGGAATTGACCGACAGGAATTGGGATCAAGAAGACGAAGCCCCGCTGGGTCCCAGGTCCGGGTGAGGCCGTGCGCCCCTGGGTCCAGGCAAGGCCACGCGCCCCTGGATCCGGGTGAGGCCGCATGTCCCTGGGTCCGGGTGAGGCTGGGTCCCGGGTCCGGGCGAGCCCGCGCGCCCCTGGGCCTGGGTGAGGCCACGTGCCCCTGAATCCGGGTGAGGCCGCACACCCCTGGGTCCGGATGAGGCTGGGTCCCGGGTCCGGGCGAGGCCGCGTGCCCCTGGGCCCGGATGAGGCCACATGCCCCTGGGTCTGGGTGAGGCCTCACGCCCCTGGGTCTGGGTGAGGCTGGGTCCTGGGCCCGGGTGAGGCCGCACGCCTCTGGGTCCGGGTGAGGCTGGGTCCCGGGTTCGGGTGAGGCCGCGCGCCCCTGAGTCCGGGTGAGGCCGCACCCCTGGGTCTGGGTGAGACCAAACCAGAGCGAGTCGGACCTGCATTACCACCATTTGTCCACCATCCAGAGTTGAAAAGTCAGTGCCGACATGTACACATAAGGAACTGGTGGACATTGAAATTTGGTCTCAAAAGAACTGTTGGTCCAGAAAGAAACTCACTACAGACTGATTCATTTGCCTGTCAGCATAACTATTATTGCTCGTCTCACATTCGGTTCTTATAAGTATATTTCTAGTAACACATGATCTCACTCATCTAGGGGAAATGATGAACAACATAGACTGATGAACAAGAACAGACCCAGAAACAAGCAGACATCGACCGGACTGTCGGGCCTCAGAGGGAGGGTAGGGGAGGGTGGGGGTAGAAGGGAGAGATCAACCAAAGGACTTGTGTGCATGCATACGAGCCTAACCAATGGTTAAGGACAACAGGGGGGTGGGGGTATCCGTGGGGAGGGGTGTGGGATGGGAATGGGGGGATGAGGACAAATATGTGACACCTTAATCAATAAAGAAATTAAAAATAAATAAATAAATAAATAAATAAATAAATAAATAAAAAGACTGAATAACAATCAGACTGCAGGCAGAGGCAGATCTCCAGAGGCTTTGAGTCTTTGCCTGATCTCCTTCTGAGCCCAAGGCTAGAAAAAGCACACCTGGGTGTACATCTTGGTGCTTTCTAAAAGCACCAAACCCCAGCAGAGGGAGCCACAAGCTGTGGATTGCTGACAGCTCCAAAAAAGGGACTCAGGGCCAGTCACAAACAGCATGTAACATTGTTCTGCACTAGAAATTGGGAGTCATAGCAGATGTACCTAATTCATAGACACAAACCCAAATAAGCAGCCAATATGGGGAGACAAAAAAAGCTCAAAATGAAAGTACAAGAGAATTCTCCAGAAGAAGAGCTAAATGAAATGGAGATAAGAAATTTATCAGACATAGAGTTCAGAATAATGATGGCAAGGGTGCTCAACAGCATGAGAAAAGATAGAGTAACCATGAAAAAAGATCAGTTGGAAATGAAGATTGGCATATCACTAATAAAGAAACATTGGAAGGAATAAAAAGCAGATTAGGGAACGCTGAGGATTGGATCAGTCAATTAAAAGACAGGAAAATCACTCAATCAGAGAAGCAAAAATAAAAAACAATTAAAAAATAAGAGGACAGCATAACAGAGCTAAATCATGAAACGTAATATTTGCATCATAGGAGTTCCAGAAGGTGAAGAAAATGAGCAAGGGATAGAGAATGTGTTTGAAGAAACAATGGCAGAAAATTCCTCTAACCTGGTAAAGGGAAAAGTCATACAAGTTCAGGAGGCACAGAGAGTCCCAAGCAAGAAAAACCCAAACAGGCCCACACCCAAATACATCAAAATTTAAAAGCCAAAAATTAAAGTCAAAGAGAGAATCTAAAAGGCAGCAAGAGAAAAACAATTTGTTAACTATAAAGGAGCTCCCATTAGGCTGTCAGCTGATTTCTCATCTGAAAGTCTACAGGCCAGAAGGGAATGGCATGAAATATTCAAGGTAATGAAAAGCAAGGATCTGAAACTAAGACTACTCTATCCACCAATACTATCACTTAAAATAGATAGTGAAATAAAAAGGCTAAAGGAATTTATCACCACCAAACCAGCACTGCAAGAAATGTTAAAGGTACTGTTGTAATTAGAAGAAGATATATATATATATATATATATATATATATATATATATATATATGATATATATATATAGAAGAAGATATATATATATATATATATATATATAGAGAGAGAGAGAGAGAGAGAGAGAGAGAGAGAGAGAGAGAGGGAGAGAGAGAGAGAGAGATAGACATACAGAATAAAAATGGCAATAAATAATTACTTATATCAATAACCTTAAATGTAAATAGATTATTACCACCTAACCAGCATTGCCAAATTCATATCTGACAAAATAGATTTCAAAATATAAGCTACAAAAGAGATAAAGAAGATTAACATACACTACTAAAGAGATTATTCCAAGAGGATATAACCCTGGTAAACATATATGCACCTAATATAGGAGCATATATATATATATATATATATTTAAATACTGGAGGACTGTAAGGGAGAGATAGACAGCAATACAGTCCTAGAAAGGAACTTTAAAACCCCACTGACATCACTAGATAGATGTTCCAGACAAAAAATTAACAAGTAGAGGTTAGGAGACAAAATGGCAGCCGAATAAGCAGACATGTCCTGAACCTTATCCTGGAATTCGCCAATTCCAGGTGAATAATATCCACCTGGAATTGGCGAAGTAGACACAGCTGGTGAGACAATTCACAGCCAGGAAGGTTAGAGGACACCTGGAGAATGGTAAAATCAGGGATCTGTGCTGCAGAGAGTTGTGAGACCTCTGAGCCCAGAGGGCCAGAAGGAAGCTGCACAGCACCAAGGCCGCATTCCTTGGGGACAGGCATAAAATCAAAAGACATAGGATAGCTGAATGGATACAAAAACATGACTCCATCATATGCTGTCTATAAGAGACCCATGTCATAAAAAAAGATACACAGGATGAGTGTTTTCTGTGCAAATGGAAAAAAAAGCTGGGGTAGCAATACTCATACCTGACAAAATAGACTTCAAAATGAAGGCCATCAGAAGAGAGAATAAGAGTCACTACATAATACTAAAGGGATCAGTCCAACAAGAGGATAAACATATATGCACTCAAATATAGGAGTACCTAAATATATATATATATATATATATATATATATATATATATATATATATATATATAAACTTCTGCAGAACTTTAAGGGAGAGATCAACAGCAATACAGTCATAGTAGGGGATTTTAACACCCTACTGACTTCACTGGATAGATCTTCTAGACAAACAATTAACAAGGCAACAGTAACTCTCAATGACACACTGGGTCAGATGGATTTAATTGCAATGTATAGGACAAAATACTATGAATAACTATATGCCAACAAGCTGGACAATGTGGATGAAATGGACAAATACCTAGAAAAAATACAATCTTCCAAAATTGAATTAGAAAAATCAGAAAACCTGAATAGACAAATAACAACTGATGAAATAGAAGCAATAATCAAAAAACTCCCAGCAAACAAAACCCCTGGTCTGGGTGGCTTCACAGGGGAGTTTTAGCAAACATTCAAAGAAGAACTAAGACCTATCCTCCTCAAGTTATTCCAAAAATCCAAGAGCAAGAAACACTTCCAATCCCTTTTTATGAGGCCAGCATTATCCTAATTCACAAACAAAATAAACACACTACAAAGAAAGAGAATTAGAGGCCTATATCCCTGATGAACATAGATGCTAAAATCCTCAACAAAATATTATCAAAATACATTCAGCAACATATTAAAAAGATCTTACCCCATTACCCAGTGAGATTTATTCCAGAGATGCAAGACTAATACAATATTCACAAATCAGTAAATGTGAAACATCACATAAACAAATTGAAAAATAAAAATCACATGATCATATCAATAGATGCAGAAAAAATCCAACCGTTTTTGATGAAAAATCTCAGAAAAATGCGAATAGAGGAATCAAATCTCAACATAATAAAGGCTATATATGACAAACCTACAGCCAACATTATACTCAATGGGCAAAAATTAGAACCATTTTCCCTAAGAACAGGGATGCCCACTTTCACCACTCTTATTCAACATAGTACTAGAAGTCCTAGCCACAGCGATCAGACAAGAAGAAGAAATAAAGGCATCCAAATTGGAAAGGAGGAAATAAAACTGTTATTATTTGCAGATGACATAGAAAACCCTAAAGACTTCACCAAAAACTACTACATTTAAGAAACAAAGTTGGCAATGTAGCAGCATACAAAATTAATACCCAGAAATCGATGGAATTTTTATACACAAATAATGAGCTCTCAGAAAGAGAAACTAAACAATCAATCCCATTTACCATTGTAACAAAAAAATTAAGATACTTTGGAATAAACTTAACTGAGGAGGTAAAATACTTGTACTCAGAAAACTATAGGACAATGAAAAAAGAGATAGAGGAAGATATAAACAAGTGAAAAAATATACCGTGTTCATGGATTGATGAAATTAACATCATTAAAATGTCCATACTACCCAAAGCAATCTATAGATTCAATGCAATCCCTATTAAAATACCAGCAGCATATTTCACAGATCTAAAACAAATACTTCCAAAAATTTACATGGAACTAAAAAAGACCCAGAATAGTCACAACAATCTTAAGAAAGAGGAACAAAGTTGGAGGGATTGCAATCCCAGATATCAAGTTATACTACAAACCACTGTAACCAAAACAGCCTGGTACTGGCACAAGAACAGGCATACAGATCAATGGAACAGAACAGAGATCCCAGAAATTGGCCCAGGCCATTATGCTCAATTAATATTTGACAATGGAGGCAAGAGCATACAATGGAGCCAAGACCATCTCTTCAATAAATAGTGTTGGGAAAATTGGACAGATACATGCAAAAAAAATGAAACTGGACCACCAACTTACACCATACACAAGTATAAACTCAAAATGGATAAAAACCTTAAATATATGTCATAAAACCATTAAAATCCTAGAAGAAACCATAGGCTGCATAACCTCAGACATCTCTCATAGCAATCTCTTTGTAGCTACATCTCCTAGGGCCGTGGTCGGCAAACTGCGGCTCGCGAGCCACATGTGGCTCTTTGGCCCCTTGAGTGTGGCTCTTCCACAAAATACCACAGCCTGGGCGAGTCTATTTTGAAGAAGTGGCGTTAGAAGAAGTTTAAGTTTAAAAAATTTGGCTTTCAAAAGAAATTTCAATCATTGTACTGTTGATATTTGGCTCTGTTGACTAATGAGTTTGCCGACCACTGTCCTAGGGCAATGGAAACTAAGGAGAAAACAAACAAATGGAATTACATAAAAATAAAAAGCTTCTGCGTAGCAAAAGAAACTATCAGCAAAATGAAAAGGGAGCCCACTGTATGGGAGAACATATTTGGCAATGATACATTTGATAAAAGGTTAATATCCAAAATATGTAAAGCACTCATAGAACTCAACAAAGGAAGACAAACAATCCAGTTAAAAGGTGGGAAAAGGGAGAAGCAGCACAGGGGAGGGATGCACCGGCATGAAGCGCGAGTATGATCAGTGTTTTAATCGCTGGCTTGCCGAGAAGTTCCTCAAGGGGGACAGCTCTGGGGACCTGTGCACTGACCTCTTCAAGTGTTACCAGCAGTGCATCCAGAAAGCAATAAAGGAGAAGGAGATTCCCGCTGAGGGACTGGAGTTCATGGGCCATGGCGGAGACAAGCCTGAAAGCTCTTCTTGACCTTGACAATCATCTTAAAAATAGACTCCTCAAATCAGGGAATTGGGGCCTCTGGATTCTGTCAAGGCTGTGAAGATAGCCATTAATTTAATGAGGATGTATTTTCCTCGTAGATGTCTTCCTCTCACTAGTAAAAGATGATGAACCATCACTTTTTACTTTGGGATGATTTCTCACTTGCTCTGACATCTTGCAGGAACTTGCTGTGCTAAACTGAATGATTTCTTGGGATTATGGTTGCAATACTTCATCTGGGATCAGCTTTAAATATATCTTGTACCTAAAGACTGATAAACTTGTGAGGATAATCATGGTTGCCTGACCACTTGAGTTTGCCTCAAAGGACATTAGATATACTGTACTGGGGTCATTGTTCATGGAAGCAACTGGTTAAGACCTCTTTTCTCTCAGGGATCTAATGCTCTGAAAAGGGATCCCAGCATGACTGTTTCTATCAATGCTTAGGAGCAGTTTTATTTTTATACTAGAAACCCAGTGCACAAAAATTGGTGCATTGCGGGGGGGAGGGGAGGGGGTCCCCTCAGCCTGGCCTGCCCCCTCTCACAGTCCAGGAGCCCTCAGGGGATGTCCTACTGACAGCGTAGGCCCATTCCCCATGGGGATCAGGCCTAAGCCACAGTCTGGCTTCCCTCTGTGGGAGGTGACCAGGCCAATCATGGAAGGTGCTGCCCCCATCACCCCGCTGGTGCTGCACTGCCAGCCACCATGGCTGCTGGCCCTCAGCCCTCTCTTCTTAGTGCTGGCCCCGCCCCGCCTCCCCACTGGTGGGTGGGGAGCGATCTGGGGCCAGGCTGGCTGGGGGAGGGGGTGTGGGAGGTTGAGGCACACCAGGTTGCACCCGGTCCAGCCTCTGCGGAGGCATGGCGCTGGGAACAGGCCTGGGCCACTGCCTCTGTGGCTGCCTTTGCAGAAGGGGCAGCACCGGACCCGGACCGTGCAGCCCCCTCTCCCACTGCCTCTGCGGAAGGGCCCTGGTGCTGGCCCGGCCCGTGCGGCGGCCTCTCCCATGCCGCATCTGTGGAAGGGCCAGTGCAGAGGCCGCTCCCGGGCCACCTGTGCGAAAGGGGAGGTGGCGGATGCAGCGGCAGCGCCGCCTCTGCTCCGGTTCTTGTGGCGCCACCTCGCAGCCACAGTGGCTTTGTCCGGATGGACATCCGGAAGACGTCTGGTCTAATTAGCATATTACCCTTTTATTAGTATACATGGATAGTAACCTAACTGCTAAGATTGCTCAATGGTGGACTGGGTTAGCCGAGAGGAAGTTTTAACAATTCCCTGCTTTAACAAAAGGTGTCAGATCCCAGGTTAAGATGTGAAAGCTTCAAGAATGTTAGAGCGAATACCATTTCAGAGTTCATAGTGTAGTTCAGTCATTAAGATCTTTGGAATATGCTATGGAGGAAGATCCTAAATTGCAAAGGTTTGCTGCTATGGCCAGCTTTCAACATAAGTCAATGAATTAAGTCAACCTGTATATCAGGAAAATGCCAAAATACGGTATCTGGTTAGGGGAGAAAGGAATTTGCTTTATTTGCCTTGTTTACCCACCCTTCTCTGTAATATCTATAATCATGAAGATGGAATAAATTGTAACATTTAGTTTCTATAAAAAAGTAATAAGTGAGCCCTGACTGGTTTGGCTCAGTGGATAGAGCGTCCGCCTGCGGACTAAAGGGTCCCAGGTTCGATTCTGGTTAAGGGCACATGCCTGGGTCACGGGCTCGATCCCCAGTAGGGGGCGTGCAGGAGGCAGCCGATCCATGATTCTCTCTCATCAATGATGTTTCTCTCTTCCTCTCTCCCTTCCTCTCCCTTCCTCTCTGAAATCAATAAAAAAATATATTTTTTTTAAAAAAGTGGGCAAAAGACCTAAATAGGCACTTCTCTAGAGTGTACATACAGATGGCCAAGAGACATGAAAAAATGCTCAGTTACTGATCATAAGAGAGATGCAAATTAAAATGACAATGAGGTATCACCTCACACCTGTCAGAATGGCTACCATCAACAAATCTACAAATGACGAGTGCTAGCAAGGATGTGGAGAAAAGGGAACTCTCCTTCACTGCTGGTGGGAATGCAGACTGGTGCAGCCATTATGGAAAACAGTATTTAGTTTCCTCAAAAAATTAAATATGGAACTGCCATTTGACCCAGTGATCCCACTTCTAGGAATATATCCTAAGAAACTCAAAACACCAATCAGAAAGAATATATGCACCTCTATGTTCTTAGTAGCGCAATTTACAATAGCTAAGATCTCCAGACGAAGTGCCCATTAGTAGATGAGTGGATAAAACAACAACAACAACAACAACAACAACAACAACAAAAGATGGTACATTTACACCATGGAATACTATGCAGCAGTAAAAAAGAAGGATCTCATACCCTTTGAGACAGCATGGAAAGACTGTATTATGCTAAGAGAACTAAGCCAGTCAAAGAAAGAGAAGTATCACATGATCTCACTCATATGTGGAATCTAATGCACAAAATAATCGAATGAACAAAAAAATAGATCCAGATACAAAGAAGCATGGAACAGACTGTCAAATCTAAGAGGGAAGATGGGGGTGGGTGGTTGGGTGGGAAGAGGTCAACCAAAGAACGTGTATGGATGTATGCATAACCCATGAACACAGACAATAGGGTGGTGAAGGGCTCGGGTGGGGATTGCCTGGAAGGGCTCAATGGGGCAAAAAGGGAACATATGTAATACTTTCAACAACAAAGATTAAAAAAAGAAGTAATCACTAATGTATTATTTTTGCTGTTGTTATTTTTGTTTGTTTGTTTTTTAAACCCAAATTTGGAGTTTAGAAAATAAACCAATACTCATATTTATGCAAAAAAAATTGTATATTTAATTTTATTAGAGAACAAAAATATGCCTTCAACCCTAAGTTACCTTCAACTGTGACCTCTGCATTTGTACTTGCTTATTTCTTAATCAAGAAAAGTGAATTCTGGCGCCCTCTTGTGGACTTTCGTTTTTAAAATAAATGCGATAAAGAATTTTGTTATCCTAGGAAATTTTATCCATTAAATAGCACCTAGCTTCTCTCGGGAATAAGATTGTTTCCTGGAGACTTATTTTTTTTTTAATGTTAGACATGTCTCTCAATAACTTCAAATCAGAATGTTCCACCTGCCAAAGATGTGGTCAGGCGGGTTCTGATTTTTGTTAGTAGCCAGGGCAGGTCCTTTGAGGTCCTATGGAGCTGCTCTAAAGAAAGAGAATAAGCTTAAATAAGATAAAAAAATTAAAACCCTTTTCTAATTCCACAGTCCTGGCAGTTCAATTCCACATGCCATATAAGTTCTTTCATGATCTAGCACTTGTGTAACTTTTAGTCTCTCTTCTCTCATGCATTCCTCATCCCTGTGCCTGTTTGACTCCCAGAAGACCTGGTGTACAACTACTTCAGTGTCATTTTCTTGAAAAAACATTTTCTGGGTTAAAAAAAAAAAGTCTGTTTCTTCTTGGTGCCCCTCCCCCTTCCCACAGTCTTCTAGAATAGCAGACAACTATTTTATTGTGCTATGTATTTATCTAAGTTCTTTTTTCTCAGTTTTTTTATTTCAAGAAAAATGATTTAAAATATAATAATGTTACATGCAGTAAACCTTCATATTTCAAGAAAAAGGATCCTCCTACATAATAAAAAGGTAATATGTAAATTACCATCACTCTGCTACGCCCACGATTGGGCCAGCGGGAGACACAGGGGGCGGGACTCGGGGTGGCCAGGGTGGTGATTGGGCCAGCAGGACGCTGAGCTCGCGTTGCCAGCAGCGGCGCGAGCTCAGAGTCTGCGCCATGGCTGTGCTGTGGCACAGAAGGGGCCTCTGGGGCAGTGAGCCCGGCGTTTGGAGGTTTGGAGGCGGCGGGGGGGTGGGCAGGTGGCGCGGCTCCGGGGGAGGAGTCTGGCTGCAGTTGGGCCGCAGGAGCGCTGGCCGTGTCAGCAGAGGACGAGGGTTTCCAAGAAGGCAGAGGATGCGGTGGCGGCCCCAGCCTTCCTGGGCGGGAGGCGAAGGCAAGACCCGGGCCTGGGCTCTGGCCGCAGGAGGACCACGCCCCCGCCCCGCCTCGCCCTAGGGGCCCAGGGACTTCGGAGCTGCCCGCCACACCGGGTCCGACCAGCGGACAGACAGCCTACACGTGCAAGATTAAACCATGCACTGGGCCTCTAGTCTTAAATATAATAATGTGACACACAATAAACATTAATCTATACTAATATTAGCCTAGGACCGTCACTACCAGACAGAAGACTGGTCACCATGAAGGGACCCCGCCTGGATCGGGGACGTGGCCAGGCATGGACAGCGGAGTCCGGGCGGCCTCGGGCCGTGCAGATGGACGGACCACGGTGGCCAGGCTGCGCGGAGGGCGCAGAGGCACGGAGCTGGTAGGGCGGTGGCCCGCGGGGGCAGCCAGGCGGGGGTGCCAGGGAGGCCCCTGGTCCTCGGGCGCCGCCGGGGGAGCGTGGCCGTCCAGAGCGGGAGAAAAAGCCCTTCTTTCCGGAAGAACGCGGATGGTTTAAACGTGCACAGAGAAACTGCGGCGGTACCGACATGGCTCTGTCAGCTCCCCGAGCTGCCTGTCGGCGATCGCAGGCTTCACTGTGGGCGTAGGCCCGGACGTGGGCCAGGACGTGGCCTTGGCAGCCGGACTCACCCCCTGCATCGCCTCAGCGTCACGACGTCACCGCAAGTGGCCATCGCTGCTGGTTGTGGGCCCGGTGAGCCGGCCGTGCGTGCTCGGGGCAGCGCTCTGTGTGTCCGTGGAAAGGACACCGTGTGCGATGGTGCTGCTGGTTCCTCAAGGGTGAAACGGGGCCGCCTGAACTTGCTTAGGACGCGATCTTTTCTCCGATTTTACCGCACAGTCCTCTCGGGCTCAGGGAACCGGCGGCCACTGGACCGCCAGCTTGGCCATCCCACCCAGCCAGGCGCCCCCAGGAAGCACAGAAATGCCAAAGCCCCAAAGGAATCTGTCACTAAACAGACCCCAGTTCACATACTGGAGCGGAAACAAGAGAACAGTGGCACCTGTTGGACCTCAGCGGGGACTGTACCCGCGGTCTGTCTGCAGGCTCCTGCACCCTGGCCGTGGCCTAATGGCCGAGGAGGCTCTGTAAGCCTTGATCCTGGAGTTACGGATCTTAGCAAGTAGGCAGGTGCACAAGGGTGGAGTCAAAAAGAGCAAGGTTAGACTGGGTGTGAGTGTGTGCATTTATACACATATCTGCCCATTTCCCCCAGTCTTTTTCTGAGCTGTTTGGGAGCATGCTCTACACATGACAGGATGCCCAGATATGCCCCTGTGTGTTTCCCCAAAGCAGACACTCCTACATAACAATGCTCCACGCAACCACGTGAGGAAATCTCCATTCAAACGGTATTAAGGTTCAATCCACAGACCCCATTTGAATTCTGACAACTGTGTCAACCATGTTCCCCACTCCCCACCCCCAGGATCCCATCCACCTAGGACGGGTCCTCTGTCATTCCTGTCCCTGACAGTTTTTCAGTTTTAATTAAAAATCATAGACTTTTGCCCTAAATAAATAAATAAATAAATAAAAATAAAGAAAGATCTGCTGGCACTCCAAGGCGCCTCCTGGCACTGGCCGCCCCGCCCCCACCCCTACCCTGCAGGAGCCCCTGGCTGAGCGGCTGCGGTGGGTGTGGGCCGTGTGGCCCCAGACCCCAGGCCCTGTGGGGGTGGAGAGGTTGGCGCCTCAGCCATTTAACTTTGCTGGGGAGTCCAAATTGGACTGAATGGACTGCAGCTGGCGGTGCTGGCCAGGTTAAGCTCCAGGAAGATGTTTTGTAAGAAGAGTGGGCCAGCCTGTTCTCCCAGTAGAGTTCTGATCGCTGAGAAGGATGTGAAGGGAAGCCTCCAGAAGTCTCACATGTTGTATGACCGAGCAGGAGAAGAGCCTACAACTGCATCTCTGCTCCTCATCAGTCGATGTGGGGCTCAGACCCGAGCGCCTCCCTCTACTGGCTGGCACGCATGTTCGAAGGAGGAGAGGACCCGCTGTATGTGGCAAGGAGGCTGGTGAGGTTTGCCAGTGAAGACATAGGTCTGGCAGACCCATCCACATTACCACAAGCAGTGGCTGCCTACCAGGGCTGTCACTTCAATGTGAGGTGCTTCTGGCCCAGTGTGTGGTCTATTTTGCCAGAGCCCCAAAGTCTATTGAGGTGTACAGCCCCTACAACAATGTCAAAGCCTGCCTGCGGAACCACCAGGGGCCTCTGCCCCCATCCCGCTGCACCTGAGGAATGCGCCCAACCAGCTCATGAAGGACCTGGGCTATGGCAAGGGCTGCAAATACAACCCATGTACAGCGAGCCTGTGGACCAGGAATACCTGCCCGAAGAATTGAGAGGAGTGGATTTCTTCAAGCAGAGGCAATGCTGACTCTTTGAGGCTCTGACAGCAGAAGGATGTTACTTTCTCCTCCTCCTCCTCCTCCTCCTCCTCCTCCTCCTCCTCCTCCTCCTCTTCTTCTTCTTCTTCTTCTTCTTCTTCTTCTTCTTCTTCTTCTTCTTCTCTCCCCCCTCCTCCTCCTCTTCTTCTTCTTCTTCTCCTTCTTCTTCCTCCTCCTCCCCCTCCTCCTCCTCCTCCCCCTCCTCTTCCTCCTCCTCTTCCTCCTCCTCCTCTCTTCTTCTTCTTCTTCTTCCTCCCCCCTCCTCCTCCTCCTCTTCTTCTTCTTCTCCTTCTTCTTCCTCCTCCTCTCCTCCTCCTCCTCCTCCTCCTCCTCCTCCTCCTCCTCCTCCTCCTCCTCCTCCTCCTCCTCCTCCTCTTCTTCTTCTTCTTCTTCTTCTTCTTCTTCTTCTTCTTCTTCTTCTCTTCTTCTTCTTCTTCTTCTTCTTCTTCTTCTTCTTCTTCTTCTTCTCATAGGAATGGCCAAAGAGAGTAAATGGATTGTGAAGTTGGTTTCCTGGTAAAAGTTAAAACAGGCCATCTTTTTGTGCCAGAAATTTGTGAGCTTCTTAAGTGGAGGCACAGCCACTTCAGCTAAGTGTGTAATGTTGAATTGTGTTCATTTGCACTCTGTAATGGTTATGCGTATGGAAGTGTCTGCAGCTTTGTGCAATGAATTAATGTTATAAGGAATTATCTATTTTGTCATAGTATTTAAATCATAATGTCATTTCAGAATTCAGTTCTGTAGGATTTTTTCCCTTTAAAAATGTATATTCTGGGTAGTTTTAATTGGTAAAAAAAATGCAATTGTGATTTAATACTGCATAGTGTTCTGGAGTATTTTTTTTTATATGCAAAGGTCTTACGAGCCAATAAAACTATCCAAAGTAAAAAAACAAAACAACAACAACAACAAAAACTTTGCTGGGGAGGCCAACGGGGCTCCAGTGTGTTCGGGGGCAGCCTGTTTATGCCAGGACCCGGGTGCATGGCTGCACACACGCTGTGGGCATGTGCTGGGAGCCTGGTGCAGGCATCATATGGACATTTATGTGTGAAAAGGTGTGCACACACCTTTGTGTGCATAAATACATCTGTTTCTCAGAAGCGTACCTGGAAAGGTGCTTTATCTGTAATAGGCAGTTTTCAAAATTTAATCCGGAGGAAGGGATCTGTAGCAAAAACACGCACACAAGAAAAGGTTTTTGATACTAAACACAAAGCTTTAATTGAAGTCTTTATGCCCAAATGTACTGTGAATCAAACATATGGTGATATTTATCATCTGTTGGGTCTGTTTGAAAGTTTTGAAGTTTTGGTCGATCAGTTCTCATTTCACAAAAATAAAATAATGTAACTAAGTGATTACTAAATATATACTTCTAAGGCAAAGTAGTTTACCCACTTTGTGTACTTTTTGCACATGTGTAGCACACCAAGGGTGTTTATAAAGTACTAGAGGCCCGGTGCATAAAAATACATGCACTGGAGGGGGGTGCCCTCAGCCCGGCCTGCCCCCTCTCACAGTCCAGGAGCCCTCAGGGGTGGGAGGCAACCCGACGATCAGGGAAGGCGATGCCCCCATCACATCTCTGCTGCTGCCACTGCCGGCAGTGCAAGCCTCAGCCGGCCTTGGTTACCTGAGGGTCGGGCAGCCCTGGGCGGCTGGGGGGCTGAGAGCGGGTGCGGCTGCACTGTGCACTTGCCGCCACCCTCCCCCTCCCCCGGAGGGGCTGAAAGGACTGGGGGACTCCAGCAGGGCTGAGGGGACTGGGCGCCGCCATCTTGTGGCTATGCGCGCCACCATCTTTGTGACGGTGTGACAGTCAATTTGCATATTTCCTCTTTATTAGATAGGATAACTTGGATGATGTGACAATATGGTTGAGGAAGGGGGTGTGGTGTGGCCGGTTGTTTTAAAAATTAGGCACCTCACAGTTTTTAAGACAAACGTGTCAACCTAAAATCTTCAGAAGGCAGGGTAAGGGGTCTTTTAAGACCTTTGTAGAGAAAACAAGATGGTGGCATAGGTAAACACCTAAACTGCTGCCTCACACAACAATTTCAAAACTACAACTAAAAGACAAAACGGACATCATCCAGAACCACAGGAAAGCTGGCTGAGTGGAAATTCTACAACTAGAAGGAAAGAGAAAAGCACACGGAGACTCAGAGGAGCTGCAAAAGGCAGAGGTACTGAGGCACGTGCACGAGCGCAAGCGGAGAGGACTGACTGCTGAGTGCTCTGCTGGCTTTCTCTTAGTGGGAGGGAGACAGAAGCTCCTGACTGTGCTGAACTCCAGTCCCGGGCGAGAATCTGGGAACCCAGACCATCTGGGAGAAACTGACTGCCTGGCAGCGAGCGAAACTCGAGGGCAGGTTTCTCTCAGAGGTGCTTGCAGCAATTACCGAGGGACACTGAGACCCAGGGGCATCATAGGGCAGGGCTGACGGGAAGCCAAGGCTGTCTGCTTCTCCCTGAGACTCTGCCCCATCCAAACTGAGCACAGAGGCTTTTGAAATTTTGCAAATCTTGTCTCACAAGGGTGCCTCCAGCACAGACGTTCTCCCAACATAGACACAGCTGATCCTCACAGCCAGTTGGCCTGGAGGTCAATTCCTCCCAGTGATACCAATAACAATCAAGACTTAACTACAACAAGGCTGTGCACACAGTCCACAAAGGGGTGCACCAAGAGTGTCCACCTCAGGTAACTGGGGAGGCTGAGCCACTGGGCCCTATAGGACACCTAGCACACAAAGTTACTCTACCAACTCAGGGAAGCAGCAAAAATGCAGAGACAAAGAAATAGATCACAAATGAAAGAAATGGAGGAAAGCAAATGACTGGATATAGAGTTCAAAACCATGGTTATAAAGTTTTTCAAGAATTTCCTAGAAAAGGCCGATAAATTTAGCGAGACTCTCGAGGATATGAAAAAGGACCAACTAGAAATTAAACATACACTGACTGAAATAAAAAATATTATACAGAGACCTAACAGCAGACTAGAGGAATTCAAGAATCAAGTCAAATATTTGAAATACAAAGAAGCAAAAAACACTCAACTGAAAAAGCAAAAAGAAAAAAGAATCCAAAAATTTGAATAGTGTAAGTAGCCTCTGGGACAACTTCAAGCGTACCAACATCAGAATTATGGGGTGCCAGAAGAGAGAGAACAAGATACTGAAAACCTATTTGAAGAAATAATGACTGAAAACTTCCCCCACCTGGTGAAAGAGAAGAGAGAGGTGTGTATGGACTTGGAGCAGGGGATTGGAAATTAGATATATAAGTAGGGTAAAATTTTAACAGGGGGTAAAAAGAAGGAATAGGGAAAATCTAAAGCAGGAATAGGGTAAGAGAAATAGGACAACAAAAGGGGAAAAGTGAGGAAGAGAGTGTTGGCATAAAGATAAAGTTGAGACAGAGTAAAATGATGCTAAAGGAAAGATGAAAATAGAATGTAGAACACTAATCCCAAAGTAAAATAAAGAGAAAATAAAATGAAAAAAACATAAAATAGTAGTAGTAATAATACTGATTGAAAATAAAAATGTAATAATTAAAAAGGTAAAATCAAGTGAGGAAAAAAGGAAAAAAAATAGTTTCTTAAGTAAAAGATGAAAAAAAAATAAAAATAAAATTGTGCAGTAGTGAAGGTCATTCACTTCCTCTACTGTTCTGTTTGGCACGCCTGTTTCCTAGTCAGGACAGTATTGAAGTTCCTGCATTCCACTGCTCCTCAGTGTTGTAAGCCACAGTCCTGATTTTTAAGCAGGCAGTATGTCTTTATTTCTTATATTCCTTTATTTGTGTTTACACAAGAGTCAATTTGTGATTCAACCCCTGAGTGGTAGTGTTTCTGGATTTGCCTCTGGGTCTATAGGTCCTCTCTAGCTAGTGTTTAGATTTTGTTTTCCCTGTGGCACTTAATACCGGTTTGGGGGAGTGGGTTGCCCCAGAGCTGGTTCTCTGATGGTTATTCCCTGCTCTGATCCCCAGGTTCCAGAAAAACAACTTTCCCCTGCAGTCTCTTAGAGTGTCCCCAATTGGATGATCCTATGTATTGGGCTTAGTAATTAGAAGCAAGGATTTAAAGAGGAAAAAAAAAATGAACCAGAGTAAGTGTGCAAACTCCGGGGCTGTGCACAAGTCTGTGCTGTCTTTTTTCCCCTTGGGTCTAAGCAGCCAGCACACTTTTAAAAATTTTAGGCTGTCCTTTTGCACCCAGATCAAAATGGGTTGCTTTTTAGAGTTCTCTTCTGTTAGCAGCTCTGAGGACCCCCTTCCACATTCACGGATCATGCCAGCCCCACACACTCTCCCTTTGTTTTCTCACTCACACACTATCTTACCGTCTGCCTTCCCGTCGTCAGCCATCTTCCTTCCCTCCATTCTTCCTCATGTCCCATTTCTAAGGTTCAGAGGCTCAAGACAAGAAACTATTTATTTATTTATTTATTTATTTATTTATTTATTTAAAAATGTTATTGTTCAAAGTATTGTGAAAGTCCCCCTCCCCCCACTTCCAATTGACCCCCCTTTCATCCCACTCCTGGTCTCCCCAGGCCTTCCCAGCACTACTGTTTATCCATAGGCTATGCATATCCTAATATATCAAAAGCCAGGGTCTCCATTTCCTTGTTGAATTTTTGTCTAGAAGATCTATCCATTGATGACAGTGGGGTGTTAAAAACATTCTACTATGACTGTATTGATATTGATCTCTCCCTTAATGTCTACCAAGATTTGCTTTATATATTCAGGTCCTCGTATGTTGGGTGCATAAATGTTTAACAGGGTTATAGTCTCTTGTTTGATCATTCCTTTTAGTATTATGTAGTGATATTCTTTGTCTCCTGTTTTTGCCTTTGTTTTGAAGTAATTTTGTCAGATATAAATACTGCTACCCCAGCTTTGTTGTTTGTTTGTTTTTATTTGCATGGAATGTTTTCCCATCCCTCACTTTCAGTCTGTGTCTATCTTTTGTTCTGAAGTACATCTCTTGTAGACGGAATAATGTATGGGTCACGTTTTTTATTGATTCAGCTACCCTATGTTCTTTGATTGGAGCATTTCATCCATTTACACTTAAGGTTTTTATTGATAGGTACTTATTTATTGCCATTTTATTATTTATTCCTATGTTCTCTCACTCAAATTTTTTTTCTTCTTAAAGCAGATCTTTTAACATTTCTTACAATACTAATTTGGTAGTAGTGAAAGAAATGCTTTAGCTTTTTTATTATTTGGGAAGCTCCTTATTTTTCCTTCAATTTTAAATGATAGCCTTGCTGGATGGAGTAGTCTTGGTTTTATGTCCTTGCTTCGCATCAGTTTGAATATTTTGCTTCTCAACAGTTTGAATATTACATGCCAATCCATTGTGGCCAGCAGTGTCTGTTGAGAAATCAGCTGGTAGCCTATGGGACCGCCCTTGTAGGTAACTGTTTTTTTCTTGCTGCTTTTAAGATTCTCTCATTATCTTTTACCATTTGCATTTTAATTATGATATGTCTTTGTGTGGGCCTCTTTGGGTTCATCTTGATTGGAAGCCTCTGTGCTTCCTGAACTTGTGTGACTTTTTTCTTCACCAAGTTAGGAAATTTTTCAGCTACTATTTCTTCAAACAGGTTCTCTATCCTTTTCTCACTCTCTTCTCCTTCTGGTACCCTATATGTTGTGGATGTTGTTATGCTTTATTTTATCCCAGAGATGTCTTCGACTTCCCTCATGTTTTAAAATTATCTTTTGTATTAGTTGGTCTGCTAGTGTGCTTACTGTTATCTTGTCCTCTAAATTGCTGATTCAATCCTCTGCTTCACCTAACCTGCTATTGATTCCTTCTAGTGTATTACTTATTTCAGGTAATGTATTCTTCATTTCTGACTGGCTCTTTTTTATGGTTTCTATGTCCTTTTTAATGCTTGCTATCTCTTTGTTTAAGGTCTCACTAGAAAATCCATTCTTTGCCTAAGGTCCATGTGTATCCTTATAACCATTTTTTAAAAATCCTCACCCAATGATATGTTTTTATTAATTTTTGAAAGAATTTAAGGGAGAGAGAGAAACATTGATGTGAGAAAGAAAATCAATTGGTTGTTTCCCATACATGCCTGGCTGGGATCTAACCTGTAACATTTTGGTGCCCAGGATGATGACACTCCAACCAACTGAGCCACCTGGCCAGGGCATAACCATTGTTTTAAACTCTGCATATGGTATTTTTGTCTATTACATTTCATTTAATTTTTTTCTGGGGATTTCTCTTGTTCTTACATTTGTGGCCTATTTCTTTGTCTCTCCATTTGTCTCTGTGTATTATGTCGATCTGATATGACTCCCAAACTTCTTGTTATGGCTTTATGATGAAGGTGTTTTATTGGGTTCAGTAGCACAGTCTTTCAGATCACCTGAGCTCCGTGCTCCAGGAATAATTCTTTTGGGTTATGTGCACCTTCCTGGATGCTTTTGAGTCTTGAATGATGTTGCAGTTGAGTCTTAACTGCTGTTGGCCCTTTTGTGGGTGGTGTTAACCCTTAAGCCTGGCTGACTATAAGAGTAAACCTCAATCACTATTTATGAGACACTGTGCAGAAGCTTCACCCTGAAGCAGAGTTGTTCCCAGCAAGATCTGGTGCCTGCCAGAATTTCCCTTTGGGTGTGCCATTCATGTAGCTAGTTGGGTAAGGCTCTGGTGTGGTCTGAAGTCCAAGAGTGGTTGTGTTCGTTCTGGGTCCACTTGGGTGGAGTTCGGGTATAGGTCAATGTCAGACATTGTGTGTAATCAGCCTTGGGCTACCTGTTTAGTGCTACCATGCTGTTCACTGTTTGTAGCTGTGTCTACTGGGCCTGAGTGTGCATTGGAGGGGCCAATCTGTGTATAAGGGTCAACTTCCTCCAGCTTAGAGCTGGGGGCAGATCTATAAAAGGGCCAAGGTTCCCTGATGTCTGCCTCCACCTTCAGTGACTGTGCCTCCCTCTGAGGTTGTCTTATCTTTCTGCAGAGCCTTCCAAAGAAAAGTATAGAATGCAACCAGGCTTGCTGAGACCTACAGACTCTTTCACAGGTTAGGAGTTCATTAGGGTGGGGCAACCTGATTCATCAAGATGGGACTAGTGGGTCCCCTTCTTAGGAATCATGCATTCAGACAATCAATGAGGGGAAAATGGCTCATGGCCCCTACTTTAGTGCCAAACCCCTCAGTCTCTGCCAGCATCTCCAACTCTAGTTCCCTAAGAGGGTGCACCACAGGTTCAGGTTGGGTGCAGCCAGCTGTCCCCTCTGCAGGAGCAAGCTCAGCCTGGCAAAGTCATTAGACTCAGGAGAACAGATCAGAAAAGGCTCCCATTGCGGGTGATGTGGTCTCAGCCCACAGAAGGGGGCTAAGCACTTTATTCTGGTCCTAGACAATAGTCTCTGAGGGACTCACACATTGGATGTCCCATCTCTGAGCTGCCCTCCCATCCTCTCACAGCACTGACCTTGGGGGGGAGGGGTAGCAGGTTCTAGGACTTGGCAGGACTGATCCAAACACTATCCCATTTGGGATAGTGCCCACGAGCCTGTAAAAGGGTGGTAGGCACTTCATCCCCTTCCCAGGATAGTGAGAGTTGAGCTTACAGGAGAGATAGGGTTGTCTCCCCACAATGTAGCCACACAACCCTGCACCCACCCATTGGATTCCCAGACAAAAGCTTCCCTGGGAGAAGTATTCAAAAAATCTTACCTCTGCATGGTAAGGCTCCCTGAGATCTGCCTCCACCTTCAGCTACTGTACCACCCTGAGATTGTCTAGTCCCCATGTGAGTCTGAACTCAGCAGTATAGGGCCAGCCAAATAATTCAAATATATAGTGGGGTGTTAGCTGTGTGCTTGAGGTGGGGGATTCTAGTCCCCTTTCCAAAACCACACACTTTATTTTTTAATATTTAAAGAAAAACTATTTTAAATATAATAAAAGAGTAACATGCTAATTGACCGTACCTTCACAATGCCCACCAGCCAATCAGAAGTGAGTATGCAAATTAACCCAACAAAGATGGAGGTTTAATTTGCATATGCAGGTGCCCAGCGGCCATTCCAGGCCTCTGAGCAGCGTGGGAAGATGGAAAGGCGGCTCCGGGCCGGAGGGAAAAGATGGTTTCAGCCAGAGCGAAGGCGGTGCCAGCAGCCAGGGGAAGGAAGGCCCATTCTTGCACGAATCTTCGTGCATCAAGCCTCTAGTTTTAAATATAATAATGTTCCATGCCATAAACATTAATATTTCAGAAAAAATTTTAAATGTAATAATATTACCAAAACTATACTAACTTAGTATAATATCACAAAAGTTGTAGGAAATATTAAAATCTGCAAATAACAGGATTACTTCTATTATATTCTAAAATATTTTTTTCTCTGGCTCTATTTTTGTTCATCAGTTTATGTTGTTCATTATATCCCACAAATGAGTGAGATCATGTGATATTTATCTTTCTTTGACTGGCTTATTTTGCTTAGCATCATGCTCTCCAGGTCCATCCATGCTATTGCAAATGGCAAGAGTTCTTTTTTACAACAGTGTAGTATTCCATTGTATAGATGTACCACAGTTTTTTAAACACTCATCTGCTGATAGGAACTTAGGTTGTTTCCAAATCTTAGCTACTGTAAATTGTGCTGCTATGAACATAGGGGTGCATATGTCCTTTCTGATTGGTGTTTCTGATTTATTGGGATATATTCCTAGACGTGGGATTACTGGGTCAAATGGAAGTTCCATTTTTAACTTTTTGAGGAAACTCCGTACTGTTTTCCACAGTGGCTGCACCAGTCTGAATTCCTACCAGCAGTGCACGGAGGGTTCCTTTTTCTCCACATCCTCACCAGCACTTGTCGTTTGTCGATTTGTTGATGATAGCCATTCTGACAGGTGTGAGATGGTACCTCACTGTTGTTTTGATTTACATCTCTCAGATGATTAGTGACTTTGAGCATGTTTTCATATGTCTCTTGGCCTTCTGTATGTCCTTTTTTTTGAAAAGTGTCTATTTAGGTCCTTTGCCCATTTTTTGATTGGATTGTTTATCTTCCTTTAGCTAACTTGTCTGACTTCCCTGTAAATTTTGGAGATTAAACCCTTATCGGAGATAACATTGGCAAATATGTTCTCCCATGCAGTGGGCTTTCTTGTTGTTTTGTTGATAGTTTCTTTTTCTGTGCAGAAGCTTTTTATTTTGATGTAGTTCCATTTGTTTATTTTCTCCTTAGTTTCCATTGCCCTAGGAGCTGTATTGGTAAAGATATTGTTATGACATATGTCTGAAATTTTGTTGCTTATAGATTCTTCTAAGATTTTTATGGTTTCCGGTCTTATGTTTAAGTCCTTTATCCATTTTGAGTTTATTTTTGTGTATGGTATAAGTTGGTGGTCTAGTTCCATATTTTTTTTTGCATGTATCTGTCCAATTTTCCCAACATCATTTATTGAAGAGACTGCCTTGACTCCATTGTATGCTCTTGCCTCCTTTGTCAAATATTAATTGCGCATAATGGCTTGGATCGATTTCTGGGTTCTCTGTTCTGTTCCACTGGTCTATATATCTGTTCTTGTGCCAGTACCAGGCAGTTTTGAGAACAGTGGCTTTGTAATATAGCTTGATATCTGGTATTGTGATCCCTCCAACTTTGTTCTTCTTTCTCAGGATTGCTGTGGCTATTCAGGGTCTTTTTTTTCCATATAAATTTTTGGAGAGTTTGTTCTAGGTCTGTGAAATATGCACTTGGTATTTTAATGAGGATTCCATTGAATCTATAAATTGCTTTGGGTAGTATGGACATTTTAATGATGTCAATTCTACCAATTGATGAACACGGTATATTCTTCCATTTGTTTATTTCTTCCTCTATCTCTATTTTCAATGTCTTGTAGTTTTCTGAGTACAGGTTGTTGTTTTTTTTCACCTCATTAGTTAAGTTTATTCCTAGGTATCTTAATTTTTTTGTTGCAATGGTAAATGGGATTGTTTTTTAAGTTTCTCTTTCTGGGAGTTCATTATTGGTGTATAAAAAAGCCATAGATTTCTGGGTATTGATTTTGTATCCTGCTACATTGCAGAATTCATTTATTAAGTCTTTAGGGTTTTCTATGTATAATATCATGTCATCTGTGAACAATGACAGTTTTACATCTTCTTTTTCAATTTGGATACCTTTTATTTATTCTTCTTGTTTGATCACTATGGCTAGCACTTCCAGTACCATCTTGAACAGGAGTGGTGAGAGTGGGCATGCCGGTCTTTTTCCTTTTTCCTGTTCTAGGGGAAATGGTTTTAGTTTTTGCCCATTGAGTATGATGTTGGCTGTAGGTTTGTCTATAATATAATGCTTTTATTATGTTGAGGTGTTATTCCTCTATTCACACTTTGCTGAAATTTTTTTTTTTTATCAAGAAAGGATGTTGGATTTTGTCAAATGCTTTTTCTGCATCAATTGATACAATTATGTGATTTTTATCTCTCAATTTGTTTATGTTATGTATCATATTTGATTTGCGGATATTGTACCAGCCTTGCATCCCCGGAATAAGTCCCACTTGGTAATGGTGTATGATCTTTCTAATGTAATGCTGGATCCAATTTGCTAGAATTTTGTTGAGGATTTTAGGACTTATGTTCATCAAGGATATTGGCCTGTAATTCTCTTTCTTTGTAGTGTCTTTATCTGGTTTTGGAATTAGGGTAATACTGGTTTCATAGAAAGAGCTTGAAAGTTTGTCGTCATCTTGAATTTTTTGGAATAGTCTGAGGAGGATAGGTTTTAGTTCTTCTTTGAATGTTTGGTAAAACTCCCCAGCAAAACCTGTCAGATCAGGGCTTTTGTTTGCTGGAAGATTTTTGATTTCCTTGTCAATTTCATTGGTAGTTATTGGCCTATTCAGGTTTTTTGATTCTTCCTGATTGAATTTTGGAAGCTTGTATTTTCCTAAGAATATGTCCATTTCGTCTAGGTTGTTCAGTTTTTTGGAGTAGAGATGTTCATAGTATTTTTTTTTACAATCCTTTGTATTTCTGTGGGGTCTGTTGTTATTTCACCTTTTTCATTTCTGATTTTGTTTATTTGTGTCCTCTTTTTTTGTTACTTGGTGAGCCTGGCTAGAGGTTCATCAATATTGTTTATCCTTTCAAAGAACTAGCTCTTTGTTTTATTGATATATTTTATTGTTTCCTGATAAGTTCCTTATCTCCATTTTCTTTAGCTCCTCTTCTAGATAATTCTCTTGTTCTTTCATTTTGTCTCCCCATTTTGGCTGCCTGTTTGGGTTTGTGTTTATTTATTAGGTTTATCTGCTACACCTCCCAAACTCTAGGGCAGGACAATGTCAGAAGCTGTTTCTGACTGGCTCTAAGTCCCCTGTTTGAAGCTATTAGCAATCCACATATTGTGGCTGCCTCTGCTGGGGCTGCGTGACTTTGGAAAGGACCAAGATGTGCACCAGGCTCTGCTTTTCCTTGCCTCAGGCCCATAAGGAGATCAGGCAAAGATTCAAATTCTCTAGAGACCCGCCTCTACCTGCAATCTGATTGTTATTCTCAGAGTCATAATTTGTCTCAGGCTATAGACCACAGGGTGGGGTTATAGGTCTTCCAACAGGGTTGGACAACTGCCTTTCCCCCAGGCAAAAAACCTCCTAGATAGCATAGGTCCACAGCCTGGAAAGATATCCTTTGTAGCATGAGGGAATGACTCAGCATGTGAAACTGGGTGACTGCCATCCAAGCTCCAACCCCAGAGTCCCCAACCCTGGACTCTCCTCACACGCTCCAGTCCATTCTGCCCTCCCTCTGCTGGAGACTAAGGTGAGTGGCTACAGACAGTAACCATGCTGCTTTCCACAGCTCATTGTTCTCTGGGATCCTTTCTCAGTTCTGGTTCTTTGGGTTGGGGAACCCAGTTTGAGATTTAGACCCCAGAGTTCTCAGTGGGAATACCCCTCAAGGAAAATTGTGTTTCAGTAGAACCTATAACACACAGTTGTGGATATTACCATGAACTATAGTTTATTTAATTATATGTAAAATTTTATTTTTTACCTATAAACTAGACTGGATCCTGAATTTTTCTAGTTTTCTGAAATATTTTGGCTACAACCTCCTAGCTTTCATGGAAATGGAAGAAAAATGGACAATGGTGAATTGTAACCCAACCCACCATTCTTTTGACATTATTTCTATAAATGCTGATGCTGACTAATATGTAGCTTGTAGACAAACCGCATGTCTGTATAAGAATCCTAGGAACTAACTTCTGAAGATGGAGACTCCATCCTCCAGTCATCCTTGTTCTGAGAGATTTGCTGACTTTCAACTGTAGAACCAAGATAATGTAGATCCAGGATGAGGAAGACCAGGATGACACACACCAAACTATCACTTAACAAGTTTCAAGTTTCTTATTAGAATAGACTGTACTGTCTTGCATGTAAAATCCCCTTGATTTTATTGTTCAGATTTCTGTTTTTCCCCTTATGAAAACCTCTACCTGCACTGAAATGGAGAGATGAGCTTTGGACAAGAGTGATCTGTAGATAGCTCCTACTTGTGCTGGGCTTGGAGGTACCCAGTAGAGGTTAAGCTGTGAACCAATGCTGGCTCCCTTAAGTATCAGGCTGGGGGTCACATTGCAAGAGGCATGTGGTAGGCCAAGGTCAGATGCTGCTTCTTTGAAAGATTTTAGGAAAGTCCGAATCATGATCCAGGACTGACCATTTGTATGGCAAAGCCACTGGAAATGGCTTGGGTTGGGCTACAAGTTGGGTGGTGCAGGGTTTTAGGGAATTAGGTTAGGGGACAAGAGTTTTAGCCATGTTGATGAATACTCAGATATGGTGCCTGCCTGTTGGCTCTTTTGGAGGAGGGCCTAGAAAAGAAGCAATTTCCTCTGCTAGCATGTCTGTCTGAGAAGTTGCCCTCCACCTCTCCTCTTATGCCAGACTACAGACTACTCAGTTCCTCCTTATATGTCCCTGGTGCCCCAGTACTGGAACTCAGAGTGGGTGAGTTTGAGTAAGTCTGTGCTCAAACCTTTTAAGAGGAAAGCCTGAGACTCTAGCAGCCCTTGTCTCACTTAGCCACAATCTGAGCTGTCTGCATCTCCAGTCTTCCTACCATCTCAATGTGGCTTCTTTTTTTATATCCTTAATTGTAGCATTTCTGTTCAGCCATATTTCAGGCAGTTCTGAATGATGGTTGTTCTGTAGTTTAGTTGTAATTTTGATGTGGTTGTGGGAGCATTAGAGTACTGTATTTACCTATGCCACTATGTTTACCAGGACTCTGAACCGTTTTTCAAAGTGGTTGTACAATTTTATCTTTCCATTAGCAGTTTTTGAGAATTCCAGTTCTTTCACAAATGTACCAGCACTTTGTATGACAGTCTTTTTAACGTTTGCCATTGTAATATGTGTTGTTTATGAAATCTGGCAATCAGAAAGTTTTGATAATCTTTAGAAAGTATCTCCATATAGTTGTGGGTACACAAGCCAGACTGCAATGAGCAGAAAGGGCAGAAGTTAAGCAGTGGAGCCAATGAGTTTAGGCTGTTTTCAGAGACTTCGGGCTATAAGGGAAGGCTCCAAGTTCATGTGAAATTCATGATCATACAATCAAAATAGGTCTGCACTATATCTGAATTGCAACTTTTTAAAGTTTATTATTTGCCCAGTTTACCATGTGAGCCGTTAACTGGGGTATTACTGAATAAACCATTTCTTTTGAATTTTACCAGATCACAAGGTAATGTTGGTTCTCAACAATATCTAAGTGTTAAGGTTAAATAAAAATCATCCGGAATGTCTCACAGTCCTTTATTCAAGCTTTAAATATGTCACAAGTGTCTTTTTCCCTTCCAACAGGGCACACCCAAATAGAAGACAAAGAAGCTGGAAAAGGGATACAAAGACAGAGTGAGAAGTAGATAGGGTGACCATCTGTCCCAGTTTGCTGGGGACTGTCCCAGTTTTATCATAAAATATCTTGAGTTAGTGAGTGTGTGTCTCACTTTAGACAGAGCTAAAGAAATTAAAATCAATGAAGCCCGAGGACTTGGGTGGAGGAAAGAAAATGTCACACAACCTCAAATTGGTTTTGAGAATATTTCTCACTTCTCTCTAACCATGGGAAGTATAACTTCACAAATCAATGTGGTACGTGTGGAAGAGTCATACAAAAACTAGGGGCCTGTAAGGTGGAAAATGTTTCAGAGCCGCACACTGAAGTGAATAGATCCATTGAAAGCAGGCACAAGGCCAAGATGAGTTCAGGACTCCTCCCCCTGCCCACCTCTCTTTATTCTGTGGCTACCAGCTTCTCCTACCTTTTGGGATGCCATTGTGTCCCCCTCCCTCAAAATATATGTCAAAGTCCTAACCCCAGCTTCCTTTGAATATGATCTATTCAGAGATGGGGTCTTTTGATGTCATCAAGTTAAAATAAAATCATACTGGATTAGGGTGGGCCCTAAACCAATGACTGGTGTCCTTATAAGAAGAGAGAAATTTGGAATCAGAAACACACACAAAGGAACAAGGCCATGTGATAACGAAGGCAGAGATTGAAAGGATGTATTTATAAGCTCAGGAACACCCAGGATTGCTATCAGCCACCATGAGCTAGGAGAGAGGAAGATTCTCCCTCAGAGCTCCCCAAAAGGAACCAACCCTGCCTAACACCTGGATTTGGACTTCTAGCCTCCAGAACTGTGAAAGAATAAATTTCTGTTTTGGTAAGCCACCCAGTTTATAGCACTTTGTTATGGCGGCCCTAGGAGACCAACACAGATGCTTCCACATATGTATCCCCAGTGTTCATTTATGTCCTGAATATTTGTTTAACAAACATTTATTGAGTAACTATAACGTTCCAGGGCCTATGTGGGCATTATGAAAGAATGACAAAGCCTGGCCTCCTCCTTTCCCCGAATTACCTGGGTGTACTTTTCAAGTCTCCGTGTGATTGATATACTTTCCACAAAGCCTTCCCTTATTATAGCTCCTTAGGTGGATTCCAATGGTTCTGAACCATCTCTTGGCATCAGAATCACCTGAAAAGCTTTTAAAACATACTACTGTCCTGCTGAATTGAGATGCTGAGTCCATGAGTTTATGGTGGAATGAGGGCATATTGTAAGTTCCACAAGGGATTCTGACATTCAGGATGGAGACTCTCTGGAAGGGTACTTCTCCTCCTTGGGGTTTTCACAGAACCCTGTGACCACTTCAGCCACAGAACACTCAGTATACTATTGAACTGAAACTGATGTGCTTCTTCTTTTTTTAAAATCCTCACCCAAAAATACGTTTATTGATCTTAGATAAAGAGGAGGGAAGAGATGAAGGAGGGGGGGAGAGAGAGAGAGAGAGAGAGAGAGAGAGAGAGAAGCATTGGTCAGTTGCCTCCTGTACACGCCCAACCTGAAACCTAGGTGTGTGCCCTGCCTTCAGAAAATCAAATCCGCAATCTGTTTGGTGTATAGGATGACACTCCAACCAACTGAGACACCTGGCTGGGACTGATATGCTTCTTTATTTCTACTAGAAGAATCTTTCTCAACTTCGGCTACACAATCAAATCACCTAGGCCAGTGGTCGGCAAACTGCAGCTCGCAAGCCACATGCGGCTCTTTGGCCCCTTGAGTGTGGCTCTTCCACAAAATACCACGCGCACGTACAGTGCGATTGAAACTTCGTGGCCCATGCGCAGAAGTCGGTTTTCGGCTCTCAAAAGAAATTTCAGTCTTTGTACTGTTGATATTTGGCTCTGTTGACTAATGAGTTTGCCGACTACTGACCTAGGCAATTAAAATTTCTCATATACCTGACCAATCCCAGACCAATTGAATCAGAATCTCCTCAAGTGACTGCAATTTACAACCAAGTTTGAGAACTACTGTACTAGATCATAAACTCTTTGGGGGCAGAAGTCTGAGAAGACACTCACTCTAGGAAAGGCCCACAGTATTGGAGATCCACTGAGGGGAAGAGTGACTAACTCCAGCTCTGCTTTCTCCTAAATTCAAATGTAAGTGCTATTTTCCTCACTACTTAAATTGTATTGTCTCCCTTTTGACTAAGAACATATAATAAAATGTGTATATAATTCCATTCCTCTGTTACAGCAAACAGCTGAGAGAGAGAGAGAGAGAGAGAGAGAGAGAGAGAGAGAGAGAGAAGCTTATTTATTGTGAGATAAGGGATTGCTTTTTGAATGGGAACAGGGTTAGAGCTGCTGTTAGTGTTAAACAGTCAAGGAAACAAAGTTGTGACTCTCAAAGCTGTTTCTTATTTGTGTTATCAATTGTTTTCTTTCAGACTTCTCCATACATTAGGGTTAATGGCTTCCAATGATTTAGGACACCTGCTTATAGTTTTACTTCTAAGCTAAAGGGAATATAAAACTAAAGAAAACATAAAACTACTTTAAGTTCCAATTTGGAAAACCACACAGGAAGGACTCTGGCTGATCAAGCTTAGGACAGATAGTTTTTGGTAGAGGACAGGTGGCTTACTGCGGTTGGTAGCCTTCTTCATAGGTAAAGGATTGGAGCCGAGAGAAACAGCCACCCAAAGACAAAGGTGGTCCCCATGAAAGATCATTAAAGCCTGAATGACACCCACACCGATAAGGACAAAAGAAAAACTCGGCGATTAATTGGGTGAGAATTACTAGAGAAAGGGAGGCCTTAAAAATGACTTGAGAGTTCAAGTTTTGATGACTGGTAAAACGATAGTGCTGTTATGATTAATGGAGGCTCCAGGAGGAGAAACTCATCTGAAGATAAAGCAAAATGTCTGATTCCAGATGTGCTGTTTGAATCGATGCTCCAGGACAGAGATGATGATTTGTGCACTGATCACTGAAATAGGAGGCTAGTGCTCAGGAGAAAGGGAAGGTCTTGATAAGCAAGTAGAAATAGACATGATCTGCACAGAGAAAGAATAAGGGGGTTGATGTCAACATTAAAAGAGAACATATAGAAAGAGAAAAGAAGAAAAGGCTGAACCCGGAGGGAGCCCCTACATGTAAAGAGTCAGAAGAAGAAGAGAAATGTGCAAAGAGCTAGAAAAAGGGCCTAGAAAGAACAGTTGAGGGAGGAGGACTGTGTGAAATGCCTGAAGGTGTGACTGAATGTTGAACCTTGACAGGCAATAGCATTGCCCAGGAAAAGGATGTGGTATGAGTGGATTTCATGGACTTCAAAAGAGAAGCAGGAGGATAGATGTCGATGGGGTCCACTTCTTCCTAAGCTGCTCCCATGCCTTCCCCATCCCTCCCTAGTCCTATTGCCCCTTCCCCAGCCTATGTACTGACAGGTGGCAGCAGGAACCAGCAGATGGTAAGAGGGTGGGACACATGTCTTCTAGCCCATAGATACCTGAGCCTTTGTTATCCTTTCTCTGAATTGTTCCTCTGATACTTATTAGCAATATAGCTGAGATCATTGAACACTATCAGTTACAATGTCATTATATTTAGTGCCAGTCTTCATAAAGATGTAGGCAGCTATTTATTACAGGTAGAATTTCCTTAACTTATAGCAGATGCCTGAATTCCATCCACTATTGAAGTTAAATATTGTTAGCTTTGTTCCTTGTGGGGACACAGATCCCACTGGGGGAACAAACACATGCATCTGCTATCAGTACATGGATTCTGTTAGAGTATTTGTTATACTACTTCACAGTTCTTTACTTGATTGTCTATCTCTTCAACCAGCCCACGCATTAGTCTATGAGGGCACGAACTGTTTTATTTACCTCCGAACCCCAGTCCTTAGCCCAGCCAATGATGTGTCAGCTTGCACCCTTGTGCTCATCTCTTCCCAGTTCTGTGTGCAATAGCATCACATTAGTAGCTTGATATCACCCATGGTGGGAGTATTTGCACAAAAATTGGTAAATGGGGCTTTTGGTTTGTTAAACATTTACCACCACACCACTCCCTGTTCTTTTATTTTTTCTTAATCCTCACCTGAGGATATGTTTTACTGATTTAAGATAGAGTGGGGGGAGGGAGAGAGAGAGAGAGAGAGAGAGAGAGAGAGAGAGAGAGAGAGAGAGTAATTGATGTGAGAGAGAAACATTGATCACTTGCCTTCTGTACTGGCCCCGACCGGGGATTGACCCGGCAACCTAGGTATATGCCCTGACTAGGAATTGAACCCACAACCTTTTTGTTGTAGGGGCAATACTCCAACTGAGAAGGAAAATAGGGGGGCACCTTTGGGGGCTTACAGCCTAGTTCAGTATCTAGTTCAACAGTAATCTTACAAGCCCCATTCTAACTGACTTAGGCGGAGCTGCAAAGCCCACCCCGAGGGGCCGGCCACAAGAAGATAGATATATATCAAAACCTCCCACATTGGCAGTTCAGGCTTTGGATCAGAGTCCCCTGGACTAGCATCGCTGCATAGTAAAGGTTTTACTTTCCTGATTCCTCTGAGTGCTGACTGATGGTTCTCCTGAGCCATTTGAAGAATTGCTGCCACAACGCAACCAACTGAGCCACTCGGCAAAGACTCTCTGTCTTTTAGACTAGCAGCTTATTTTTCCATTGAACTTGTGGGCCTACAATAGATTGATTATAAATTGTTCCTATTATCTATAATAATAAAAGGGTAAAATGATAATTTGACCGGACGTCATTCCAGATGTCCTTCCTGACGAAGCTGGGGCCAGAGGGAAGCAGCCCGGGTCCCAGGTGTCGGAGGGAAGCTGGTGTCGGCAGCCGGTGGAAGGAAGGCCTACTCTTGCATGAATTTTCATGCATCAGGCCTCTAGTAAAATAATAATAATGATTGCTGGTATTTTCATAATACTTTATAGTTAATCTCTAGCTTTCATCATCTGGCCTCTCTAACCTCTAAGGTAGGCCAGGAAGATTATTGAGTTGTCCGTTTATGTGGGGATCTTGTCAGAATGTGACAAGCTGAGTCAACTCTCACTGCAAGGGGGGAACTCTCCAGGATGGCAGGTAGGCGAATAGGAAGGCATTTCTCCCAGCCTCTCACAGAGCAGGTCTGGCCACTGAGCTGCAAACATCCTCTTTGCCCCTTTTCTCAAATGTTTTTAGCTTTTAACATCTAAGAACAAAAGTTGGCTTCCACTTTGGGCTAAGTGACACTCCCAGAATGCATACTTGAACAGTTAAGGGATCGTTTTGAATAGCAAAAAAGCAGGCCACAGGGTGGACAGGATGTAAGAAATTATCAACCTTATCCTGCATGATTCTATGGCTTTCAATGATCAGTGTTCCAGAAGGTCTGTCATATTAGGGGACTCTAAGTGGGCTATTGACAAATACAATGTGTTCCAGACTTCTCTGGAGGCTAAGAGAGTTTCTCTGCATGGTAGGTCTCTGTGTACTACAACCTCAAGACAATTGGAATGAGGCAGCCATCTTAAGCCAAGAAGAGAAAATCCAGTAGCATTCTCTAACTTTGATGTGCTTCAAGTGGTATGTTATTAATCACAGTAAAAGATCCAAACCAGAGATCTGAGGCTTCCTTGGGGAAAAGGCACTTGACTCAGAAAATTGAATCATGTGTTTTAAATGAATAATTTCTGGCTCTGCTGCCTGGCTCTGACTTCTGACGTTCCTGGGATCAAACTCCAGGTTGACTCCACTTAGAGTCATGTCCTCTGAAGAGTTCTGCCAAGCCTGCACCACTGTGATAACAGGTCAGGTAATTCAGCCCCTTAAGGACTGGGCTGTTCCCTGTCTTCCCAGTTTTCCCTGGCCCTGAGCCATGTTCAACCTTAATCACAGACCTTACTCACAGGCCTCATCTCTGCCTTTTTCTGCACTTGAGAGCTCCTTTCAGACTGCTGGTAACTTCTCATTTAGAGGTCTTTCTATTTTTCTTTCTCCTGAAGATCATCTCTCATCATTCTTGAACATCACCCCTCCCCAAGCCACTCTTAATTATATTATCTTATTTTCTTGATAATACCATGTGGAATTACCTGCTTCATTGTATAATTACTAATTTATCATCTGTCTCTCCTGACTCTTCTCTTCCTCCCAGAATGTAAGTTCCAGGAAGATAGGGACTGTTTTGCTTACACTGGATTTCTAATTCCTAGGATAGCATCTGGACCATAGTAGCTCTCAATAAGTATTTAAATGTGAATCCTTAGACAACTCTGCCCAGTCACTTACTCTGTCACTTTTCACATTACCTTCATCTGGGACTCCAAGTCCTGCTGCCATCACAGTAGGTGTGTGTACTTTTGAGTTCCCATCTGTCTCTCCTTCTCCAGCTCAGTTAAGCCCATGCCAGGAGACTAAACTTCACATGTCCTACGTTCTAAGTTTCCATTCTGAAAATTTGACAGTATTCATAGATGTCTACATTTAAACTTGCCTGCCTTGTTTTGACACATTGTCTTGTTCTTACCATCAGTAGCTCTGCCTGCTTTACCTTTGGCTCCCACTGTGACCTCTGGTCCCCCTGGCCTGCACTGTATCTTCCCCCTCCTCTATCTTGCTCCCCAACCTTTTGTCCAGCCCTCCTCATTCCAGCTCCTGTCCTTGCTACCTATTGTCTCAGGACTGACAGGAGAAGCCAGCATCAAGGTCAGTGGTTCTCTCAGCTGCTGATCCTAAATTGAAGGACTTCAGGGATCTTCAAGTGAGAACTTCACTCTGGTACAACCCAGAGTATGCCAGTCACTAAATAGTCAATGATGCCAAGTCTCATCCTTGAGAAAGTGTTTCTCTTCCAAGGGATGATTAGTTTATCAATTTTTAAAATAATATTTTTTTAAATTGTGAAATAAAACATGTACTCAGAAAAAAATGTATAAAATACTTGTGCATCATTTAATGAATAATTATATAGCAAACACCTATGTTGCCACCACACAGATTAAGAAAAAGAACATGAATGGCTATCAAGACCCCACTGTAGCTTCTACCCAAGCTAATCTGTTCCCACCCCATTTTCTAGTGGAAACCATGGCACTGACTTTTGTGTTTATTTAGTTTTTTCTTTGTAGCTGCACCACTTACGAATATGTCCCTAAAATATAGGGTTGAGTTTTGTCTACTTTGAACTTTATAAGCATGAAAACAAAACATATATATCTTTTTATGTCTACTTCTTTGATGGTGACTATTTTTTTTTAATGAGAAAGTTGTTTTTTATGTGTGTTTTTTGTTAATTCTCACCCAATGATATTTTTCAATTGATCTTTTACAGAGAGTGGAAGAGAGGAAAAGACAGAGAAACATCAATGTGAGAGAAACACATCGACTGGTTGCCTTCTGCATGCGCCCTGACCAGGGAGGAGCCTGCAACCACAGTACGTGCCCTTGACAAGAATCCCTTTGGCCCACAGTCCAATGGTCTATCCATTGTGTCAAACCGGCTAGGGCGAGAAAGTTGTTTTTAAAACACATTCTTCTTTTTGGTCATCTTGCCTATACCAGCAGGATGTAGCAAGAAGCATTATTGCTAAGTCTACCCTTTTCAGGCTTCCTTGGAATGTGACTTGCAATTTCCAGGCAGGGTTTATGGCTGTTTTCCAGATTGCTTGGTAGTAAATCCAATTCTGGTGTGCAGACCGTTAGTCACTCCTGTCTACCTACCAGCTTCTCATCAAACAAAGCAGTAAGGTGCTTTTTTATCTCTACATTTGCACATTTATGATAGAGATTCAAATGCCTCATGACTTGCATTGGAGGCTAGTATGTACAAGCTTTTATTCTACGGAAAAATGGAAGGATAATGACCGAGGTGATTGTCCTGAAGTGGGAAAAAAATGTTGAAGAGTTGGCTAATCTTAGATAAAAATAATCAATATGAAGTAGCTAACCACTAAATCCCTTGTAAAAAGAAACTTTTTATTTAGGGCTTTCAAAGGGGAGCAAACTATACACTTTAAAGTACCCAATTCTACAGTATATTCATACACTTAAAGAATGTTGCCCAGCCATCATGGCTCAGTGGTTGAGCATCAACCTATGAACGAGGAGGTCATGGTTCGATTCCTGGTCAGGACACATGCCTGGGTGATACACTCTATCCCCAGTGTGGGACATGCAGGAGACAGCCAATCAATGACTCTCTCTCATCATTGATATTTCTATCTCACTCTCCTTTTCCCTTCTTCTCTGAAATCAATAAAAATATATTAAAAAAAAAAAAAAAGCTTTGGCTCAGTGGTTGAATGCCAACCTATGAACCAGGAGGTCATAGTTCAATTCCTGGTCAGGGTCATGTGCCTGGATTGGGGGCTCAAGGCAGCTGATCAATGATTCTCTCATCATTGATGTTTCTATCTCTCTCTCCTCTGGGGAGATATATATATATAAGTATATATGTATATACTTATATATACATATATACTTATATATACATGTATATACATATATACATATATACATATATACATATATACATATATACATATATACATATATACACATATATACACATATATACACATATATATATACATATACTAAGGGGCCAGTGTACGAATTTGTGCACCTTGAAAGGAACTGTGGGCCACAAGGCTGCAGCAGGCACAGGGGCAGTCTCGGCCCATCCTCCGTGACCCTGCCCAGCCCCTCCCTCCGTGGCCCCCTGTCCCCTCCCTGCCAGCAGCCCCGCTCCCGCCGCTGCTGCTCCCACGCGCTGACAGTGCTGGCCCTGCTTGCACCCACTGACAGCGTGGAGCGATTGGGGCCAGCACCAGCAGCAGGTGCAAGCAGGGCTGGCACTGTCAGTGGGTGCGAGCAGTGGATGCCCCTCAAGAGCAGAGGGAGGTGGAGAAGCCCTCAGGGGCAATCAGGGCTGGCAGCCACCACTCACACCCGCTGATGGCACCGAGTGATAGGACTGGCACCAGGCACCGGCAGTGGTGTGAGTGCCGGGCAGGACCGTGGCGCGGGGAGCAAAGAATTTTCAGTAACCACCAGAGGCTTGTCCCGATGACAGCAACTGGTGCTCCGCCTTGGTCTGGTGCCCCTGCTCACCTGCTCCACCATCCCACCGCAGCCAATGCCCACCATGTTCCACACATGCCCCCTGGTGGTCAGCACACGTCATAGCGACTGCTTGTTCAGTTATTCTGTTGTTTGGTTGTTCTGATTGTTCTGCCATTTGGTCTATTTGCATATTAGCCTTTTATTATATAGGAGATATATATAATGTTAAGATAGTCTAATTCTAGAATATAGCATTTTAAAAAAGTAATAGTGGTATGAATGAGTCTTTTGATTCAAAATAAAATTTTTGGTAAGCCTATTGGCCACCTCCTACATGCCCCCCACTGGGGATCGAGCCCGAAACCAGGGCATATGCCATTGACTGGAATCGAACCTGGGACCCTTTAGTTCACAGGCTTATGCTCTATCCACTGAGCCAAACTGGCCAGGGCAATATGTTATTTTTTAAAGCCAGATAATACTGGTGATACAAGATTAGAAGCCTGGTGCACGAAATTCGTGCACGGCAGGAGGTTGTCCCTCAGCCCAGCCTGTACCCTCTCCAATCTGGGACTCCTGGAGGGATGTCCAACTGCCCGTTTAGGCCCGATCCTGGTGGGATCGGGCCTAAACGGGCAGTCGGACATCCCTCTCACAATCCAGAACTGCTGGCTCCCAACTGCTTGCCTGCCTGACTTCCTGATTGCCCCTAACCACTTCTGCCTGCCAGCCTGATCACCCCCTAACCACTTCGCTGCCAGCCTGGTTGATGCTTAACTGCTCCCCTGCCAGCCTGTTTGCCCCCAACTTCCCTCCTGTGCCAGCCTGGTCACCCCTAACTGCCCTCTCCTGCAGGGTTGATCACCTCCAACTGCCCTCCATTGCAAGCCTGGTCCCTCTCAACTGCCCTCCCTTGCAGGCCGGGTCCCTCCCAACTGCCCTCTCCTGCTGGCCATCTTGTGGTGGCCATCTTGTGTCCACATCGGGGCAGGATCTTTGACCACATGGGGGCAGCGATATTGTGTGTTGCAGTGATGATCAATCTGTATATTACTCTTTTATTAGATAGGATAGAGGCCTGGTGCACGGGTGGGGGCCAGCTGGTTTGCCCTGAAGGGTGTCACAGATAAGGGTGGGGGTTCCCTTGGGGCGTGGGGCGGCCTGAGCGAGGGGCCTGTGGTGGTTTGCAGGCTGGCCACGCCCCCTGGCAACCCAAGGGGAGGCCCTGGTATCTGGAATTTATTTTCCTTCTACAATTGAAACTTTGTAGCCTTAAGCGGGTGAGCCCGGCCAGGGTGTGCGGAAAGCTTTGCTTCCCCTGTTGCCACCGACAACCCTGGCCTGCTCTCTCAAGCTCCATTCTGCCGCCATTTGTTTGAATTTGTTTACCTTCTATAATTGAAACTTTGTAGCTTGAGTGGAGGCTTAGGCCTGCAACGGCTATGGAAAGCTTGGCTTACTCTGTTACCTGGGAAACCTTGCTCTCTGTGGCTGTAGCCATCTTGGATTGGGGTTAATTTGCATACTTGCCCTGATTGGCTGGTGGGTGTGGCTTGGCTGGTGGGCATGGCTTATGTGGCGGAGTGATGGTTAATTTGCATATTACCATTTTATTAGAGAGGATGATTTTCTATTTTGCAATATGTGTGTATACAAATATATATATACTAGAAGCCCGGTGCACGAAATTCGTGCATGGGGGGGGGTTGTCCCTTAGCCCAGCCTGTACCCTCTCCAATCTGGGACTCCTGGAGGGATGTCCGACTGCCCGTTTAGGCCCGATCCTGGTGGGATCAGGACTAAACAGGCAGTCGGACATCCCTCTCACAATCCAGGACTGCTGGCTCCCAACTGCTTGCCTGCCTGCCTTCCTGATTGCCCCTAACCACTTCTGCCTGCCAGCCTGATCACCCCCTAACCACTCCGCTGCCAGCCTGGTTGATGCTTAACTGCTCCCCTGCCAGCCTGCTTGCCCCCAACTTCCCTCCTGTGCCAGCCTGGTCACCCCTAACTGCCCTCTCCTGCAGGGTTGATCCCCACCAACTGCCCTCCCTTGCAGGGCTGGTCCCTCACAACTGCCCTCCCTTGATTGCCGGGTGCCTCCCAACTGCCCTCTCCTGCTGGCCATCTTGTGGTGGCCATCTTGTGTCCACATGGGGGCAGGATCTTTGACCACATGGAGGAAGCTATATTGTGTGTTGCAGTGATGATCAATCTGCATATTACTCTTTTATTAGATAGGATAGAGGCCTGGTGCATGGGTGGGGGCCAGCTGGTTTGCCCTGAAGGGTGTCCCGGATCAGGTGGGGGTTCCCTTGGGGCATGGGGCGGCCTGAGCGAGGGGCCTGTGGTGGTTTGCAGGACGGCCACGGCCCCTGGCAACCTAAGCAGAGGCCCTGGTATCTAGAATTTATTTTCCTTCTATAATTGAAACTTTGTAGCCTGGAGCGGAGCCAAGCCTGGGGCTCCCTCCGAGGCCGGCCGGCAGCCATTTGTGTTGGGGTTATAATTGAAACTTTGTTGCCTTAAGCGGGTGGGCCCGGCCAGGGTGTGCGGAAAGCTTTGCTTCCCCTGTTGCTGCCGGCAACCCTGGCTTGCTCTCTCAAGCTCCATTTTGCTGCCATTTGTTTGAATTTGTTTACCTTCTATAATTGAAACTTTGTAGCTTGAGTGGAGGCTTAGGCCTGCAACGGCTATGGAAAACTTGGCTTGCTCTGTTACCTGGGAAACCTTGCTCTCTGTGGCAGTAGCCATCTTGGATAGGGTTAATTTGCATATTTGCCCTGATTGGCTGGTGGGCGTGGCTTATGTAGCGGAGTGATGGTTAATTTGCATATTACCATTTTATTAGAGAGGATGTATATATATGTGTGTGTATATATATGTATATATATGTATATATATGTATATATATATATATATATATATGTATATATATGTATATATAGATACACTAGAGGCCAGGTGCATGAAATTCATGCATGGGGGGGGGGTGTCCCTCAGCCCGGCCTGCACCCTCTCCAATCTGGGTCCCCTTGAAGATGTCCTACTGCTGGTTTACAGGGATCGTGCCTAACCAGCAGTGAGACAACCCTCTTGCAATCAGGGACTTCTGGCTCCTAACCGCTCACCTGCCTGCCTGCCTGCCTGATTGCCCCTAATCACTCTGCCTGCAAGCCTGCTCACCCCCAAATGCCCCCCCACAACAGCCTAATGACCCCCAACTGCCCCCCGTGCCAGTGTGCTCACCCCCAACTGCCTCCACTGCTGGCCTGCTTGCCTCCACCTTCCCTCCCCACTGGCCTGCTTGCCCCCAACTGCCCCCTGCTGGCCTGCTCACTCCAAACTGCTCCCCCCCCACTGTCCTGATCACCTCCAACTGATCCCCACTGATGGCCTGCTTGCCCCCTACTGGCCCCCCTGCTGGTATGCTTACCCCCAATGGCCCTGCCCCCACCAGCCTGATCACCCACAACTGCCGTCCCATCCTGGCCTGATCACCCACAACTGCCCTCCCCTCTTGGCCTCTAACCGCCTCTACCTCGGCCCCGCCACCATAATTTTGTCTAGAATAACATCCGGAAGGTCTCCTGGAAGGTCTCCCAGTCTAATTAGCATATTACCCTTTTATTAGTATAGATAGAGGCCTGGTGCATGGGTGGGGACTGGCTGGTTTGCCCTGAAGGTTGTCCGGATCAAGGTGGGGGTTCCCTTGGAGTGTGGGGTGGCCTGGGTGAGGGGCCTGTGGTGTTTTGCAGGCTGACCAGGTCCCCATGGGGTGAAGGTCCCCATTGGGGGGGGCGTGGTCAGCATGGGTGAGGGGCTGAGGCCATTGTCAGGCTAGCCACACCCACTTCAGGGTGGGGGTTCCCACTGGGGTGCCTGGCCATCCCGGGTGAGGGGCTGAGGGCCATTTTTAGGCTGGCTGTTTGCAGGCTGGCCAAGCCCCCCAGCAGGGACCCTCACCCCATGGGGGTGTGGCCAGCCTGGGTGAGGGGATGATGGCTGTTTGCAGGCTGGCCACAGCCCCTTCAGGGTGGGGAGGTCCTGCTGGGATGCCTGGCCAGCCTGGGTGAGGGGCTGAGGGCCATTTTTAGGCTGGCCACACCTCCTTCAGGGTGGGGGTCCCCACTGGGGTGCCTGGCCAGCCTGGGTGAGGGGCTGATGGCTGTTTGCAGGCTGGCCACGCCCCCCAGCGATCCAGGCTCCCAGCCCCTCCTTTTTTTCTTTTTTTCTTTTTTCAGCACCCCCTTGAGCAGAGGCCAGGGCCGGCTGGAAGCAGGTATCTGGGATATATTTATCTTCTATAATTAAAACTTTATAGCTTTGAACGGAGGCCAGGGCCAGCCTGGGCAGGCAGAAAGCTTGGCTTCCTCCATTGCTGGGGGCAACCCAAGCCTCCTGCTCACTCCAGCTCTGTGGCCGCCGCCATCTTTGTTGGGTTAATTTGCATATTTGCTCCTGATCTGCTGGTGGGCGTAATGGTCAATTTGCATGGTTCTCTTTTATTAGTGTTGGTGGAGTGATGGTCAATTTGCATGGTTCTCTTTTATTAGTGTTGATATATATATACTAGAGGCCCGGTGCACGAAATTCTTGCACGGGGGGGGGGGGGGTGGGGGGGTGACCCTCAGCCCAGCCTGCAACCTCTCCAATCTGGGACCCCTTGAGGGATGTCTGACTGCCCTATTTAGACCCAATCTCACCAAGACTGCTGGCACCCAACTGCTCGCTTGCCTGCCTGCCAGCCTGATCACCCCCTAACCACTCCCCTGCCAGCCTGATCAACATCTAAAGAAATATATTAAAATATTAATAATGGTTGTCTATAAATTGTAGGGCTATGTATGATTTAGAAATTTAGAATATTTTTTCCATTCCAACTATTCTACAATGAATATATTTTATTTAACATCAGAAAAAATTCCACATTTTAAATATTTTTAAGAATTATAACTCCCAAAGTATCTAAACTATTTTCTGGTAACTACATTGGGCAAATAAGGTGACTTTCTTTCTTATGATTTGGATATTTTAAAGAGGTAACCAGTTGTTTCAAGCAAGAACAGGACTGCACTCAATATCCATATTATCTATTTTAATTTTCATAACCACTCAGACTGAGGCTCTGTAAAGACCTTAAATATTGTGTCCAAGGTTAAATAAATACATAATTTATATTCCACCGCTTCATGTTATTGACATACACACATGTGGAAGGGGGGAAATTTATTGAGTAATTTATTATATTTAGCTGCTTGAACAAATGCCTCATGTTGTAAAAAAAAAAACTTTTATTGGGACACATTGCCACAATACCAAGTTACTCATAAATCTAAATATGAAAGTCTGTCAGAAAAGGATGATGTCTGATTCACTGAAAGGGAAATGACCTGAGAGCTGATGGATTAGGACAAAGACTGTAGAGAGCGCCTGGGAGAGCACGTCGGCAGAGCCATGTCCTGGAAACATACCTCGCCAAAGGCAGGAATGTTGTCAGTCCTGACCTTTAGCTCAGGCGCCAGGGGGTGGGTGCCATTATCTAGGTCCAGCCAGGCCTGACAATTATGAGATGCCACAAGAATGAAGATTGTAGCCTGATCTTTAAGCATGATTTAACACAATTTCCTTTGTCTTAAACTCTAGTAAAGCTTCCTGGTATTATGCTGTATATAATAAATGCGCTGCACTAGCTCTGAGTCACTGTCTCTCCATCCAAGAACAGTGTCCTACTTGGTCCCAGCTTTACTTACTTTCTCTGTGTCTTTCTTTTTATCAATCCCCAGTCACCCCTACTCAGGTCTCATTCACTCTCTAGTTGTGCTGGACGTGGCTAAAACCCATAAAGACCAGTTGGGCTTTAGGAGAATTTAGATGGTAAGTGACTGGATTTTTATGGCAATTAGTGGAAGAGAGAGAACAACACTATAAGTGAATTTTTATGCTTCAGATTATGTAGTTTATAATTTCTATTTGCATTAGAAAAAACAAATAAATGGACACAGGATAAATAACATATTCCCCCTTTCCCACCCCGCCAAGTAGAATTTTAGTCAAAGAATAAAATAGCACTCATTTTTACCTGTCTAATAAGTTTGATTGTACAAACCTCTATGGCTGAACCTGAATCTTTCAGAAGACCTGAAGCACTGCACAGGTTCATGAAAGAATGTATAGATTTTTCTCCTTATTTAATAGTATCAATGTTGACCAAGGGAAATCATGCATGTACTAGTGTGTGCATGTGTGTGTGTGTGTGTGTGTGTGTGTGTGTGTGTGTAGAGCTAATGAAGCAAATAACTTACAGACATTTGTTCAAAAAGATAATTTTATTAATTACCATGTATCAGAAACTGTATCACACATATTTAAAAATATATCTCATTTAATATTCATAAAAACCTATATAATATGTATTATTATCCTCTTTTACAGATAGAAAAATTAAGTTATAATTAAATTATCAGCATTATTAATAAATAATGTTTTGAGTGCTTATTATAGGACAGGCTATACTAAATATTCACATTATCTATTTTAACCTTCATAATCACCATATTGATATACTCTAATCATGCAGCATAATATACAAAAAAGCAAACTGAGGATTAGAGACCTTAAATATCTTGTCTAATGACAAATAACATACATCATTTATACTATCTATTGTTTTTGTGTCCTTGACAAAGTACTAAAATTAGTCCTAAGCATATCTCTGAGAAACATATACCAATACCATATAGACAAATTTTGGGAAGTTATTTTTTCAATTATGATCATCGGTGAAAGGCTGGGATAAAAAAGGTTTTATGTCTTCAAACTTGAATCTCAGTCTATTAAGGCTGCCTATTTTTCCTTAGTTTCCATAAAAAAGTGATGTACACAGGTATTTGGGACACTAGGAAGCTTAGATGCTGGGAGTCAAGAAGAGTTTGATTGACCATAAAGCATTTGAGGGTTGATCCTTAAGAAACATAAATGTAAGGCAAAAAATAGAGTGCAGTTCTGCTGTATGAGAGCCATGATCTTTATACAAATAGTTAACTTCTTCATGTCAGACCCTGTGCTAAGATCTAGATGTCTAACCCCATGTGCTAGATGTTATTAGTATTATGTCCATTTTACAAAGAAGGTAATTAAGACTCAGAGAGAAGTATCTTGCCTGAGGCATGTAGCTGGTAAGTGGCAAAAGGAGGATAGAAACCTCCAGAGCTACAGCACTAAACCTCAGCTCTACTGCATTTCAGAAAACCAAACTGAGGGAAGGCTGCTGGCTGGGAAAGAGAGACTGGGTTTGTAAAAACAATCTTGTTTAAGTTTGTTCTCATTGTTAATTTTGAAAAGGAGGAAACCAAAAACAATAAGAGGAAGATGAGGACCTATGGAAGAAATCAAAGTAGGTAAATAGTATAAAGAAGAATCACGGTGTCATGAAGATTCCATAAATTATCTACCTTATTATCTTCTTTTCTGATAGTATAATCTAATGTATAGTTGCACAAATGATGGCCTTAAGTTTGATGGTGAATGGCCTGCTGAAAAAGGTTTGAAAAAGACATCAGTGCTATAGCTGGATGGTCACATGACTCAAAATAATGCTGAAAACTTCATTATGAACTGATTCCACTGACAGCCAGTTTTTGTTCTACTGTATTGCTTTTTAGGGAGGATTCTAAAAATGATTTCAGGCACTTTTCCTGTAGTATCTTTGCCATAGACATCTTTGCTGCAAATATTTTCACCACACAACTCATTAGCCATGAGGCCAATAAAGGATGTCATAAAAAGGATGAAATAACTGGTTGACAGTTTGGATGTTTTTGTTTGGTTGGCTGGTTTCATTTCTCCACTGATAAATTAACCAACCACCATGAAAAAAAAAATTAAAAACAGGTTGACAGTTTTTCATTTTTTTTGTTTTTTGTTTGGTTTCATTTCTCCATTGACGATCAACCACCTTGACTGACTTAATATATTTAAGCTAGTTGTCAATTTGGTTTCATTTCTCCATTGATGAAGTTCTCACAGTAACTCTAATTTTTGTGTTATATATAAATCTTAGCTACCCCTCATAATAGTCTATATATAAAGTAATGAGTAGACTAGTGGTGGTGATGATGGTTTTAAAACAATTAGCCTTTCTTCTAGATTATAAGGATTTACCCCAAGAGTTTGTTTATTATCTTGAAACACATTACATGGAAAGAGAAGGAAAAAGAGAGGCCAGGATCTTCATTGAAGGCACAGAGTTGAACCCACATTTTCCATAGAGTGAAGACAGGTGCTTAGGTACAATCCACAAAATAAAATCAGTTATTTGTTCAGTATTGCCATGAAGCTAAAGCACAAATACTTTATTTTTTATTTCTATTTATTTATTTTTTCCCCATCAGCATTTATACTCCATATACCTTCTTCCACCTCCACACTTCCCTTCCTCTCCAATCACCACACTGTTTTCCATGTCCATAAGTTCTGCTTCTTGCCATAATTCTATTGACATAACAGGGAACAGAAGCTCATCAAAATCATATCCTCTTCCTTCTCATCATCATCATCATCATCACCACCTCATGATAGCTATGGTGTTCTCAGCATCTATCATGTGCAAGGCACAATTCTAAGTGCTTTACACAAATTACTTTACTTAACTCTCTCAACCTCTCTATAAAGCATGTACTCCTATATAATAAAAGGCTAATATGCAAATTGACCAAATGACGGAATGACTGGTCGCTATGATGCGCACTGACCACCAGGGAGCAGACGCTCAATGCAGGAGCTGCCTCATGGTGGTCAGTGCACTCCCCTGCTCAGCCAGAAGCCAGGCTCATGGCTGGTGAGTGCAGCGGCGGTGGCAGGAGCCTCTCCTGCCTCCGTGGCAACACTAAGGATGTCCAACTGAGGGCTCCAGGACTGCGAGAGGGGGTAGGCCAGGCTGAGGGACTCCCACCCGCTGAGTTCCTGAATTTCATGCACTGGGTCTCTAGTATGATAATAATAGCTACCACATATACTAATATCTAACAAAATAAACTTTAAAACAAAAGCTATTGTAGAGACAAAGGGGGCAACCCAACAACAAGACATAACCCTTGTAAAAATTTATGCACCCAACGTAAGAACACCTAAATATGTAAAGTAAATCTTGATGGACATCAAGGGAGAGATTGACAGTAATACAGTCATAGTAGGAGATTTTAACACCCCATTGACATGAATGAATAGATCTTCAAGACAGAAAATCAACAAGCATATGGCAGCCTTAAATGACATATTAGATCAAATGGATTTAATTGATACCTTCAGAGCATTTCACCTCAAAGCAGCAGAATATACATTCTTTTCAAGTGCCCCTGGAATGTTTTCTGGGATAGACCACATGTTAGTACACAAAACAAGTCTCAATACATTTAAGAATATTGAAATCATATCAAGCATCTTCTCTGGCCATAATGCTATGAAACTTAAAATCAATCACAAGAAAAGAACTGGAAAACTCACAAAGACATGGAGGCTAAATAACATGTTACTAAACAATGAATGGGTTAACAATGAGATCAAGGAAGATATGAAAAGATACCTTGAAACAAATGAAAAGGAGAACATAACAATACAAAATCTGTGGGACAGAGAAAGTAGTCCTAAGAGGGAAATTAATAACATTACAGGCCTATCATAAAAACAAAACAAAAACAAAAACAAAACCACAACACACACACACCAAGAAAAAGCTCAAATAAACAATCTAAGTAACTTGAAAAAGAACAACCAAAGACCAGAGTGAGTAGAAGGAAGGAAATAATAAACACCAGAGCAGTAATAAGGTGTAAAAAAACCCCCAAAAAAACAAATGAAATAGAGTGTAAAAATACAATACAAAAGATCAATGAAACCAAAAGCTGGTTTTTAAAAAAGACAAACAAGATTGACAAATCTTTAACCACACTCATCAAGAAACAAAGAGAGAGGACCCAAGTAAGTAAAATCAGGAATGAAAGAGGCAAAGTAACAACTGACACCACAGAAACACAAAGGATTGTAAGAAAATATTATGAACAACTATAAGCCAAAAAATTGGACAATCTGGACGAAATGGACAAATTCCTAGAAACATACAATCTTCCAAAACTAAATCAGGAAGAATCAGAAAATCTAAATAGACACATTACAAATAGCGAAATTGAGGCTGTAATAAAAACAACTCCCATCCCTAACCGGTTTGGCTCAGTGGATAGAGTGTCGGCCTACGGACTAAAGGGTCTCAGGTTTGATTCTGGTCAAGGGCATGTACCTTGGTTGCGGGCACATGCCCAGTTGGGGGTGTGTAGGAGGCAGCTAATTGATGTTTCTCTCTCATCAATGTTTCTAACTCTCTATCCCTCTCTGTAAAATAAATAAATAAATAAATAAATAAATAAATAAATAAATAAATAAAATCTATTAAAACAACAACTCCCAAACACAAATGCCCTCAACCAGTGGTTTTACGGGTGAATTTTACCAAACTTTGAAAGAAGAACTAACAACCTAGCCTTCTCAAAATATTTCAAAAAATTCAAGAGGAGGGAAAACTCCCAGGCTCATTTTCTGAGGCCAGCATTATCCTAATTCTAAAACCAGATAAAGAAACAACAACAAAAAAAATTATAGGCCAGCATCCCTGATGAACATAGATACTAAAAATATATTAGCAAACCGAATCTAGCAATTCAATTATGTGTGTGTGTTTTTATGAATTGCATTTTTCATTTATTCAGTACTGTTAATTTTCAGTGTGTGTGTGTGTTTTTAATCCTTACCTACGGCTATATTTCCATTGATTTTTAGAGAGAGGGAAAGACAGAGAGAAATATTGATGTGAGAGAAATACATCAATTGGTTGCCTCCTGCACATGCCCCACCAGGCCAGGAAGAAGCCTGCAACCGAGGTACGTGTCCTTGACTGGAATCGAACCCAGGATTTTTCGATCCACAGGCCGACAACTCTATCCACTGAGCCAGACCAGCTAGGGCTCCAGCAATATATTTAAAAGATCATACACCATGATCAAGTGGAATTTATCCTAGGGATGCAAGGTTGGTACAATATCTGCAAAACAATATACATAATATATCACATAAACAAAATGAACAATAAAAAAATTACATAATCATATCAATAGATGCACAAAAAGCATTTATAAAATTCAGCACCCATTTATGATGATAAAAACTCTCAGCAAATAGGAATAGTGGGAACATACCTCAATGTAGTAAAGGACATATGACAAACCCACAGCCAACTCATACGCAATTAGTAAAAACTACAAACAGATGGGGAAAAAGACAGGGATATCTGCTTTCACCACTCTATTCAACACAGTACTGGAAGAACTAGCCACAGCAATCAGACAACAAGAAGAAATAAAAGGAATCCAAATAGGAAAGGAAGAAGGAAAACTGTCATTATTTGCAGATGACATTATACTGTACACAGAGAACCCTAAAGATTCACCAAAAACTACTAGAGCTGATAAATGAATTAGTAAAGTAGCAGGATACGAAACAAATACCCAGAACTCAGTTGCATTTTTATACACCAGTAATGAACCATAAAATGGGAAAAAAAAATCCCATTCACAATTGCTTCAAAAAATAAAATACCTAGAAATAAATTTAACCAAGGATGTAAAAGACCTGTAAGAAAATTATAAGACTGAAGGGAGAAATTGAAGAAGATACCAATAAGTGGAAGCATATACCATGTTCATAGATAGAAAGAATTAACATCATCAAAATGTCCAATCTTCAGATTCAATGCAATTCCTATCAAAATACCATTGGTGTGTTTCACAGAACCAGAGGAAATATTCCATAAACTTATATGGAACCACAAAATACCCCAAATAGCAACAGTGATCTTGAGAAAGAAGAACAAAGTTGGAGGAATCATGTTACCTGATATCAAACTATACTACAAAGCCATAGTAACCAAAACATCATGGTACTGGCATAAAAACAGGCATATAGATCAATGGAACAGAATAGAAAGTTCATAAATATATATTGGACAAAGGAGGCCAAAACATACAATAGGTGTAAGATAGTCTATTTATAAATGGTGTTGGAAAAATTGGACATATTTGTGTAAAAATGAAACTAGACCACCTTTTTACAATGCACACAAGAATAAACTCAAGTCCTGGCTGGTTTGGCTCAGTGGATAGAGTATCGACCTGTGGGCTGAAGGGTCCTGGGTTTGATTCCCAGTCAGGGCACATGCCTGGATTGTGGGCTCTATTCCCAGTGGGGGTTGTGCAGGGGGCTGCCGATCAATGATTCTCTCTCATCATTGATGTTTCTATCTCTCTCTCCTCCCTTCCTCTCTGAAATCAACAATAATATATTTTAAAAAAGAATAAACTCATTTCTTTTAGAAGTATAATTTTCTGATATATCTCCTCAGGCAAGAGAAAAGAAAGAAAAAAATAAACAAATTGGACTATATCAAACTAAAATGTTTTTGCAATCGCCCTAGCTGATTTGGCTCAGTGGATAGAGCATTGGCCTGTGGACTAAAGGGTCTCGGGTTTGATTCCGGGCACATGCCTGGGTTGCGCAGCCAATCAATGATTCTCTCTCATCATTGATGTTTCTATCTCTCTCTCCCTCTCCCTTCCTCTCTGAAATCAATAAAAATATATTTTAAATAAAAAAAAAAGTTTTTGCAATCAAAGGAAACCATCAACAAAATAAAACAACAACCCACTGAATGGGAGAATATATTCTCCAATACACCTGATAAGAGGTTAATATCCAAAATTTATAAAGAACTTATAAAACTCAACACCAGGAAAACAAACCATCTAATTAAAAAAAAAAATGGGCAAAGGCCTGGCCAGTGTTGCTCAGTGGTTGAGCGTCAACCTATGAACCAGGAGGTAACAGTTTGATTCCTAGTCAGGGCACATGCCCCTGTTGTGGGCTTGATTCCCAGGGGGGGTTGTGCAGGAGGCAGCCAATCAATGATTATCTCTCATCGTTAATGTTCCTCTCTCTCTCTCTCTCTCCCTTCCTCTTCCTCTATGAAATCAATTTAAAAAAAATGGGCAAAGGACCTAAATAGAGACTTCTCCAAATAAGAAATACAGATGGCAAATAGACATATGAAAAGATGCTCAATGTCACTAATCATCAGAGGAATGGAAATTAAAACCACAATGATATATTACCTCACATCTGTTAGAATGGCTATTATCAATAAATCAACAAACAACAAGTGTTGGTAGGGATGTGGAGAAAAGGGAACCCTTGTGCACTGTTGGTGGGAATGCCGATTGGTGTAGCCATTTGGAAAGCAGTATGGAGATACCTCAAAAAATTAAAAATGGAACTGCCTTATGACACAGCAATTCCACTTCTGGAAATTTATCTGAAGAATCTCAAAACACTATTTTGAAAGAATATGTGCACCCCTATGTTCATTGCAGTATTATTTACAGTATTTAAGATTTGGAAGCAGCCATGTGTCCATCAGTAGATGAGTGGATAAACAGGTATGGTAGAGTTACACAATGGAATACTACTTGACCATAAAAAGGACAAAAATTGTACCATTTGTGAGAGCATGGATGGACCTGGAGAACATTATTATGCTAAGTGAAATAAGTCAGTCAAAGAAAGACAAATACCATATGATTTCACTCATATATAGAATTTATTGAACAAACTGGACTAACAAGCATAATAGAGATGGACTCATAGAGAGAAGGCAGACAGCTCTGGCAAGAAGGGAGGTGTTGGGGGCCTGGAGGGATTGAGCAAAAAAAGAGAAAGAACTCAGGACACAGAGAAGAGTGTGGTGATTGTGAGAGGGAGGGTGGCGGTGGAGGTGGATGGGTGTATAGGGGCGATAAATAGTGATGGAAAAATAGAATAAAGATAATGATAGCTACCATATACTGGATACTTCTTGTGTGCTAGACACTGTGCTCAGTACTTAACATTTATTATTTCATTTATACTATACAATGGTGTACTATATATGCTATATTGACAAAACAAAGACTAGAAGAATCCTGTGTGTCTCCCTACAACATCAGTTTAAAGGAACCTAATTTATTGATTTGCAACCTTCCTTCACATCCTCTCCTGGGAGCTCATGGCAGCACCCAGGGGCTCCAGCTGAGAACTACTGGATCAGAATCTGCATTTTATCAAGGTTTACAATGGTTCCTATGCACTTTAAAGTTTGAGAACTAATAAATACTAGATCTTCAAGACAGAGACATACAAACATTAGTAGGCTCCAAATCTGATCATGTCCAACTGTTCAGAACCCTTCAATAGCTACCACTGCCCTCAAAATAAGGCTTCAACTCCTTAACACAGCTTTAGACTCTCACGTCTAGCCTCCTCTCCTTGTGCTGCTTCCCTCTCATATTCCAGTCAAAGGCAACACATTCCAGCCAGGCTTTCTTTCTGCCCTTTGTGTTGCACATATTTTTACTGACTGAAATAGGACTGTTTTAAAGCTAAAGAAATACAACATTTGTTAGGAACAGTGAGCATTAAAAAAAAAAAAAGTGTCTTGGCCCACACGGCCCAGTGAAGGTGGTTGGATCAGTGCATCAGCTCTGCTCACAACTAGCTCAATTGGAGAAGCACATCTCTTCCCAACAGGGTTTTTAAGTCAGCAACTTTCAACCAATGGCCTTTTTCAAGGGACCTTTTCTTTTACACTTGGTTTGACTCTCTGACAGCAGCTCCAAAACTACAGAACGACAATGGGACTCTTGGGAGGCCTTCTGAGCTGACCAAATGTTGTAATGATTCATTGAAATGTTCTACTTGTCTTTCCTTATTCAAATATGCCTAGTGGTTAGTGTTGTACATGATATGAGTGTCAGCTGTGTTTGCAAGAATGTCACAAGCCAGACTAAAGAGCTTCTGATCCCCTCAGAATAGAAATGAAGCTTCCTCTTTTATGAGGAAGTATTTATTGGCAGTAAATACTATATGCTAAGACTAGGTATTGACTTTTAAACTGAATCCACATTTTCCCTGTAAGTAAAAAAGAGAGCCAGGTATTATCATCACAATTTCTCTGCTACTTTAAGTCCATATAATTTAACTACCAATTTCTTGATAGTAAAGACATTCATTCACAACTAATTAGAGAGAGGGATGGTTAATATTTAAAGTTTCCAGACTATAAAAATATACCATTCATGGCTCATAGTCTGTATATTTTGCCAAAACTCATTTATTCAATATATATTTTTAAGAGCCTGTATTATGTTCCAAGCATTTTAATGATTAGAAAGAGAAAAAACTGAGATATTTCCAAGGGATTCCAGGAAACCAATTGGCAGAGATACTACATTGCAGTTCCAGGAACTACATTTCATCAGTGCATTGTCTTGGGGTTTGTACTAGTTTTCCATTGCTATAATAGCAATAGTTCCTTACTATATAACTATAATGGTTTCCTACTGCTGTTTCATATTACTACGAATTTAGTGGCTTAAAGCAGTACAGATTTATTATATAGTTCTGGAGGTCATAAATCAGAAATAGCTCTCACTGGCTAAAATCAAGGTGTCAGCAGGGCTGTGTTCCTTTTGGGGGCTCTAGGAAAGAATCTAATTCTTTATCTGTTCCAGCTTCTAGAGGTACCTGCATTCTTTGGCTCATGGCCCCCTTTCATCTTCAAAGCTAGAGATGATGGCTGCTAGAATCACTCACATGGCATCACTCTGTCTCCTTCTTTCACTTATAAAGTCTCCTGTGATCACACTGGGTCCATGTGGATCATTGAGGATAATCTCATCTCAATGTCAGTTGATTAGCAACCTTAAGTCTATCTGCAAACTAAATTCCCCATTGCCAGTAATGACATAATTATAGGTTCTGGGGATTAGGATGTGGACATCTTTGGGGACTCATTATTCTCCCTATCACAGGATCTGATTTACTCTGACCAAACGTACTGGAAATTAATATATAATATATAAGCAAGTACAATAATATATTACTCTTTACCATGAAAAATATACCTTTGGGGGAGTAGAGTAGGTGGAAATGTTCTTGTTGGCTGGTCAGCACCTTCTTTTTCCTTAAGCAAATTGATACAGAAAATCTATTTTTAAATAGAAGATATCTTGGAGAGCATGAAATCAGAGCATAAAATCAAGCTGAATGACTGTAAAGCTGGTTGAATTAAATCAGTGAGAGAAAAGGTGTTGGTTGGACCTATTGGTGATATAATTTCTCTTGAGACAGGAGACCAGTATCCATTGGTATTCATTGTATTGGTACATTAAAAAAAATTAACTTATTGTAGCAAAAAAACTTATTGACAAATTTATTTGTATCTTGTTGCTGGTTATTTATTGAGATATTCACTTGTTTTGTTTTTATTGCTTTGTAGACAAATTTGAATAAATGAAAGCATTTTTCTCTCACCTCCCTGAGGAGGGCCAGCAGGGCTTTGAGTTCCTGAGGGCAGAGTTGAGATTTTTGTATTTAGCTAAATTGTGGTTCTGTGGTAATGTAAGCAAAAAGGCAGAAGTTAACAGAGTGGAAAGCACTTTCTTCAAGTAGAAGCTAAGAAAAAGGGATTTTTTTTTCTTTTGGAAATGGTCTGTGAGAAAGGGGCAGACTCTCTGAAGGGGGAGCATTTGGATGCTGAATGACTGAACCTATAGGAACGGGTGAAGGATCCCTGTACCCACACTTAGCAGACTGATAGAACTACCTACATTAATAGACTTCATAAATGAGAATCTCAGCAGTGACCATGATGAAACAAAGACCAGAAGTATTTCCTCAGATGTTATATAAATACCTGAGGAGGGGGCAAGGCTCCTCAACACATGACAGATTTTTTTCTTGTCACTTATTCAAGTAGGGACACCAAGTCAACTTAATTTGATTTTGAAAAAAAATTTAGAAAAATAAGGCAATATTTTTGGCACCAGAGTTGCAGAGGAAATTTCATACTAGCCACACAGGAGTTTATCTAGGTGTTTCAACTTTTCCTTACTAAGCAGTCCAGGTGGAAATGACTGGGGAAATTTTCTAAACTGGGCTAGAAGTCTACTGCAAAAACTAATGAAATGTGACATGAAATGCTGAAGCACCAGGGAAGCAGATATAAAAAAATATATAAGATGTAGTAAATGGCATAAAGGTATAAAGGTAGAGAAATGTGAAGAATGTTCCAAGAGCAATTGGTGAGCCATTGTGGGTTTTAGGGTAAATGAGGCAGGAGTGAAAGAAGAGACTGAAAATTGGTTTGAGATTACAGTAATGAACACTTTATCTGTGAAGCTCCTGATTTCACCTTCAATTTTGAATGACAGCCTTGCTGGGTATAGTATTATTGGATTCAGTACCTGGCTTTGCATCACTTTATATATTTCATTCCATTCCTTTCTGTCCTAATGTGTTTCTGTGGAAAAATCAATGGATAGTCTAATGGGAGATCCCCTGGGGGTAACTTTCTGTCTCTCTCTGGCAGCCTTTAAGATTCTTACTTTGTCATTGATGTTTGCCAATTTAATTATGATGTGTCTTGGTGTGGGTCTTTTTGGATTCATCGTGTTTGGGACTCTGTGTGCTTCTTGGACTTGTGTGGCTTTTTTCTTCTCAACATCAGGGCAGTTTTCTGTCATTATTTCTTCAAACAGGTTTTCTATTCATTACTTAGCTTCCTCCCCTTTTTGTACCCCTGATATGTAGATGTTGTTTTGTTTCATGTTGTTCCAGAGCTCCCTTAGGCTCTCCTGATTTTTAAGTTTTTTTTTTTCCTTGCTGTTGTGTTTGTGTGTTTTTTCTACCTTGTCTTCTAACTCACTGATGCGGTCTTCAGCTTCTTCTAGTCTACTGTTGAAGCCTTCCCTGTGTTCTTTATTGCAGCTATGTCATTCTTCATTTCCCTTTGATTCCTTTTCATGTTGGTGACATTCTCATTCAGTTCCTTATAATTCTAATTGAGTTGTGTGTATTTGTCATCCAGAGGTTTGAGCATCCTTATAACCATTACTCTGAATTCTTCCTCTGACAAGTTACTTGCTTCCATTTCATTTAATTCCTTTTCTGGTGATTCCTCTTTTTCTTTCCTTTGGGGATTGTTGTTGCTTGTTTTTTTTTGTCTCCCCATTTTTTCTTACTGTAACATTTTAAATGTTTCTGTCTTAGATCCAACTGCTTTGCTACCCAGTTTCTTTTGGGGGGTGGTCCTATGTAGTCGGTGATTTGGGGGACCCAGTTGTGCAGTCTCTCAGATATCCTGAGCTTGGTAATCTAGTAGAGCCCCCCACTTGAGCTATTTGGGTTCTCCTGATGTAGTTGGGTCTTGAATGTTAGTTTCTCATTCATGAATGAAGTCTCACCATGGATTGTCTGGCAATGTGGCTCACCCCCGGCCTTGCTGTGCAAGCTGTTGTGGATGTGATCATGGTTCCAGCTCTTGTGGAAAGGGTTGCCTGAGGTCTCACTGGTATATGCTCACTGTGAGATCACGGAGTCCCCAGCCTGGGAGGAAGGGGTTTTGGGGATGAGGCTCAGTACTGTGACTGTGGCCAGTGTTGTGTGACTCTTGCTGGGGTAGCATCACTTTACAACTCACTACGAGGGTCCTGGAGTCCATGATGGTGGGAGGTAGCTGTCCCATAGTCTGCGGTTGAGGCAGTGGGATTCTGGACAGAGTGATTTCCCTCTGCGAGTCATGAGGGGGTCCAGGAGCCAGCAGCTGGGGATGTGGGAATCTCAGAGTCTGTGGCCAAAACAGCATGACCTTGTCTAGGGAGGCGAGTCCTCAGTAACTCACCAAGATGTCCAGGAGCAGGCAGCCAGAAGGGGGAAGTCACGGATCCTGCTGAGGGAGCCATGTGCCCTTGGCTGGAGAGGCATGTGCCCAGTGGCAGCTCACAAAGGGGCCCAGGAGTCATCTGCTGGGGCTGTGGGCTCTCAAGGCCCACACGCTGGAGTGGTGCCACTGTGGTGTCCAGAAGCCTGCCAATGGGGAGGGGGAAGTCCCAGTTTCTGCGTTGGGAGCCGTGTGCCCTTGGTTGGATATGCTCGCACCTTACAGCGGCTCACAGAGGCACCCAGGAGCTGCCTGCCGGGGCGGATGGCTCAGGGGCCCTGTGCGCTGGATTGGCGTGACTGCGATGTCCGGAGGTCAGCAGCCAGGGAGGGGGAAGTCCCAGTTTCTGCTGTGGTAGCCGTGTGCTCTTGAAGGTAGACATCCTGGGGTCTGCAGGTCTGCAGGCGAGGCAACACGACTTTGGCTGGTGTGGCTGCGGGGTCCCAGGCAGTGTCCAAGGCCAGTCTGGGTGGCAGTGATGATGGGTTCCTAGAGGAGGCTGCTCTCCCCTTCAAGATGGTGTGGGCTCTGTTCCTGAGTCCTGCAGCCCAGGGAGTGCACACAGTGGTGGCAGGGGCTCCCTGTCCAGGAGAGCCTGGTCTGCCAGCCCCTGATACTCCGGCAGGATCTAACTGTCCTTCACTCTCACACACACACACACACCACACATCCACATACTCCCCTTACTCACTCATATCCTCTCCCTCACCTCTATCCTTCCAGCCGCCATCTTCAGATCCTACAGTAATGAACACTAAATGCTAGATTGAAAAAAATGAGCTTTGTATACATTAACTGTTTCCAAACATGTAATAATTTTAACTTAATGTCTTCCTCTTTGTAGGATTCAAATCACCCCAAAGCCGTGTGAGCAATTAAAAATTGTATGAAGCACCTGAAACAAGTGAAGTACAGGGTTCGGTTCTAGGGCAGGGAGTTTTAGGGGAAGGAATTCAGAAATGAGTAAGGTCCTCCTAGGTCCATAATGTAGAGGGCAAGACAGAATACAAACAACTTGTTATTTGAACTTATTAGTTCAAATATCACATTACTGAGGAGAAAACAAGATGGCGGCTTAGGTAAATACATATATTCCTGCCTCGCACAACAATTTCAAAACTGCAACTGGATGAGAGAGCAGACATTGTCCAGAACCACCGGAAAGCTGGCTTAGTGGAAAATCTACAACTAGAAGGAAAGATAGAAGGACACAGACTCAGAGGAGCTGTGGAGGACAGGTATGGAGTTCTGCGTGAGTGGAAAGGGCGGGCGGCTAAATACACAGCTGGGAGACTCGCGGCGCGGCTGGGAGAAACACTGCCCGGCTGGGAGACTAGCAGCGCGGCTGGGAGAAATGCTGCCCGGCTGGGAGACTAGCAGCGCGGGTGGGAGAAATGCTGCCCGGCTGGGAGACGCACAGCGCTGCTCAGACACCAGCGGCGCAGACGGCCGACAGCAAGCTTGCGGTTAGCTTCCTCATTCGGGAGGAAAACAAAACCTCCACTGAAATTCAGTTTCGGGTGAGACTAACCAAACTCACTCAGGGAGAACCTGGACTGTCTGGCAGCAGGCGAAACTCAGGGCAGCCTTCTCTCAGAGGTGCGTGCAGCCTTTGCCATGGGACACTGAGACACAGGGGCCTCGTAGGGAGGGGCTGCCGGGAAACCAAGGCTGTCCGCTCAGCCCTGAGACGCCGCCCCACCCAAGTTGAGCACAGAAGCTCTCCCAGCAAAGACACTTCTGATCCTCATAGCCAATTGGCCTGGAGGTCAACTTCCTCCAGTGATACCAACAACAATCAAGGCTTAACTACAACAAGACTGCACATACAGCCCACAAAGGGGTGCACTCTATCTCAGGTAACTGGGGAGGCAGAACCACTGGGACCTGCTGGGACATCTAGCACACAAAACCACTCCATCAACCCAAGGAAGCAGCTAAAATGAGAAGACAAAGAGGCAGGCCACAAATGAAGGAAATGGATGAAAGCAAAAGACTGGATATAGAGTTCAAAACCACGGTTATAAGGTTTTTCAAGAATTTCCTAGAAAAGGCCGATAAACTTAACGAGAACCTCGAAGATATGAAAAAGAATCAACTAGAAATTAAGCATACACTGACTGAAATAAAAAATATTATACAGAGACCTAAAAGCAGACTAGAGGATTGCAAGAATCAAGTCAAAGATTTGGAATATAAAGAAGCAAAAACACTCCTCAAGAAATGCAAAAAAAAGAAAAAAGAATCCAAAAATTTGAAGATAGTGTAAGAAGCCTCTGGGACAACTTCAAGCATACCAACATCAGAATTATGGGGGTGCCAGAAGAAGAGAGAGAGCAAGATACTGAAAACCTATTTGAAGAAATAATGACTGAAAACTTCCCCTCCCTGGTGAAAGAAATAGACTTACAAGTCCAGGAAGCGCACAGAACTCCAAACAAAAGGAATCCAAAGAGGACCACACCAAGACACATCATAATTAAAATGCCAAGAGCAAAGGACAAAGAGAGAATATTAAAAGCAGCAAGAGAAAAACAGTTACCTACAAGGGAGCACCCATACAATTGTCAGCTGATTTCTCAACAGAAACTATGCAGGCCAGATGGGAGTGGCAAGAAATTTTCAAAGAGATGAATAGTAAGAACCTACAACCAAGATTAATCTACCCAGCAAAGCTATCATTCAGAATTGAAGATCAGATAAAGAGCTTCACAGATAAGAAAAAGCTAAAGGAGTTCATCACCGCCAAACCAGAATTATATGAAATGCTAAAAGGTATTCTTTAAGAAGAGGAAGAAGAAGAAAAAGATAAAGATAAAAATTATGAACAACAAATACTTATCTATCAACAAGTGAATCTAAAAATCAAGGGAATAAAAAATCTGATGAACAGTATTAACGGGTGAATATAATAGAATCAGGGGCATAGAAAGGGAGTGGGAGTGTTGGGTGCGGGAAGAGACTGGACAAAAAGCATACACCTATGGGATGAGGACAGTGGGGGGGGGCGGGTAAGGGCAGAGGGTGGGGTAGAAACCTGGTGTAGGGGAGCTATGGGGGAAAAAAGAGGAACAATTGTAATAATCTGAACAATAAAGATTTATTAAATTTTAAAAAAAGATTAATCTTATAAAAAACAACAAATATCACATTACTGTTTACCGTTGCACTCATGCAAGATCCCAAATTTTTATGTATGCCACATTGCTCATCATGAAAATAGACCACAGAACAGGTGCAGTTTCTGATTTCTATTAATCCAGCTAAAGTCATCTTCAAAGAGAAAATGTGGGAACTGTGTAATGACAGAGAGGAGGAGGACTAAGGACAAGGTTTACTTATCTGTCAGACCAAAGGCACATGCTCCTGGCCTTATCATTTCTATGGGAAAGGCTGACCCTGGGATCGGCATTTGCCTGAAGCTATGGGGTTGTATCTCTGGTATTCCTGGATGGTTGGAAGCAAACAGTATTTTTGCCTAGGTCCACAATCCTTTTGTGTTAACTTTATCTCTTAAAGGTAAAGAACCTTTTTCAGAGCATGGCATCTCTGAATATGCCTCATACACTGCAAACTACCTATTACCAGCAGAAGCAAATAGTAAAATGGCAGGACTATTCTTCCTTGTGAATGGGGGAGTGCACCAACCCAAAACTGGGGTCATACATCCCTAAAGGAAGGCAAAATAGGGCAAAATTTGTTAATATTCAAGAAAGAATTTTGCTTTCTTATACTCCAAAGAAGTATTACATAATTAAAATGCATATATTATTATGGTAATCTATATATAAAAGCCAGTTTCTGTGATGACCAGGACGACCAAACGACTGGTCGCCATGAGGTGGCATTGACCACCTCTCAATCCCTCCCTCCGCCTCCCCCAGCCCATGAGCAGGGTGTGGTGGGACTGGGGACTGGTGAATGGGCTGAACGGCTGACCACTTGGTCCCTGCCCCTGGTCCCACAGGCTCCGATGGATCAGCGATGGTGACCGGGGGAATCGGGGTGGGTGGCAAGAGGACTGGGCTGTCTGTCTGGCTGTTGGGATTACCAGCTCATCCCCTGCTGCTCGGGGGCTCAGGCCTGCAGGCACCGGTGACTTCACCTCCATGCACATGTGCTGCCCGCTCAGGGCTGGGGCGGGTAGGTTGCAGGCACACTCCACAGCTTCCATCGGCGCCTCAAGCCCCAGCAGCAGCGGCAATGGTGGTGGTGGCAGCCGCAGCTGCCCGTGTGAGCGGCCCTGAGCGGGCAGCGTGCTCCATCAGCTGCCAGCCAGCACAGCGCATGGAGGTGAAGTCGCTGGCGCCCGCTTTCCCGCAGGTCTGAGCCCCCAAGCAGCTGGGATGAGCTGGTGATCCTAATGGCCTGACAGCCTGGGGGCAGAGGTGGCGTTTGGCCTGGGGTCTGGCGAACGGGCAGAAGATGGCCCTGATTGCAGGAGTCTAGGCCTAGGGACCCTACCTGCACGATTTCGTGCGCTGGGCCTCTAGTATATACCTAACAAAGTTTACTATTTTAACCCTTTTTAAGCATACAATTCAATGGCATTAAGTATATCACCCAGAACTTTCTCATTGCAAGAGACACTCTGTGACCATAAAACAGTAACTCCCACTTGTCTGGTGTGGCTCAGTGTTTGAGCCTTGACCTATGAACCAGGATGTCATAGTTCAATTCCTGGTCAGGGCACAAGCCTGGGTTGTGGGCTCAATCCCCAGTAGGGGGTGTGCAGAAAGCAGCAGATCCATGATTCTCATCATTGATGTTTCTCTCTCCCTCTCCCTCTCTCTCCCTCTCCCTCTTGTTCTCCTTCTCTTTTTCCCTCTCCCTCTCTCTCTCTCTTTCCCTCTCCCTCTCCCTTCCTCTCTGAAATAAAAAAATATATATATTAAAAAACAAAAACCCCAGTAACTTCTCATTTCCCCTTTCCCAGCCATTGCTAACTATCCTATTTTCTGTCTCTATGCATTTGCCTATTCTAGGTTCCTCATTTAAGTGGAATTCAAGTTGTCCTTTTGTGGAGAACGGGTGTTTCAGACTGACAGACAGGCAGGAGGGAAAGAAACTGAGACAAGCCAAATGCAGCTTCCCTCAGTTCTGTCACGCTCTGAGGCATGTCTTGGCTTCCCTCTCATGCAGGATCATCCCTCCTTCCCTGGAGAGCTGCTTGGTAATGATGCCAAAAGGCTCCTTATTGTAGCTTGTTACGTAGTTTATCTCATCTCAGTTCCTTCCTCTTTTGTACAGAGACTAATTTTCCCTATGCTGACTCCATCAGTTGAGCCCCAAACAGGGTCACATCTCTGCTTATGGCACAAATTGCTTCTTGTGAAGCCTGAGGGAGGGCAGCTTCTACTCTCCTAAGAGGCTGTCCTGGCCACAATGGAACTTTGTGTATGACCAATGGATGCTGGGTGTGAGCCAGGCTGGATGAAGTGGTGAGTTGTTCCTAATACTCAAGCCCTGAATTTTGGAGGGTACTGTGATCTGGAAGATGACTTTCCTCATGAAAAATAAAACGAAACCAGCCTCTGCTTTTCCTGCATGGTGCTTGGTTTGTAGTTACTAGTAACTTTCTCAGAATTGACCAATCAACTTGGCAATCTTGGAAAGCCTGTCCATCAGCAGTTAGCACTTGGGCAATTGTACTTCCAGATCCCACTGGAGACAAAGCAGATTTCCCATGGGTTATTCCTAATTTGAAAAAGTCTGTCCTCGAACTTTCTTTCTTAGTTTTAGAGCTACTTTTCCAGAATGTGAGCCTCCTATATTTGTGGCTAGATGTTCTATGTATATGTTCAAATATATAAGATGCCACATACAATAAATAGTGCACAGGCCAGACTATGGCATTTTTGGTTAAGATGGTTTCAAAGTGGCTTCAAAGGGAACTAACTAGATCTTACAGTCATGGTCCAAAATCTCTTAGTCTCCTTACAAGAATGCTTTTCCTGCCTTGGACTATGTCCAGTCTGCTATGCTGGTACAGTTTGTTGCTGGTTGGCTAGTAGACTCAATGATATACTTTGCATGACGTTTGCTCTTATTTTAAGATTCTTTATCTTGGCATCTTCTTGATTCCTCTTCTCTTTTCCATAGCCTGAAACAGGTTCTTGCTTGGTCTCTTCATTTCATTATTCTTCTGTCTTGCTAATGGAGATAGGGTTTGGTGTTAGCTACATCTGCTTTCAAAGCCCGACTCTGCTACTTACTAGTTGTGTGACATTGGGTAAGTAACTGAACCTCTCTAAGTCATAGATTCCTCCTCTGCAAAACAGGAATAAATGATTTGCTACTCTCAGAGATGTTGATAGGATTGCCTAAGATAATTAGGAAAAGTACCTGGCACATGGCAGATACTCAACAAATATTAGCACACATACCACACCCACTTCTTCTGATTGAGTTTAATGTAAGCCCCTCCCAGTCATTCTGAATTCCTGAGACAGAACCCCAAATGTCCAGAGTTCCTTTAGGTCTAAGCTACACACAGCTGCTCTCAACGGAAGCGGCGTGATTGACAGCTACTATTCACCTGGCTTTGTGATATTGGTTCCTGCTGTCTTCATCTGAACCAGCAGCAACTACTCAGCACCGCGCCTTAACCTCCACGCCAGGCTATGCCAGGGAGGATGGTGTTCCACCGGTAAATTAAGCCCCAAATACCTGTGATGTGGTTCCACGTGTGAAAGTGACAAAGAACAAAGCTAAGGAACCAAAGTTAGGGCGGTAAGGTGTGGTTTCACCAAGTTGAAGGGACTCTTCTAAGCAAGCCAGGACCGGCTCACCTGCGCGTTGTTATAGGGCAGGTGACTGGGAGATCCTTTCTCCCAGGCAGGGGAGGGCGCTTCTGGCGCGCGCCGAACCCCCTAGGGGCGGAGGACGGCACGCGCTCAGCTTGACTAACAGTCGGGGCTTAGGTTTCTGCTTGTGAAACCTTCTGTGTTGGTTGGCAGCTTCTCCCCAGCACCCACCCGACCCGGATGCTCTCCGCGGCACAGCTGCGATGGGATTCCAAACCTTCGCCGCCAGTGGACAGATACTGACAGTGAAGTCCTCGGCATGGGGCTCCGAGCCAGCCGAGGTCTGAAAACACTCGGCTCCGTAACGGGTAAGTTGTAGCTCCCCGCTGGGCCCATTGAGGTCGGTGCAGACTTTAACCCAAATTACTCCCGAGGATCATTCTTCCTTTCAGGCAATTGTACCAAATGCGAAACACTGCTGCTCGCGGGCGTTTGGGGCTGGGAATATATGTCTTCCAGGTCTACACACCTCTCTTTTCGACCTCTGAAAGCGCGGTCCCGTCTGGGCCCCCAGCGAGGGCAGGGCGAGATTTTGGGAGGGAGGACGACAGAGGGGAGCACAGCTGCTTCCGGCTGTCCCCAGCCCACGTCGTCTAGGGCCCTGGAGAGGGACGGGGCCGAGGACACAGCAGCGCGGGGAAGGGGAGGGAGAGGGGGCCCAAGTTCCTTCCAGCGCTTCCCCAGCATCTCCTTGTCAGTCGCGCGGGAGCTTCTGGGGTTGCCTCGGTAGCCCCGATTCCCTGGGCCGGGGGAGGGGTGTGAGGCGCCTGGGCTCCGCTCCTCGCTCCTCCCTCCCGCGGTCTCTGCTGCCGGGGAGCGCGGGGTTCCCGCTCCGCTGCCTGGACCGGCGCGAGCCAAGACCAAGGCGTTGCGCACGGGGAGCAGCTTTCCACCTCCCGGTGGGTCGCGCGGTGCGGGTGGCGAGAGAAGTGGGATGGGTTGCGGGGGGTGGTGGGCGCCAGAGACTGAGGGATCCCAGGGTAGGTCTGGGCAGCTCCGCGGGCTTTTGGAGAAGGTAGGAAGCGGCTCCCCTGCAGGGGTGGCAGGTTTTTATTGTACTGACTTGCAAGGGAGGGCGACTCTGCTGGGAAGGACCAGAGCGGGACCTCCAAGCACTTGTGCGCGGGACGACTATCGGCCCAGAGCCTGCGCCCCGCGTGGTTCCAGGCGCCGTGTTCCGGATTCGGTGGCTTTTCTCGGTTCCTCAAAAGTGCGCACCCAGAGGACCTTCTCCTGAACTTAACCAAGCTAGGCTGCAGCATGAAAACACGAAGTAGGCTTTGGTCTGAGCGCACCTGCAGAGACTGCCCAGGGAAAAAGCGGAGTTGCTGCATTTTATTCTTACCCCGCCCACCTGGCCGGGACCGCGAGGTGGGGTGGTTTGCTACAGACCCCTGAGAAATTGATCGTTTATAGAACGTGGAGAACTTTCGGAGGAGGGGTTACTCCGCCCTAATAGGAATTAAGACTCAAAGGAAAGGGCATATTCAATAGCTGCCCTTACTACGCTATTACAAGGGAATTTGGAAGGATCTTTGAGTTGAAGTTGTGGTGGGAAAGTGCAGAGAACCGAGGGCTCGGGAAACTTGAGTTTCTTAGGCTCTTTCCTAAGGCCGAATAGCAGGGAACTTCGGTTTGCTCTTGAACTTCACTTGCTGGTGTGAGAAGTGGGAAAAGAACTTGCTCTGCTTCACTGGGTGGTTTGGAAGACTACTGGGAGGGGAGTACTTTGAAAAGTATGAAATGTGGTCTCTACACATTGCTGTCCACACTTCCTCTTGGCTACCAACAGTACCTGTTGAGAACACAGAGTTAAGGCAGCAAACCCCCCCACCCCCCCCACCCCCACCCCCAGTGCTGGAGTTTTCCAGATTACCTGTCCAAAGTGGCCGGATGTGCCTGTTTCTCAAGCTCTTGCTTCAGTTCCTCTTCACTGCACTACCATGTGAAACTGCCCATCAGGGGGCACCAGGGGACCAGAACTTTGCCTTTTTTATCAGCTTCTCCAGGGCCTGTACAAAGTGGGGGAGCTGCTAGGATCTACATGAGCACTGAGAGCCGTGGCCTCTGGGGGAGTTAGATTTGATTAGACATGTTGTTCGTGAGACCTGTTTAACTCTGAAAATATTGCTTGCTTTCTAAAGTTGGAGTTCTTAATTTCTGACATGGAAGATTCTATCAGAGCCAAGGATAAATATCAAGAATGCCATTTTCATTTGAATGGTCTTTAGAGGAAGATAAGTCAAGTGCTCCAGAAAGAGTATATCCCCCCACCCCCATCTGAAGGTATCTATACTAATAAAAGCCTAGGTGATCCTCGCCAGCCGTTGTCACAAGATGGCCACCACAAGATGGCGCGGCACAGAGGAGGCAGGTCCCAGCAGAGGAGGCGGGTCGTGGCAGGGGCGAGAGTTGGGGGCAATCAGGCTAGCAGGCAGAAGTGGTTAGGGGCAATCAGGCAGGCAGGCAGGCGAGTGGTTAGGAGCTAGCAGTCCTGAATTATCCTATATAATAAGCCTATATAATAAAAGGGTAATATGCAAATAGACTGAACAGCAGAACAACCGAACAACCAATCAAAGTATAATATGCTAATGCTATGCTAAGCCTGTTCAACCGCTTGCTATGATGTGCATTGACCACCAGGGGGCAGATGCTTTGACCGGTGGGTTAGCTTGCTGCTGGGGTCTGGCTGATGAGGACTGAGCCAGATGGGCTGGACACACACTGGAGCCCTCTCACAGTCCCTCCCAGGCCCGATCGTGCACTGGTGGGGTCCCTCAGCCTGGCCTGCGCCCTCTTGCAATCTGGGACCCCTCAGGGGATGTCAGAGAGCTGGTTTCAGCCCGATCCCGCAGGCCACTCTCCTTGGGAGGGCGCCAGATGCAGAGCTCATGGCTGGCAAGCACTGCTGTGGCAGCGTGAGCCTCTCTGATTGTAACTGAATGGGCGCGAGCCCACGGCAGGCACAGTGGGGCTGGGATGAGCGGGTGCGGTAGGTAGGAGCTGCAGGCAGCATTGGACTGCGGGTTTCAGCCCGATCCCTGCAGGCCACCCAGAGGGACCCCACCCGTGCACAAATTTGTGCACCTGGCCTCTAGTGAGATAATAGCATTGAAAAGTTTGAATAGTTTCCCTCAATACTAAATTTAGATTGATATGGAAAAGAGAGATTCACCTGGTTGGATGTGTTACTCTTAAAATTTAAGCAATTATTTTTAGACTAGTGGCCCAGTGCACGAAATTCGTGCATGGGGCGGTCCCTCAGCCCAGCTTGCACCCTCTCCAATTGGGGACCCCTTGGGGGACATTCCTCTCACAATCTGGGACTGCTGGTTCCTAACCGCTCACCTGCCTGCCTGCCTGATCGCCCCTAACTGCCCTTCCCTGCCAGCCTGATCTCGCCCCTAACTGCTCTCCCCTGCCGGCCTGATCACCCCTAACTGCCTCTGCCTGCCTGATCACCCCTAACTTCCCTTCCCTGCCAGCCTGATCTTGCCCCCAATTCCCCTCCCCTGCTAGCCTGATCTCGCCCCAACTGCCCTCCCCTTCAGGCCTGATCTCGCCCCCAACTGCCCTCCCCTGCTGGCCTGATCTCACCCCCAATGGCCCTCCCCTGCTGGCCTGATTGCCCCTAACTGCCTCTGCCTCAGCCCCCACCACCATGGCTTTGTCCAGAAGGAATTTGGACATCCGGAAGATGGCTGGTTGACCTGGTCTAATTAGTATATTACCCTTTTATTAGTATAGATAGATTATATGAGATAGGATTGCTTAAATGGTGTGGGGGGAGCCTTTTTCAGCAGGAGGAGATGCTCTTGGCAGACACAAATACATAATCCCTATATGTGGACTGATAGCCAGCCGTATGCACTATACTGCCAAACCGGTCATTAAAAAATTGAACCGCTTTCTTACACGTTACACCAAATAGCTGTTGCCCTTAAAACGCCTCCTCAGCCCCCACCTTAGGTTCTGCCTTCACAGTTTACCCATATTAGGTTCTGATTGGTCGATTTCTATGCCAGTCAGCATCTCTGGGCCTATCTCTGGACCTGATCAGAGAGGCGGGGCTGATCAGCAGCCCCCGTGGCTGCTGGTGAGGCCTGGAGAAAAAGAGAGGCAAGGTGCTGATCAACAGCTGCCTCGGTGGCTGTGGATCAGACCCTGCTTCTCTCTCCGGGCCTCTCTCCAGGCCTTATCCGCAAAGCCCTCGGCAGTCAGTGCTGGGTCGTCAGAGGACTGACTTCAGTGTTCGGTCGTCCATTCGGTCATTTTGGACGTTACGGACCCTGGCTCTTTATTTATTTATATATATATATATATATATATATATATATATATATATATATATACACACACACACACACACACACACACACACACACACATACACATGTCCAGCCTGCCTGAGATTATAAACATGAGTGATACTAGTGCCCGGGTGTCATATTGTATCTTACCATGATTCCAAATAAGGCTTCTGATTTTTTCCCCCATTTTTTTCCATTTTGACTAACAAATGGGAGTTGAAGGATCACTCAGTTAAGAGGTTGAAAAATAAAACTAGATCTCCCTTATTATGCTGACTTAAACTAAACTGTAAGTCTTTATAAAATCATACTGATGGTGATAATAAAGCTAAATTTTATAGTATATTGTGTGTCAGACTGAGATATGCATAATACAATTCATTTAGTTCTCACAATAATCCTGTAAAGAAACTGAAGCAGAGAGCCTTGCCCAAGATGAAACGGCTAGCAATTCATTTCTCTCAGACTGGTATTAAAATTAAAATTGGGACCCCCTTTTTTTAACTTCTGTATTGTGTTTAATCCCACACATAGGGGTGGCCTGAGGGGTGCCACTAAAGGCTCTGGAACAACGTTCCAGAGTTTGGACCCTGAGAATGCCACTGGGTTGCTATGTGGTGTTTACTTTTCTTCCTTTTTCTGTCCCTCAATTTTTTTCATCCACAAAATGATGATAATGATTCCATATTGAATGAATGCTTCATTTCTCACTAGAAGTGTGAACTGTGGAAGCGAAACAGTTCTCAGAGATAAAAAAAAACAAGTTTCAGAGTCACATATTTTTAACATTAGGCTGAAAAATGGCAAATGAATAGAAGCTAAAAATTGTTATGGAACTGAAGGGGTTTGTTTGCCTGCAGACATCAAAGCCCAATAAAATGCCAACAGCAAAGAAAGTAAGGGTTTATTTAAGGAATGGCACTAACCCCAGACACACAGGTGAGCTAGTTCTCTAAAACCTGGCTCCCCAGGGGATGGGTTATATAGGGGAAAAACAATAATCATGATGACTAAGGGAATTAGGGTCATGCATTTGGTCCTGATGTCAGCCATAGGACCATTGTGTCTGGCTTAGCAAGGATGTGGTCAGTATGGTTTTTCTGCCTTTCTGGGTGTGGAGCTGAAACACAACTGGGCTTAGATGTTATCTTTAATTTGACTGAAACTCTGTCCCTATGGTAAACAGACCCAGCCTTTGTTCCTAAGACTGTTAGATGCCAACCAGAATCTGATGTCCTAAGGGCTAAATGACTAAGGGAATGGACAGGCAAGGAAAGAGGGAGGCAGGTGAGTCATGGTGCTCCTAGGCTGGACAAGGCCATTTTGAATCAAGAGGAGACAAAGAAGAAAAGGTCATATTGAAGAGAGGAAATTTCTGCCGTTACAAAATTAACAACACACTTCATGTGATTTGCCTGAGTTAAGTTTGAACATTGTTTGTTGATTTTTTTCCCCCTAAAATAACTTCAGTTTTGCTCTTGGATCATCCTCCCTACATTTATTAAAATAATTAAATATAAATTAAACTTCAAAGGTTTTTTTTTGTTGTTGTTGTTTTTTGTTTTGTTTTTTTGTTTGTTTTTTTTTTTTTTTGCTTTTTGCTTTGTTGAGGAGGAAGCATTTCCTCTACCCTTTTAGGTTCTGCTGGCTGGTCTAATAGTCAAAATGACATGATACAGATTATTAGGCGAAAAAAAAGTTAAAGTTTAATAACATGTCTACCTCTTGTATAGATGGGAGAGACCCAGGAAAACGGAGTAACTTATCAAAATGTCAGAAGCCACCACCTTAAATTACCACTCTCAGATAAAGACAAAAGAAATTGAGAGTAAAGAATCAGATATGGGAGGTTACCAGGAATAGCATAGCAAACAAGAGTAGGATTGTTATGTAGACTTAGGTCCTTGCTTTTTTCATTGATAACTTATTCTAGAGTTTTAGACAGCCTCTGCTTCCTGGTGCAGTGAAGGAAACACTTTTAAAAATTGATATTTCCTCTACAAATGTCCTTAGATAAATTCCTTTTACAAAGGGTAACTTCTTCTTAGTTTTCAGAGCTTCTCCATGTCTGTTGTTTTTTGAAATTAACCAGTCTAAAATAATCAATATCCCAAAGAGGCATATTTTGGGTATGGCAACTCTACTTACTCCTCTTCATGGGTAACATTGAAAAGCACCCACAGCCAGCAGCTTCTTTTCTCTAGTTTATTTCAGGTGATGAAAATTGGAGGGTGGAGTTTATTTTTATCTTTACACTTTTTTTCTACCTTCTTTTATTCTAACGAAGTATAATGGATCAGAAATCAATTGAGTCCTGAAAGTACATATAAAGTACTTTCCTATTCTCTCTTTATTTGAAAACTAGAGGCTCAGTGCATGAAATTCACTGGATTCCATGATTGCAAGAGGGCGAAGGCCAGGCTGAGGGACCCCACTGGTGCACGATTGGGGCCAGGGAGGGATGCGGGAGGTTGGCCAGCTGAGGAGGGACCATGGGAGGGCTCCAGGGTGTGTCCAGCTCATCTCGCTAAGTCGCAATCAGCTAGACCCCAGCAGCAAGTTAACCTACTGGTCAGAGTGTCTCCCCCTGGTGGTCAATGCAGTCATAGGTACTGGTTGACTGGTTGACTGTCTGCCCCCTTGTGGTCAGTGCACATCATAGCGAGCGGTTGAGCGGCCTTAGCATATCATTAGCATCCTAGAGGCCCAGTGCACAAATTCGTGCACAAGTGGGGTCCAGCCAGCCCGGCCCCAACCAGGGCAGATCGGGGCTGGGCCTGTTGGGAGGAGGAGATGGCGGGAGGTTGGCCACCTGGCCCACCCTGACGAGGGCCGATCAGGGCCGGGACGGCTTGGGGGAGGGGCTGTTGGTGATTGGCTGGCAGGCCCTACCCCCAATTGGGGTTGGGGGGCCAATTGGGGATGGGACCAGCCATGGGGAGGGGCTGTGGGCAGTGAGCCAGCTGGCCCTGCCCCCGAATGGGGTGGGAGGTGCTTTTTTGGGGCCAGCGGCCTGGGGGAGGGGCCATAGTTGTTTGGCAGGCCAGCCCTGCCCCTGATTGGGTGGGGGGGGGCCAATCTGGGGTGGGGCTGGGTGGGAGGAGGGGCTTCAGGAGGTTGGCTGGCTGGCCCCACCCCCTATTGGGGTGGGGGGTGATCAGGGGTGGGGCCGGCCAGGCGGAGGGGCTGTGGGCCTATCATGGTGGGGCAGGCCAATAGGGGGTGGGGCTGGCCAGGGGTAGAGGGTGGGGTGTTTGGCCAGCCGGCCCTGCACTTGATCGGGGTGGGAGAGTCTGGTAGTGGGCAGTACTTATTAAAGGACTAGAGGCCCGGTACATGAAAATTCATGCACTGGAGGGGGGGGGGGGTCCCTCAGCCTGGCCTGCCCCCTCTCACAGTCCAGGAGCCCTCAGGGGTGGGAGGCGACCTGGCAATCAGAGGAAGGTGACGCCCCATCACACCTGTGCTGCTGTCACTGCCAGAAGAGCAAGCCTTGGCCGGCCCTGGTTACCTGAGCCTCGGGTGGTCCTGGGCGGCTGGGCAGCCACCATCCAAGGCTTGCCTGTGCCTCAGGCCAGCCCTTGGCGGCTTGAGGACTGAAGGGACTGGGGGAATCCAGAGGCAGGCACACAGAGCACCTGGGCCCGCCTGGGGGTGGGCCTGGCATTGCTGCATGCCTGCCATCCCAGTGGGGTTGAGGGGACTGGGCACCATTATCTTGTGGCTGTGGGCGCCACCATCTTTGAGGTGTGGCAGTCAATTAGCATATTCCCTCCTTATTGGCTGTGGGCACTTCCATCTTTGTGATTGCGTGAGGGTCAATTAGCATATTCCCTCTTTATAAGATAAGATTTAAATTTTACTGGAGGGTTCTATATTTTTATTTGCTAAATCTGATAACTCTAATAGCTCTGTGTCACTGCCCACAACCAATTCTTTCATCTAAGATGTGGCCTGATCCAGGCTCCCATATTTCCTCCTTATTGGCTGTGGGCGCCTCCATCTTTGCAATGGCATGAGGGTCAATTAGCATATTCCCTCTTTATTAGATAGAATACTTTTAAGAACAGTAGCTGGGAAGAATGGAAAAAGAGCAGGTTTGAGCAGAGGAATAAGTAAAGCTGCAATGCTGGCCAGGGATCAGTGTCAGCTAACCACATAGAGAGATCTTGGGTCAATGGGGAAAAAAGGAGACATATGTACCTGATTGGGCAGTTCACTGGCCACAGTGGGGCATCATAGCGACTGGTCATTATATATATAGATTACACTTTGATTGGTTGAATGGCTGACCAGATGACCGGACACTTAGCATATTAGGCTTTTATTATATAGGATTGTTCTTAGAAGACAGATTTTGGTACATATGGCCACTTTACATCTGGTAGGTGAGGAGATTTGAACATTTGTGAATGCATATTTTAATAGTATTTTAAACAAAATTGCTCAATTGTTAAATCATTTTGAGGATATTGAGGGAAGCTAGATAGACAGGAACTGGCACCTTGGAGGAGGAAGGAGGAGAAAAACAGGAACCCAACTAGGTGGAGTTACTAAGACACCCCAACTTGGTGGGGAAGGAAGGGCACATGCAAGAGGCATGAACTTTATGACAGGCAACTTGCAGATAACCAATCACAGGACAGTGAGGCATCTAACCCATCCCAAGAATGTTATTAAGGCAGAATTCTTTGAAAAGGCCAATCAGGAACTAGTAAGGCTGTCTCCTAAATTAAGAGGTATGCGCTTCCTCTCGCCCTCTCCTCCCCTGCATGCTAGGTTCTTGGGTTGATGGCAGGAGATGTGCTCCCTGTTGCCCATGTGGCTTATGGCCATGTGGGCCTTCACACATGGACTATTAGACTTTAATTACCTTGGATGCTGAACTACACCTGACTGTAACATGGAAAGGAAGATCTGGACGCTAGCCTACTCTTGGAACCCCAGCTGCACCTTTTGCAGGACTGACTTCCCTCAATAAACTCCAGTACCACTGACTGTTTTTGTTTGAGACTTCATTCTTTGATTTTACAAGACAACAAACTCAGACTCAAATGCCACATTTTGATTGCAATTTAAACTGCGCTAGGACCTATATAAAAATCTGTTTGTTTTTTAATGCAGCATTTTTTTTAATTTTATTTTCACATATAAAAATGTCATGATTTTATTTTATTTTATTTATTTACTAGAGGCCTGGTGCATGAAATTAGTGCACGGTGTGGGGGGAGGGTGTCCCTCAGCCCAGCCTGCACTGTCTCCAATCTGGGACCCCTCGAGGGATGCCTGACTGCTGGCCTGATCGCTCACAACTGCCCTCCCCTGCTGGCCATCTTGTGGCAGCATCTTGTGTCCACATGGGGGCAGCCATCTTGTGTGTTGGAGTGATGGTCAATTTGCATATTACCCTTTTATTAGGCAGTCGGACATCCCTCTCATAATCCAGGACTGCTGGCTCCCAACCACTCACCTGCCTGCCTGCCTGCCTGATTGTCCCGAACTGCTTCTGCCTGCCAGCCAGATCACCCCCTAACCACTCCCCTGCCAGCCTGATCGACACCTAACTGCTCCCCTGCTGGCCCGATTGACCCTAACTGCCCTCCCCTGCAGGCCTGGTCCCCTCTAATTGCCCTCCCCTGCTGGCCTGGTCACCTCTAACTTCCCTCCACTGCAGGCCTGATTGCCCCCAACTGCCCTCCCTTGCAGGCCTGGTCCCTCCCAACTGTCCTCCTTTGCAGGCCTGGTCATCCCCAACTGCCCTCCTCTGCCGGCCCGGTCACCCCTAACTACCCTCTCCTGCAGGCCTTATTGCCCCCAACTGCCCTCACATGCAGGCCTGGTCCCTCCCAACTGCTCTCCCTGCTGGCCATCTTGTGGTGGCATCTTGTGTCCACATGGGGGAGGCCATCTTTGACCACATGGGGGTGGCCATCTTGAGTGTTGGAGTGATGGTCAATTTGCATATTACCCTTTTATTAGATAGGATTTATTAGATAGGATTATTTTTAAATTTTTTATTGTTGAAAGTATTACATATGTCCCCCTTTTCCCCCATTGACCTCTTTATGCCTGGCCACACCTCCCAGCCCAGGCCTTCACCCCCCTATTGTCTGTGTCCATTGGTTATATTGGTTATGCTTATATGCATACAAATTCTTTGGTTGATCTATTACCCTACTCCCCCCCAAAATGCCCCCCAGACCCTCTCCTGCCTTCCCTTTGAGGTTTGATGATCGGTTCGATGTTTCTATGTCTCTGGATCTATTTTTGTTTATCAGTTTATGTTGTTTATTATATTTCACAAATGAGTGAGATCAAGTCATACTTATCTTTCTCTGACTGGCTTATTTCACTTAGCATAATGCTCTTCAGGTCCATCTATGCTGTTGCAAATGGTAAGAGTTCTTTCTTTTTTTACAGCAGCGTAGTATTCCATTGTATAAATGTGCCACAGTTTTTTAATCCATTCATCTGTGGATTGGCACAGGTTGTTTCAAAATCTTAGCTATTATAAATTGAACTACTATGAACAAAGGGGTGCATGCATTCTTTCTCATTGGTTTTTCAGTCTCTTAGGATATATTCCTAGAATTGGGATCACTGGGTCAAATGGGAGTTCCATTTTTAATTTTTTGAGGAAACTCCATATTGTTTTCCATAGTGGCTGCACCAGTCTGCATTCCCACCAGCAGTGTAGTAGGGTTCCCTTTTCTCCACATCCTCACCAGCACTTGTCATTTGTTGATTTATTGATGGTAGCCATTCAGACAGGTGTGAGGTGACACTGCATTGTAGTTTTAATTTGCACGTTTCTGATGATTAGTGACTTTGAGCATTTTTTCATATGTCTCTTGGCCTTCTGTATGTCCACTTCCGAGAAGTGTCTATTTAGGTCCTTTGCCCATTTTGTAATTGGATTGTTTATCTTCCTTTTGTTAAGTAGTATGAGTTTCCTATAAATTTTAGAGATTAAACCCTTATCAGAAGTAACATTGGCAAGTATGTTCTCCCATGCAGTGGCCTATCTTGTTGTTTTGTTGGTGGTTCTTTTGCTGTCAGGAGCTTTATATTTGATGTAGTCCCATTAATTTATTTTCTCCTTAGTTTCCATTGTCCTAGGAAATGTATCGGTAAACATATTGCTAGGAGATATGTTGCTGCCTATGGATTCTTCTAAGATTTTTATGGTTTCCCTTTTTGTATTTAAATCTTTTATCCATTTTGAATTTATTTTTGTGTATGGTGTAAGTTGGCAGTATAGTTTCATTTTTTGCATGTATCTGTCCAATTTTCCCAACACCACTTATTGAAGAGACTGTCTTGACTCCATTGTATGCTCTTGCCTCTTTTGTCAAATATTAATTGAGCATAATGGTTTGGGTCGATTTCTGGGTTCTCTGTTCTGTTCCATTGGTCTATATGTCTGTCCTTATGCCAGTACCAGGCTGTTTTGATTACAGTGGCTTTGTAATATAACTTGATATATTACAAGTTATATTACAAAGCCACTGTGATCCCTCCAATTTTGTTTTTTCTTGATTGATGCAGCTATTCGGGGTCTTTTTTTAAAAATTTATTCCATATAAATTTTTTGAGAGTTTGTTCTGAGTCTGTGAAATATGCCGTTTATTTTAATGAGGATTGCATTGAATCTATAGATCGCTTTGGGTAGTATGGACATTTTAATGACATTGATTCTACCAATTCATGAACATGATATAATCTTCCATGTTTTTATATCTTTATCTCTTTTTCAGCATCCTATAGTTTTCCAAGCACAGGTCTTTTATCTCCTTAGTTAAGTTTATTCCTAGGTATCTTAATTTTTTTGTTGCAATGGTAAGTGGGATTGTTTTTTTTTAGTTTCTCTTTCTGTGAGTTCATTATTGGTGTATAAAAATGCCATAGATTTCTAGGTATTAATTTTGTAACCTGCTACATTGCCAAATTCATTTATTAAATCTAGTAGTTTTTTTTATGGAGTCTTTAGGCTTTTCTATGTATAATATCATGTCATCTAGAAATAATGACAGTTTTACTTCTTCTTTTCCAATTTAGATGCCTGTTATAGCTTCTTCTTGTCTGATCACTATGGCTAGCACAACCAGTACTATGTCGAAGAGGAGTGGTAAAAGTGAGCATCCCTGTCTTGTTCCTGTTCTTAGGGGAAATGGTTTTAGTTTTTGCCCATTGAGTATGATGTTGGCTGTAGGTTTGTCATATAAGGCTTTTATTATGTTGAGGTATGATCCCTCTATTTCCACATTGCTGAGAGTTTTTTATCAAAAATGTGTTGGGCTCTGGCTGGTTTTGCTCAATGGATGGAGCATCGGCCTTCAGACTGAAGGGTCCCAGGTTCCATTCATGTCAAGGGCACATGCCTGGGTTTTGGGCTTGATCCCCAGTAGTGGGTGTGTGGGAGGCAACCAATCAATGATTCTCTCATCATCATTGATATTTCTATCTCTTTCTACCTCTCCCTTCCTCTCTGAAATCAATAAAAATATATTTTAAAACAACAATAAAAAAAGGGTGTTGGTTTTTGTCAAATGCTTTTTCTGCATGAATTGATATGATCATGTGCTTTTTGTCTTTCAATTTGTTTATGTGATGTATCATGTTTATAGACTTGTGGATATTGTACTAGCCTTGCATCCCTGGAATAATTCCCACTTGATCATGGTTTCTGATCTTTTTAATGTATTGCTAATATTTTGTTGAGAATTTTACCATCTATGTTCATCAGGAATATTGGCCTGTAATGATCTCTCTTTGTAGTCCTTTTATCTGGTTTGGAGATTAGGGTAATACTGGCTTCATAAAAAGAGCTTGGAAATGTTCCTTCCTCTTGAATTTTTTGGGATAGTCTGAGGAGGGTAGGTGTGAATTCTTCTTTGAATGTTTGGTAAAACTACCCTGTGAAGCCATCCAGACCAGGGCTTTTGTTTTCTGTAAGTTTTTTAAATTACTGCTTCAATTTCATCAGTAGTTATCGGCCTATTCAGGTTTACTGATTCTTCCTGATTGAATTTTGGAAGATTGCTTTTTTTTAGGAATATGTCCGTTTCGTCTAGGTTGTCCAGTTTGTTGGTATAGAGTTGTTCCTATATTGGGTGCATATATATTTACCAGAGTTATATCCTCTTGTTGTATCGATCCCTTTGATATTTTGAAGTGGCCTTCCTTATCTCTTGTTATGGCCTTCATTTTGAGGTCTAGTTTGTCAGATATAAGTATTGCTACCCCAGCTTTCTTTTCATTTTCATTTGCCTGAAAAATTTTTTCCATCCCTTCTCTTACAGTCTGTGTGAGTCCTTTGTTCTGAGGTGTGTCTCTTGTAGATAATATATATATCAGTCATGTATTCTTATCCATTCTGCCACTCTATGTATTTTGATTGGGGTATTTAATCCATTTTCTTTTAAGGTTATTGTTGATAGGTACTTACTTGTTGCCATTTTTCTTCTTTATGTTTGTGTTTCTCCCTCTTTTTCTATTCTTTCTTCTTACACCAGTCCATTTAGTATTTCTTGTTTTGCTGATTTGGTTGTAATAAACTCCCTAAGTCTGTTTTTGTCTATGAAGTTCCTGATTTCACCTTCAATTTTGAATGATAGTCTTGCTGGGTATAGTATTCTTGGATTTAGTCGCTTGGTGTTTTTTTTTTTAAACTTGCCACTTCCCATTATTTTACTATTTTATCATGAATATTCTTTTTTTTCCAAATATGTTTTATTGATTTTTTACAGAAAGGAAGGGAGAGGGATAGAGAGTTAGAAATATCGATGAGAGAGAAACATCGATCAACTGCCTTCTGCACACCCCCCATTGGGAATGTGCCTTCAACCAAGGTACATGCCATTGACGGGAATCGAACCTGGGACCCTTGAGTCCGCAGGCCAACGCTCTATCCACTGAGCCAAACCAGTCAGGGCTAGTCGCTTGGTTTTCATCTCTTTGTATATTTCATTCCATTTCCTTCTGGCATGATGTGTTTCTGTTGAGAAATCATTCGATAGTGTCTAATGGATGATCCCTTGTAGGTAACTTTCTGTCTCTCTCTTGCAGCCCTTAAAATTTTTTCTTTGTCGTTAAAATTTGCCATTGTAATTATGATGTGTCTTAGTGTGGCTCTTTTTGGGTTTATCTTGTTTGGGACTCTGTGCTGTGTCACTTTTTTCTTCCCCAAGTCAGGGAAGTTTTCTGTCATTATTTCTTCAAATAGGTTTTCTATTCCTTGATCAGCTTCTTCTCCTTCTGGCACTTCTATTATGTGAATGTTGCTTCTTTTCATTTAAACTCTCCTGCTTTTTAACACCCCCGCCCCAAATCCTGTTCAGATTGGGTGATTTTTTTTCTACCCTGTCTTCTAACTTACTGATTCAGTCCTCAGGTTCTTCTAGTCTGCTGTTTAAACCTTCCCTTGTGTTCTTTATTGCAGCTATGTCATTCTTCATTTCCTCTTGATTCTTACACATGTTGGTAAATTTCTTTCCAGACATTTGCACATCCTTATAACCATTACTCTGAATTCTTTCTCACTAATTGCATGCCTCCATTTCATTTAGTGCCTTTTCTAGTGAGTCCTCCTTTTCTTTCCTTTGGGGATTTTTTTTGTCTCCCCATTTTTGCTGTTCCTTTGTATTTATTTCTATGTAATGTGAGTTGTTCTCTCTTTCTGGCCCTGGGCAACCTGCTTGAGGTCCAAGAGGTTGAAGCCCCTAGTGGTCTAATGGTCCAGGGATCCTTAGCTCAGAGGCTGGGTCTGCCTTGAATCTTATGCCTTTATCGTCTCTGCTCTGAGTTTTACTCCCTTCCTCCACATGCCTGGTCCCTCAGTTGTCCATTGCAGATTCTGGGGGTTTGCAGGGGCTCATGCACAATTTCTCTGGTGTGGGACTCCCTATGACAGTGGTCGGCAAACTCATTAGTCAACAGAGCCAAATATCAACAGTACAACGATTGAAATTTCTTTTGAGAGCCGAAAACCAACTTCTGCACATGGGCCATGAAGTTCCAATCACATGCGCCCGCACCTGGTATTTTGTGGAAGAGCCACACTCAAGGGGCCAAAGAGCCGCATGTGGCTTGCGAGCCGCAGTTTGCTGACCACTGCCCTATGAGGTCCCAGAGCCTCTGGCATGCAATTCACTGCAGAGCTGGCGCCCAGGGAAGGGTGGTGCCCTAGGTCCTTCAGGCTCACACCATCAGCATGGTCCTGGGGCCTGAGGGGGTCCTGCACCGGGTACCTCCAGCTCACACCATGAGCTTGGTCCTGGAGCCTGAGTGGGGCACCAGGTGCCTCTGGATCACACATTTAGCATGGTCCTGGGGCCTGGGTGGGGTTTTGGGTGCCACTGGCTAACACATTTAGTGAGGTCCTAGGGCCTGGGTTGGGTGCCACTCTGGATACCTCTGGCTTGCACCATCAGCATGGTCCTGGGGTCTGGGTGGGGTACTGTGCCAGGTGTCTCTGGCTGGGACCATCAGCATGGGCCTGGGCAGGGTGGGACATGGGATCTCCCTGATGTGAACTCAGTGTGGCATCCTAAAGAGCAGGATCCTGGACCACGGGGTCCTTTAGCGCAGTGCAAGAGTTCTCTCTGGTGTGCACTCACTGCAGATGTCTGGGAGCCCGAGATGAGGTAGCATGCCACTCACTGTAGGGATGTGGCAGTGGCAGTCATCCCTTGCAAGTTATGGCTGGCCAGCAGCTCACTGCGTGAGTTTAGGATAGTGTCCAAGGACAGTCTGGGTGTTGGTGTGGCTGTGTTCCTGGCCTCCCCAGCTCCCCTCTTCAAGATGGCATGGGCTCCCCGCCAGAGCCGTATTGGTCTGGGAATGCCAGTGGCAGTAGCAGGGTCTCTGCATCCAGGAGAGCCTGATCTGCCAGCCCCCGAGACAGCTGTGAGATATAACTCTCCCTCACTCATCCCCACACACACCACATACGTCCACACACTCCCCTCTTACTCCTTTACTCACTCATACTTTCTCCCTCCCTGCCATCCTGCTGGCCACTATGTTGGGATCTCCTGTTTTTGTTTGTTTGCTTTTTGTTTTGCTTTTGGTTGCTCACTCTTAGTTTACACTTGTTCTCTGTGATATTTGGGCTGAGAGAGATAAGCATGTCAATGTCAGTGATATTGCTGGATTCTCAGCAGCTACTCTGTGCTTGGTGCTTTTTGACATTGTCTTCGCTTCACCCCTGTGCTGTTTTGGGTAAGACTGCAGACTTGGGAGCAAGACTAGCTGGGTGTAAACTGTCCCCACATACTAGCTGTGCTTCAGTTTCTTATCTGTAAAATGAATATAGTGATGTCCTAAGTTGTTAGGATTATAGGTTGTGTGTATATATAAAATTTAGAACAGTGCCAGACACATAGTAAATGCCATGCATTAGTTATAAATTAATGATGATGGGTAAGATACCAGAAGATGAGTGCTATAGAAAAAAATAGGGCATAATAAAATAGTAGATACAGTAAATGGGGATAGTGTATATTTGTAGGGAAAAAGTTTTAAAAAGGTTGATGGTGAATCTCAATCTGAATAAATTTGAATAAAGATAGAGGGGTGGAAGAGGGCAAAAGGGGTTGCAGGAGAGGTATGGAGATAGAGGAGTGTAGAGGTAATAGATAAAGAGGTCAGAGAGGTAACTTAAGTATACATGGACAGATACAGCAAATGTTGTGTTTTGTTTTTGTTTTCCTAAACTTAGGGAATTTTCTAATGGAAAATTTCAAACTGAAAAGTAGACAGAATAGTAAACAAGTACCCTTTTCCCATCTTCAGCAGTTATCAATATGACCAATTGTGTTTTATCCATATTCACCGACAGCACTTCCCACTGTATTATTTTAAAGCAAATTCAAGAAATTCTGTAAATTACTTTTAAATACTTCTGAATATATTTCTAAAAGATAAGCACTTAACCAAACAACCATGGTACTGAACCTTTTTGACTTTGTTTCCCATCTATCAATCGGGACCAGCAGAACCTTCCTTGTAGTGCTGGTTTCAAGGTAAGGAAGATGCCCGAAGCCCTTAGTGTAGGATTTGGCAGTCAGTGCCCAGTCACTGCTGGCCATCATGCTGATGATCTGTCTTTACCAGCCCTTGTTTTTTATTTTTATTTTTCTAGATGGTGCTGTGGTGGTATTTTCACCTCTATTTCCTCTTGTCTCTCTATATACCTATGTTAGACACATTTATTAAGTATTCTTTTGTAGGTCAAAATTAACTTTAGACTATAATTCTATATAATAAAATCCTAATATGCTAAGTGTTCAGTCGTCTGGTCAACCATTCAACCAATCAAAGCATAATATGCTAATGATATGCTAAGGCCACTCAACCGCTTGCTATGATGTGCACTGACCACCAGGGGACAGACACTCCAACTGGTAGGTTAGCTTGTTACTGGGCCCTGGAGCCCTCCCACAGTTACTCCTCGGCTGGCCAACCTCCTGTATCCCTCCCTGGTGCTGATTGTGCACCGGTGGGGTCCCTCAGCCTGGCCTGTGCCCTCTCGCAATCTGGGACCCCTTGGGGGATGTCCGAGAGCCAAAGCCCCATCCCACAGGCCAGGCCGAGGGACCCCACTGGTGTATGAACTTGTGCACCAGGCCTCTAATAAAGTATAAAAAGCATTTACTTGATGAAAATGAGCTATAGCTCAAGAGACACAGATTCATGTAGAAACCTAAATTGTATTCAACCAAGCCTTTTATAGCCAAAGTTTCCACCCAAGTTCCCAATTAGGTCTGTTTTTTGTAAATGAGGCATCCAGAGTGTGCTGTTCAATTTGGATGGGGCTGGTCTAAGTTCCTTGGTCATAAAGAGGAAACTAGGAACTCCCTTATAATAGTTGACTCATGTGGCATAAACAAGCAGGGCATAGTGTGGGAAGTGAGGATTTAGTCTGAGGGTCTTCCTGGTGTAGAGAGTGCATGAGAATCCCTTGTCAGCAAATGGCTCCAGGCTCGTATTATTCACAAAATTTGGGCTTTTGATTGACCATAGGAAGTCCATCTCAGCAGATAAATTCCTTATTGGGGTTCACATCAAATGAATCTTTCTTCTGAAGTCCACAGCCTTCATTTATTCTCTATTTCCCCTTTTAACTTTCAATGCCTCTGTTTACAGCCTAACTTATAGCTTATGCTCCTTTGATATCTGTAACCTATGAAATACCAGTGCTTGCTAGTCTTCCTAAACTGTTTTGATGAGAGATGGGTATTTCTTCCCATTTCATTTTTTGACAGCATTATTGAGATTCAGATAGAACTCACATAACATACAATTTACCCAATTCAAGTGTACAATTCATTGGTTTAAGTACATTCACGGATATGTGCCATTATTACCAGTAGATTTTAGAACATTTAGAACCTCAAAAAGATATTCTAGAGGCCTGGTGCATGAAATTCATATTCATGCATGGGGGGGGAGGTGTCCCTCAGCCCAGCCTGCACCCTCTCCAATCTGGGACCCCTTGGGGGATGTCCGACTGCTGGTTTAGGCCCGATTCCACAGTCAGACATCTCTCTCACAATCCGGGACTGCTGGCTCCCAACCACTCGCCTGCCTGCCTGCCTGATTGCCCCTAACCACTTCTGCTTGCCAGCCTGATCGCCCCCTAACTGCTCCCCTGCCAGCCTGATTGACGCCTAACTGCTCCCCTGCTGGCCCGATCATTCCCAACTGCCCTCCCCTGCTAACGAAATAGAAAATTTCTTGCTAATTTTAGTCCAAACAGAACATGTAAATACCAGTGGAAAGAGCTTTGGATCAGGTGTCAGACTTTTGGTTTTGTTCTACTTTTGCTAATTACTAATGGTGAGACATTGGGCAAGTCCCCTAATGGCCTCCATTTCAGTTCTCAAATAGGCATAATGAAACCTGAAATATCACAAGTTATCATTGTTCAGAGTGAGAATGGGAAGCATGACATATGTAATGACCACAGGATGTTAGTGATTTATGTGTCTTGGGCAACCATGCAGTATTTCTAGATAAAATATGTAGCGTGCCTTCATCTTTGCCTTCATTGGGTTTTCCCCTTCTCGTCCCACCCCACCCCACCTATTTCTCTTAACTGTTTTCTGTGCTTCCTCTGTGTTCTTCTGACAATAGACCTTCAAATCTAAAAGTCATTGCCAAAGGGTAAATTAGTCATAGAGGAGTCCATGTGATGCCACCATTGCAATATGTTTCCCTCCTAGTTTTTTAGTATTAGAACAGAGTGTTCAGCTCGTACTGTGGTGAAGGTGCAGTTGTGTGAAATTGCAGTTCACTCTAATTCCTGGCCACTGTGATGGAAGCTATGGCATCACATTATTGAACATCTTCATGGTTTCTGTTTGATATGTGATAGTTTGAGTCTATCAACATCTTTGGGAATGTGAATCTTTGTTTAAAGTCAAAGCATGAAGAGTCGTATTTGGTTACAAAAAGAGTTGAAGAGGTTCTGGGGAACTGTGTTAACCAAAGAGCTCACATGCTATGGTTAAAGATCCATTCATTTTTTTTTTTTCTTGCATTAAGACATCATAAAATTGATAGAAATAAATTTCACTTTTTATCCTCAAGTCTTGTTTGTAATTCCTATTCTCTAACATTCTTTCTAAGGAAGTGGTTGGCAGATATTTTAGGCCATGATCTCCAATTTTTTTCTAAACGGTGACATCTTTTCTTGACTTTCTTTCTTGAGCAACAGAAATAATCAACATAACCATACTTAGATACTGTTCATTTGTTTGTTCATTCTTTCATTTATATACTCAGTATATATTTATTGAGCACCTACATGTGCCTCTTTCTAGTTCTGGGAACAAAACAATATCTAAAATAAAAATTTTTAAAACTTGCTCTCAGAGATTTTACATTCTAGTGGGTATTAGTCACTGAGCTTAAATAAAATAGGGATTAGTGCTAAGGAGTAAAGAGAAAAATAAGAATTGGGAAGGGGAGAGGAACTATTAGGGAGAGGAAGAGTTACCATTATTTATAGAGTGACCAGGGAAGCCTCACTGAGGAATTAACATTTAAGATGAGTCTTTATTATGATGGTCCTATTTATGTTTTCAGTTAGTAGTGCTGGGGCAGAGAAATCCTAAATCCCAAGTCTGCCAATTCAAGAAGTAACTTCAACATTGTTAGGGATATTAGGAGCTAAAGCCCTCATCTGCCAACAAAGTGCTGGCTGCTTATGGTCTGAAAGACTTTTGTGAGGTCCCTATAAAGGTCATGGTGGCTCATGCCCAACCCTCTTAAAAAGGTTGCATATTTACAGCCACTAATGTGGTTCTATAGCAGCCCTAGTGATGTAGTCATTCTCGACAAGACCGCTGACTGATGAACAGGGACCCATCTAGAATGACTTGGCTGGGAAGTCTTGGAGTCTCTCTTTGTCTCTAGGGCCTTGGCTGCTGCCTGTGTAGGAAAATCTCAATAGAAATGACGGTAAGCTTTGCAACTTGACTTCTCTACCTTTAAAATGTTTTGGGAAATTGATTTTATCTTTGTACCTAACCATCTCTTATTCAAAAGACCCCATTTATGACAGTGGGAAGCACTTTGAGAAGATGTCACACATTGCTTAGACGCACATTACCTACTGCCTATCAGTACCTGGAATATATGAATGTTTGTTTAGTCACTATCTTTCCTCCATCAGAATGTAAATAACTGGAGGGCAGGAAGCCTATTTTAATCACAACTGTTAACCTAGTGCTACCAAAATAAAGACAATGTGGTAGATGATCAAGAAATATTTGTCTAATTGAATAACTAACAGACTTCAAGCAGTGTGGCACCAAGCAACACAACTAGCAACTATATGATAGTATCTTATGGATTATCTGAAGATCAAGAAATGGACATGTTGACCTCTTATCAGTAGGGCCTGGACTTATCAGTAGGGCCCAATCATTGCTCTCTCCTCTGTGGCAATCTGCCTCTCAGAGAAAATCATGTTCCTTAATGAGTGTTCAACCTGGCTTGTCATCTTCTCCCTGCCACTACCCAGCTGTGACCTTAGACATGGCTTTGATCTCGGTGGGCCTATTTCAGCTCTCAAAGATTATCATTTTATAACCTGGAAAAGCCAACACCCATTGGTGTGATGCAAGAATACGTTTCTAAAGGAAGTGGAGCAAGCACCTGCTTCTGAAAATTACTTTTTATAAGGAAGTCTGTTTTTGTTCAAGGCAGTTAAGTCAATTCTGTACCAGGGAGGTTTGTAAATGATATCATTCTTTTTTAATTATTGACTTCAATCTGTTTATAAAAAATACTGGGATTTGTTTGAGGCTTTGTATTTTTTATATGATTTTATATCTGTCATCTCTCACACACAAAAACGGATATGAAGTATAGAGAATTGAGAATAAAACATGACTTAAAACATGACATAATTCTCTTGGAAATAGAGAATGTCATCATGAACTATGGAGGCAGAATTAAAATTGGAACTAGTAACACAAAATATTTGGTAAAAGAAAGCCAACAAGAAGCAACATGAGCAAAGATGTTTATTGCTGTATATTTTTTGTAGTGAAAACTAAATTTCCATCAATAGGCATCTGAGTAAACTATGATGCATTTATACTATAGAAAGTGGTAAGACAGTTAAGACGAATGATATGATATATACCCTCAAGAAATAGTATTGAGAGAAAAAGAAGGTAGGTTATAGAATATGGTCAGTATACTCCCATGTGTGTATATAGAAAAGAAAACAAAGCATATTTCTGATCTGACATATGTATGTTAGCTCAGGAAAAGGTCTCAGAGGAATAAAATGGTTAACAATGTTATGTCTGGGAATGAAGTAGGGTTGGTGGTGCTTGGTGCAATCAGAGATCTTCACTTTCTGCTCTAGGCTTCTGTGCTTTGGACATTTTATTAAACCATAGTTATGGTTTTCTTTTGTAATTATAACATTTAAAATGTTATAATTTTGGAGAGCAAAAGATGTGACAAAGAGCAATTGAGATACAAGGTAAGAGTTTAGGTTGGGAGAAGGAAGATGAAGCACTTCAGGGTAGCAAGTTCTGCCAGTTATCACTGTATTCTGTGATATTTTGTGAGAGATGAATTGGACATTGCACAGTGGTTTCAGGATGGCATATAAACATATCTACATTACTCCAAGAGATGTGACCTCGAGCAGAAGATCCCCCAATAGACAAAAGCCAAGGATTTTTCATAGAATTTTCACATGTACCTTTTTGTCTCTTTGCTTGGTGGAAAAATTTTCATATATTTATGAAACATGGATTATTTCTATCTCTGTATGAATAATTCTGCCACAATAATAAAGCAGTTATATCTATCACAGAAATTGTTTCTCCAGCTTGTGACTTTATTTCCACTTCGTTGGATTTGTTCATTTAGTTTGTAATTTTTATTGAGTCCTTGTATACAACTCTGTGACCTGGCAGAGAGCACACAACAAGGCCTCTGCTCTCATGGAGCTTATAGTCAGGGGGTGGAGGTGAATGACAGTAAGAGCCAATAAAAATACCAGGAAGTGAGAACTCCTATGATGAAAATTAAGCAAGGGGATGTGATAAGGTGTAATGGGGGGACAACTTTAAGATAGGTAGTTAGGAAAGACTTCTTGAGGAAGTAAGTCATAAACCAAGGCATACAACAAGACAGGAAGGAGCCAGATGAGCGATCATTTGGAGGAAAAACATTCCGAGCAGAGGGACTAGGGTGTGCAAGAGTTTGTAGGACTCAAAAGTTTGCTGCATGGTTTGAACAAAGATAAATGAGAAAAGCAGGAACATGTCATGCTGTAAGGACAAGGTAAGGATTTTAGATTTTATTCCCAATTTGATGGGTCGCTATGGGCAGGGATCTGGAGGGAGGTTAATTACAGGAATCTGATATAAGTTTATTAAAAAATATCTCTGAATACCTTTTGATTACAAATAGACAAGAGTAGAAGTGGGGAGACCCACTGGAAAAATAGAGGAGGTTCAGGTGGGAGAAGATGGTGACTTTAGAATAGGGTGGTAGCTATAGATATAAACTTGCTAGGCAAATATAGGATCAGAGATAACTCCTAGATTTTGTAGCTTCAGCATTGGAAGGTGTGTTTCCTGAGATCGAGCAAACCAGGGAGAAACCGGTTTGGGGGAAATCAGTGTCTCCTGGAGTTCAAGGAGAGATCAGGAATAGAGATCCATGTGGGAGCCATCTACGTACATAATGATGGTATTGAAAACCCTGGAAATGACTCCAAACTCTCATACTCACTGTGTGCCCCACCCTTTATTTAGGTAAAACTCGCCTAAGCAGAATGCTTGTTTTTAGGTCT